>NW_023276806.1:235326804-235644661 GCF_003668045.3 Cricetulus griseus
TCTTTCCCTGCCTGCTGTCTAGATCTTGCTCTGGCTGCTCATCTCAGCCAATGAGATGCTGTGTTTGAAATGCATCACACAGCACACTGAACAGCTCTGTACCACGTGCAATATGCACCCGCCATGCAGAAAGAGGGCATGAAAGAACTGGGCAGGCAAGCTCAGCTTTGACTTACTTTACTTCCTGCTCCCTTGCCTGGTGGACTGTTTCTCACTCCCAGCAAGAAGATACATGCATGCTATCTCCATGCCAGAAAGTCTCCCTGATCCCTATAGGTCTTCATCTTCCAGTTTGATCCCTCGCTTTCACAACAGGAGTCTGACCAGAACAATTCTACAGTCAGCAAGCTTTCATCAACCCCCAAACACTTCCAAGTGCATTTCTGTGGAGTCACTAGGCTGATGGCTTTCTCACTCTATCAGAAACTCAATAAGGCAACTATGGAGTCTACTGTTATTAGTAATCTAGCCTCTGAATGTATCAAACATTTATGGAATTAATAAGTTAATTCCTGAAGAGCATAGAAGGGCATATAATAAATTTTGCTCAGTGATTAAACTGCTACATTTCATTCCCAAATTATTTAGTTGATATTTAAAATAAAATAAAATCTGGTAGAATAGTCTATCTTCTCTACCTTTTGGCTGGTTCTTCTTAATTTTCCTTGATTTATCATTGCAGTGATATACTTACTCTCAGAGTTTAGTGTTCTTATAACAGATTAATAATTGATTTTAGTATCCTAGAACTCAGAAACATGAAGGCTTATTTATTTATTAAATCATCCATCAAAACAGTAGGTTTAACACAGGGTTTCTAGACAAGTTGATAGAACCTTAAAATGTATGCTTACTAAATAATGAAGTTAATACAAATTTCAGTAATGAAGACAAGTTGATTATAACTGTAAACCACATGGTTATATACTTAGGACTTTTACAACTTTTAATTTATCAAAGGAAATAATTAGCACACTGTGGCAGCGAGTGATGGAATTTATTCATTTGAAAGGCCATGGCTTTCCTGTCATTAAAACTACATCATGTCCTTCCTTTTCTATTAAACTCCCTCTAAGGGTAGTAAGAAGTCACCAAGAGGAAATGAAGAGGTTTTTTTTGGCAACATTCTCCTATAATGATTTAATACTCTTAAAAGATAGCAAACCCATAATGTATGCCAACAAGTGTATTATAAGAAGATGAGGGGCCCAATTAACACATTATTTATTTTATTTGAAGTTTCATTTGTGCCACAATTATCTGCTATTTGCAACATTGTGTCAATAAATTTAGCTTCTTTTTGGAAAGTTAATGTACTTTTTTGTTTTACTCAGTAATGCTTCACTACAGTAAAGGAATAGATACATATCCCACAAGCACCACGTAAAGATTTATATGCCAAAGGCTACTACTTTTCTCCTGGGATAATCAGTGACAACTCATTAGCCATGGAATAATTATAGTTAAAGCTCAAACACATTTTCCTGCCTCCCTGATGGGTTCTTCAGTGAGATAAATAGCAAATTCTGATATGTGTTCTATTTAAATAGGACTAAGTGTTGGTGTAACTCCATGCCAAATGCTGGAATTGTATACAGCTCCTAATAAATGTTATCCAGTTTAGGAAGATTTTCTTAAGGTTTAAAATAGGCCTGTAGGGGAGGTAGAATTGGCCTCTCACCCTCAGAAGTGGGTGGTCTTTTTGAAGCCACAATCAATAGACACTGTGGCTAAAGGTTTAATCACAGAGCTCCATCAAGGCCTTTGCAAGAGAAAGGGAATTTATGCAACATGCAATGGGGCTATTTGTCCTAAATGTAAACAAATAGTTGGTGAATATGCTTCACTCGACTTTATATAGTCCTTCTGCATGCCATAAACTAAAAAACAAAAATACCCTTCTTAAAATGAAAGAAATGAGCAAGATCACAAACTCAAAAAACTTGGTTAAATCTTAAGCCAACATAATGGACTAGTCTTTAAGGTAGCACATCACAATGTTATCAGGGCTTGTAGGTAGTTCATGAACTTTTTAAGCCAAATTTTATTGAGAGGATTGTTGTGTAGATAATTTAAATTCTTCTCACCCAGTCCCTCTGATTCCTATCAGTGTCTTACCCGATCCCTTGTAAAACTAGTAAGTTGACATTTAATACAAGCACATTTTAAAAAGTAATTTCATGATTAAAATTTTCTCTTTTAAAGAAAAGGGGAATTTTTTTGATGCAGCAGCTATATTTTGGAATTTCTCTGGCTACATCATTAATCTCAAGCTTATTTTCTCGGAGCCATTAGAACAGGCACTAAGATTGCTGCTGAGTTTGAAAATGAAGACGTAAGATCAGAGCCTGGTGAGATTGTCATATCATCTCCTTTAATTTGGAAAAGTAGAATGGGGCTAGAGAGAGAGAGACCCATAAAACAGACTTTATGACTCTCTCTGAGACAGATATGGAAGCCCATGCTCCAAGCCCAGCTTCTGCAATTACATTTCCGCAGGAGGAAAGAGAAGGGATTAGAACAGGATAATGTAGTCTTAAATCACTATTCTTACCCTTTGCCTTCTTGTGGGAGCCCTGAGTTTTTATGATGTGGCCCTCATATTGTATAGTGTGACACAACAAAAAACACAACTTGTTTGACCCTTGCTCAATAAAAAATCATTTTGTCTGACATCCTATAAAACCTGTGCACAAGTCCATACTAAGCTCATTGTCTCCTCCAATTGGCAAAAGAGAAGTATTGTGAACACATACAGTGCCACTAGAGATGTTTCAACACAGTTCAGGAAGAGCTGATAATTTCACATTTCTGAGGCACCATTCCCAAGTCTGAGGTATACTGTCAATCACCAATGTAGAAAAATATCACAAGTGTGGGGCATTGTCAGGGCATGGAAGATAAAATCCTACATTGTTTAAGTTTCTTTGGATTTCTCTTATGTCCTCTGTAAGTTACATTAAAGTGTTTTTAGAATAAAACCACTAATTTGATTCACTATCTAAGCCAAATGTGTAGCACACCAACTCACTGACAAAAGAAAATTGACTATCTTGAGCTCATTGGAGGTAGCTGATGGGTGTAACACATTACAGTGTTTTCCCCCAGAAAGAACAGCTGATCTGAAAGTTATTCCCATCACTACTTATCTGGGCCATCAACGGTGCCAAGAAATCGAGCCGTGTGCCTAAGCATGTGTGGGAGAGGCCTCACAATCTCTGCTCCCCACTGGTTTACAGTAAGGCCAATCCAAAAGATATGGAGAGTCAGGAGAATCCATGACTCACAGCTAGTCTACATAATTTACATTCACAGTTCCTCTGCACTGAGCATCTGCATGCTCAGCAACTAGCAAACAACCACAAAGCCTACATTAACAGATACGTGTGGTGTGGCTGTTTTTCATAAGATATTTCATATCATGTATCAGTATTTTAAAGTATACTACCTTTCATTTTCTAGCCTTGTTTCCAGATCAAAAAGAGACATTCTTTTTGCCCTCCCAAATGAAAATAGTTTTATAGCATATTGCATAATTAAATCTTACTTCTAATTAACATATGAGTACGTCTCCAGTTTTTATAACTGATAAAGTAAATAAAGATTTTTAGCAAATATGCCATAGTCTGTATTTTCCCATGGTTTAAAATTAGTACTTTAATTATAAATAAATAGGTATTTAACTATTTTATAATGGAACCACAACGCTGATCAGAGATAGAAAAAAATCTAAGTTTTTTTCCCCTCTCTTTACCAGGTGTGGAAATGTAGTTTCATATGCCTTCCTAAATGTTTTATGCATTGACTTCCTCTCCTACAGAATGGCTAAGAGAGCAAACAGAGAGGGAGACAAAATAAAATAGCAATAGTTGTTTTGTATAGTTGACTTTAAAATTTTACCAGCAGCATACATTGAAATCAGATACTATACCACAATACACAAAAATGAAATCACAATCCTTTTTACCTACATAATAAGAAATAAATCAAGTCTACTTTGTTTAATAAAGAAAAGTATAAACGGACAAGAATAATTTTCTATGGGCTTGGTATTATACATTATCACATATTGTAAGTTATGTTTATAGTAAGTAACTACTTTCCTGAATACAACAGTGGATCTGACACCTACAGAATCCACATATAAAATGCTTACCTAAGCTTTGAAATTCTGACATTCTCTCTCTCTCTCTCTCTCTCTCTCTCTCTCTCTCTCTCTCTCTCTCTCCGTGTGTGTGTGTGTGTGTGTGTGTGTGTGTGTGTGTGTGTGTGTATGTATATATAAGACTCAACATTGTTAAGACATGTAAAATATTTAAAAGATGTCATTTACACATAGATCATAGATCGTTGTGGTTTTCTGTTCCTAAAGCATGCTGTGTAGATTTGATCTTACAGAAAAACAATCCTTCATCAATTATGGTTAAGGATCCCCAAACTGAAACACATGTGGATGAAGATCACTCAAGGGGCCAATCTACCCTCCTCTGGTGGGAGGTGGGGGCAGGGAAGAGGAGATAAATGGACCAAATGATTGATTTCAACTGAGACCAAAATCTTGGAGGACAATCATTGGCTTTGCCCTTTGTTGTTCAACATTTTGGAAGTTGAGGAGAAAAAGAAGAAGAAGAAGAAGAAGAAGAAGAAGAAGAAGAAGAAGAAGAAGAAGAAGAAGAAGAAGAAGAAGAAGAAAAAGTGCTTATAAAATCAAAGAGATGGGTGCCAGTTTTTTTTTAAGTGTGTGTGTGTGTGTGTGTGTGTGTGTGTGTGTGTGTGTGTGTGTGTGTGTGTGTGTATGGTATTTTTCTTAAAATTTTAAATTTATCTTACATGACACCAAGCATTGGAAATCTTCATCCTTGGTAAAATTGTCAGCCATAAAAATTAAAATGTGAGGCTGCTGCCAAACATGGTTCAGTAAGTATTTCTACAACACATACATCTAATGTGTATTTTAAAGTTTCAGAGTTAAAGTACTTTATGTTTGCACTCACCTTTTACCATCTGACTTTTTTTTCCTGAAAAGCTAATTCTTTCCATTTTGTCCAAGGAGAGGTATTACATCTAATTAACATATCAACTTGTCTCCTCCTGTAACTGACAAATGCTAAATGCTTTATCAGTCTGGCACCAAAAATGATGTTGTCTCAGGCTTTCCCAGACTGCCCTGTCTGAAACGCTACATGAAAAGCTTTAATGGTCATATATTAGGTGGGAACTTTAACCTTCTTTGTCCCAGGTCAATTGAGTAGGTCATTAGAAAAGTCAGCCCCACTTGTAATCCATTCAAAAGGAAACTTAGATTTACACAAAATGTGGCTTTTTGGGTCATAGAAATAGTGCTGGGCTATGCAGAATAGCGAAACAGGACATAATCACAATGAATATCATTTTCTGTTTATTTAATGGTACTGGGTGAAATATTCAAATAATAACAAAAGGATTAGCACATACAAAAACCTTTTTGCATTGTATACCTTCCTTCTGAATAAAGGAGAAATTAAAATTATCTATTTAAATGTAAATATTAAGTTGTTGGGAATTAATTATGCACCTGAAACTACATAATGTTTTTACAAACACAAATGCCCAAAAAAATAATTTTATTTTACTCTCAAAACAATCTAGGAAAAGGTAGACACATATAACCATAAGACAGCTATCACTCGTATAGTAGCACAGTTAGTGAGCAGACCTGGCACCTCACTCTCATCTATCACATATTACCTACATAAACTAAGGCAGGTGAATTCACTTCCTGATGTATCAGGTTTTTCCAACCTTATGAAAACAAATGATGCAGTGTCCACTTATGGAGATGTTGTGAGAAGCAGAAGATGGTTGACCACATGTTCCATGGAAATAATTTTGTTGTTGTAGTTATTCTACAGATAATGAAGCACAGGCTGTAAGATGTTTTAAAACTTGTCCAATTGCAATTAAGTTGCCGTACAGAGTTCTGGGACTGCCTGCTCTTCTGGATCCTACAGATTAGTTTTAAAAAATGGCAGAGAAAACCAGATGTACATTCTCCTGATTTAGAAGTAGGATACAGGACCATTCCACACTTCCCAATGGTAAAGTAACAGGTTTCTGACTCAATAGAGCACTTCCTGGGGGTGTATGGAGCAAGGCAGAGGCTTCCAAGTATCTAGAAGAAGAGATGGAGCTCTGGATTGCTGTCCAGGGTCAGGCTCAATTGTAGGTGGAACACACAAGGCTACCCTACATATCCACCCTGTCACTCTTTCACTGTGATTGACAGTTGACATCACGGGCAGGACTTATCATGTTTCATCAGGGCCTAAAGATGGAATCTGAGAAATTTAATTCTCTCCCAAAAGATATAGCATTCCAAACACACCTACTTCTATAAGTGAACCTTCCCTATGTATTACATTTAATAATTTAAAACTATTGCTTTCAGACTAAATGTCAATTGTCTCTGTACAACCAGTGAAAACTGATGTAATCTGGCCCTGGCCCATCTCATTAAGTACCTTCTCACCTTGCAGCAGCCTTATCAACCTCCATCCATTTGGGGTCCCCTTAGAGCCACAGCGCTTTTAAAGATACTGTTCCCATTGTTTAGAACACTCCTTTACACCCAAGCTATTCCCTACCAAGTTTTGTATCTCAACTCCAGAATGACTCACCAAAGGAAGCCTTTAGTCAAAAAGAACCTCTTTGAGGACGATTTGGCAAAGAAAGTGAGCTGGGGAAAGGAGAGCAGAGGGACTAGTGAGAGCGGTGGAAAATGCATATCAGTGACATAGTTAATATGCGTGTACAAAAATAAAAATGTTACAATGAAACATTATGAATATATGCTGAAAAAAGAACCACATTTTCTCATTTCTCCTCATTTTCTTTCCTATTCTCTATTTCCCCTGTTTTCCCCACCCCTTCATCTTCTGCTTTTTTCCTTTACATGTGTTCTGATAGATCCTAGAATTTCTTGTGCCTTTATTCATTAAATAGCCCTGTGAATACAGAAGTGAGTGCCAGTTCCTGCGTGTACATTTGTTTCCTTCATTAATTTGATTCACACCCCTCCCCAGCAAGCCTGTGAGCTCTGGGACCTGCAGCTAAGGATAATGTTGCTGCTTTTTTCACCTCAGCTGTTTCCTCTGACTTTTACACAGTCCAGCTGATAGAAAATAATTAATAAACACTGGCTAGACAAGTTAAAATGAAATCAATAAGAATGAAATTTAAAGTTAGTTGAGGTTGTGGTTTGAACATAAAATGTTCCCCATAAACTCACAAGTTGAATGCTTGGTTCCTAGTTGATGATTAAAGATACTTTGGGAGGTGGTGCCTACTTATAGGATGTGGGTCAGTAGGAGAACTATATTTGAAGGTCATAACTGACTCTTGGTTCCTTGATAACTCTCTACTTCCTCACCACCTTGAGTTGAAGAGTCACATCCTCTAGGCACTCCCACCAGCATGATGTTTTGCCCAAATATGTGGGACCAAGCCTCTGTGGTCTGAACCCTCTGAAACTATGAGCCAAAATAAGTCTTTCTTCTTCTGTTTCAATTAGGCATTTGGTCACAGCAATGAGAAAGCTATTACAACCAACATACCCATAAAGTGGTTTGAAAGAAAACAAACATATAAAGCTCAAAGCTCTCCAACTATAGATAGAAAGGACTGGAACACAGCTGACAAGATCTCTCCATAGTTAGACCTTGAGTTCCCTTTCATGATCCTAATGAACTAGTCAGCAAAGGAGAAATAAGGGCATGAGGCCATAGAATACAATTTTAAAACTCCCTAAGGGTGTATGGAAAGTGAGAGGGAGCATCTACTTTGAAATGTGTCTGCTGATAAACATGCACTGATGCCACTCATAATTTGTGTTCATTTTTAATAGTTAAAATGAAACAAAATTCCATTCTCCAGTGAATGCATATTTTGCTACTTGTACTTATTATAATAATCAAAAAGCAGAATGACTTTAAATCTTGAAGTGAAATAAACAAGTAGCCAAGACATGCATTTAATAATCTAGCATAAAAGTAATGGAAATATTTTTATAATTTACATAATATATTATATAAATATTAATTAGAGAAAATGAAATTGACATAAGGATCATAAACATAGCAAAAATAGGTAAGTGAAGTCCATAGATAATTCTGTGAAAAATATTTGAACTGTATCAAATACCAAATATTAGAAACAGATAAAAGTCTTCTAAGAATGACAATGTTCACTCATTGATGTAAGAGGAATTCCAGATCTTATCAAAATTAAATTAACCAAGCAGAATAAAAGACCAGAGCCAAAACCAGATGTGAATTCTCAAAACCAGAAAGGAGTGATGGAAAATAAGGGAACTGGGATTGTAGTAAGCATAATAATCAAGGCATACTAAAGCCCTATTCTCTCTTCTAAATCACTCTCTCACTTTAGGCAAAATACCCTCCTGTAATACAGAGAGTTCAGAATCATAGAGGGCTGCAGCTCAGTAGTGGAACACTTGCCTAGCAGGTGTGAGGTCCTGCTTTCAATCTGTAGCACCACAGAAAGAGGAACTATAATCAGGAAAAGAGACCATAGGGAGAGACACAGCACTGGAAAGCAGTTTAGTGCTACATTCTAGCTAAAGGACACAAACTCGTGGGCATATGGACTTACGCAGAAGCATGTAATATGTTTGGAATCACAGCAGCTGTTACATCAGTGTGCTTCCATTGGTGCTGGTAGCATGATGGGGCGTCCACACCGATGAAATTAAGCAGTCTCCCAAAACTTGATTTTTATTATGCTCTATATATGTATAGTTTATTTTATGGAAGTTTTTGTTTTCTAATTGAAATACACTTACTTAGAAATTTAGCCAAAAAATCTAATTCTAAACTATATAAAGCTTACTTCTGAAGCCACCAAGAATGTCATTCACCGTGTCTTTTCTTTCTTTCGATAGTTTATCACATTTTATTTTTTATTTGCCTCTGTGTGTGCAGTAAATATGTGAATATGTACACATATATGGTGGGAGCTGTGCACATGCACGTGTGCGGATGCAGATTCAAACCAAATGTCTTCCTGGGCTGTTGTCTACCTTATTTTTTGAGAGGGGCTGATCACCAAACCTGGAGCTCACCTATTCAGCCAGGCCTGCTAAGCAGCAAGCTCTTTGGATCTGCTGCCTCTAGTCCTCAGCACTGGTGTTCAGACATATGCACCATGCCCACCTTTCACACATATGCAAACACTCCACCACTGAGTGATCTTCCCAGCCACGAAATGAACTTTCCCACTTTTCTTTGATGTTGCTTACCTTCCCTTTTAGAAAGAGTAGAAGAAAAAACTTTAGCATTGTATCTGCTTTCTTGATGCTAAATGTATGTTGGGCAAAACAAAACAGAGAAAAATCCACAGAACAAGTTCCTCTAAATATTTCCTAACCTGTAGTAACTGAGGAACTGTGCACTTAAACCTTTGTAAATGTCATGTATTTCAAGTAGGATTTCTTTAATTAATCTTAGTGCAGAATCATTCTAGTTGAATAAAGCATGGGACAATGTGTATACTACAAATGTAAGTTAAATAATGTTTAAGGAAAGTATTACTCTACAACATACATTCCGTGTTTGTGTGTGTGTGTGTGTGTGTGTGTGTGTGTGTGTGTGTGTGTGTGTGTGTGTGTGTGTGTGCTGTGTTTAGGTAGATCACATTAGTTTTGCTAAGGTATTGCTTATCTGACGTTTTCATTCCTAACTTACATTTAGGGACATTTTCTCTTCCTACAGAATTTTGGCTTTACTGTGTCCTCTTCGTTCAGGACTTTAAAGATGTTGCTAGTGGACGTCCACTTCCCTATTCCTTAGGTGAGGAACCTGCAAGTCACCCCCTCACCTTGTCAATAAGTTAGAAAGAAGGAGAAACTGAAAAGTCAGATACTCTTCTTAGATTGGTCTGTGAGAGCAAGAGATGTAAGGGCTGCTGTCTCAGTGATAGGACGGAACACCATATAAGACGAAGGATTTCTTTCAGCTCTTAGTTGCTATGGTGTTTTAGTTCACCATGGTGGGGAGGCATAGTATACTTCATGATAGTAGGAGATGAAGTTAAAAGACTCCTAACATCACAGCAAATGGGACGCCAAAAGCACGAGGTGCAACCAGAAAAGGACCTGCCCCGGTAACACCCCTCTTCCAGCCTTCAAAACAGTGTCATAAGGCAGACTTTATCTTGCCTTGCCCACTTCTTTGAAGTATACTCACTAAACTCTGGGAGAAGGAGCAGTGCAGAACCTGGGAACTGATCAATCAAATATATCCAAACCATAACAAGGTTGCCCCCATTTCTGTGACTTCTTCAAAAGAGATGTATTCATTTTTATTTTAAGCATAATAGGGTTTTGCTTGAATGGTTAATACGCCATAAGAATGCAGTGCCTGTGAAAGCCAGAGGAGGGCTTCAGATTTCCTGGAATTGAAGTTACAGACAGTGCTTGTCTGCCATGTGGGTGCTGGAAACAAACTCGATCTATAAAAACACTGCGAGTGCTTTTAACTGCTAAGCTGTCCCTCCAGCCCATTTGTCTTTAAGAACTTAACCAGGGTTTTCATGAAAAATATTCAGAGAACCATTTCCTTGTAATTACGCCAGGGGAAGACCAACTCGGGCTTTTGCAGCTACCTGGGTGTTGTGTCTTAACAAGGCAGGTCCTCTGGAGAACGAATTCAACCAGATCCCAACCTTGTTGTTATCAGAGCAGAGGAGGCCTGGCGTGTGAGGGAGATGCCCAGCTCTAGCCCACTTTGCTGCTTCTGTGCCACCACAGCTTTTGAGAGGCAGGAGCTGAAAAATGCTTGTGAAGTTCAGAGCCCAGGCGCATGGACTCGCTGGAAGCGGTACCACTGGTTGGGCTAGAGAATGCCTCTATTTTCCCACTTCATCACGACATGCCCTGGTATTTAAAAACTCACAAGGAGAAACAGAAACATAGGTTTGAAACTATCATGTGCTATACAGTCACGACCTGCCTCCAAAACAAAATACTGCAGGCAGTAGGCAATGCTTTTAAATAAGCAAAGCCAAAACTTTGGCATGGTGAATCACACCTACCATCTCAGCTCCTGGATGGCTAAAATAAGATGATTTGCTGTGGCTTTCGGGCATGCCTGGGGTACATAGTGAGTTCTAGAGTGAGACTCTGTCTCAAAAATAAATCTTATGACAACAACAAAGAGGAGATTTAATTTGGAAAATAAATGAAACTACAAAAAAAACTAAATATACTCAAATATACACTTTTCTATATGGAGTAATTTTAATTTTACATTATCCTTTTTTTTAGACAGGATTTCTCTGTGTAACAGTCTTGGCTATCTGGGAACATTGTAGACCAGGCTGACGTAGAACTCACAGTGTGTCACCAAACCCAGGCTAGACTAAAACTCACAGCAAAGTGCTAATACTGGAAACCCACATATTAGACACTGTCTGACAATTACACATTTTCCCAAAATCTTTTTAAAGAAAAAAACATCTAAATTAGTAAGACAAAATGAACCATGTTCATTTTCAAGCAGAAGGGAAGGAGGCAAAGAAAAATACTACCATTTGTGTATGTGACCTGAATCAGAAGGCAATCAGTTACTCGTTCAGGAAATGTTCGCTGAATTACTAACTTGTGCCAGGCAAGAAATATGAGAACTAAGATGATAGGGTGACTAAAGATACAGGAGAAATTATTTCATTCTCACTAAATAGAAAGTAATGTCAATGTCTGGTTGCAAGGCTAAGGACATTGACAATTTAAAAAAAAAAAATCTGAAACAAGCCTTGTTTTTTCCTGTTGAATCTAAGAGCAAAAGCAGAGAGAACAGAGTAGAGAGACTGAAAGATGAAGAAGACAGACTGGGAATAGAGGGACCTCAAGATTAAGGAGACAGGCTGGGAATGTGACTTGGTGACAAAGTCCCTGCTAGTGTGTGCAAAGCAGAGGTTCCATCCACAGCAAAACAAAACAAAAGACAAAATAATTAGTGCAGATATATGGAAACAAAGAAAACCTCCTGGAGTTAAGTCATGAGTCCAGAGCAGAATCCTAGAAACAAATGCACTGATACAGGTGTCACAGAATGCAAAAGAATTCTCTGGAATAGTGAAGCAGTAAGTGAAGATGAGAAGCTCAATAGGGCTATTTATAGAGGACGCACTTATTCTGTTCATTGAGTGGAGCTTAACTCTATCTCCATAAGAACATTATCCACCCCACCCCACCCTGATGCCCAAATTCGAAGTTATTTTTAAGATATAACTAAGATTTTGAGACAACTCAGAAATGACATGCTTAAGAAATGTCATTGACATTTTTTAGTTTAAGTTTCTCATTTCTGGTGAGTATAGTACACTTCTTTTATTAGTGAGTGGATGCTATATTCTACTGGGTCTCACATTCCATTTCAGTTAGCAAATCTGTCAATTAAAGAGACACACTCAAGTGGTTCATCAACAATCCAGGGGTCCTCCTTGGAGCTCAGCACTGATCCAACCACTCCAATTTGTTGTGCTCAGCCTCGGAGTCCTTGCTAATACTGAATGCTTGGTGCCTGAAGTACAAAGACACTGGCTTGTTTGATTTGGCAGTAATTGTCTCTCTTCCCTGAAACAGGCCCTAAAATTGCTTCTATGTTTAGAACAAGATTGCTCTGTTGTTGCTATTGGTCAGAGAGACTTACCTCTTAAGAGTTGCTGTTTTACTGATGAACAGACATTTGTTGGACACAAGCTAAAGACACAGGAACCCTTATATGCATGCCTATTGAGCCCATTATGTCTTTCCTATGAGAACATTAGTTGTGGGGGTTTTACTGCCTAGTTACACTTTGACTAAACATGATGATGACTTCGAGTTTCTGGTTGTTTTTTTTGTTTGTTTTGATTCAGGCAGAGCTAGGCATTCACCCCATGGCCTTTAACCATGCTAGAAAGTGCTCTATGCCTGAGCTGCATCTGATTTATTAGGCTGAATGAGGACAATTTATTTGTTAAAGAAAAAGGCACTGGAGCCAATATACAAAATGTAAATCCCAACCCAATAACCTTAGTTGCACAAATGGACAGGTAAATATGGTCAGCCACACTCATACACATTCTCTTCATGTCACAGAGAAAGCCACCAGAATATTTCTGACTCACCAAAGCAGCTAGAATCTCTCTTGGCAGACATCTTGACTATTCCTTACCCACACGTTAGTGCTTCCATGTTCAAGTAGTACTTTCCATTAATGTAAATGTTACTCCGGACTTTCAAAACCCCGGGTATCTGCTTCTTTGTTTAAATTAAATATATGTTCCCTGGCTTCTGTATCAGGAAATTATCCCTGTTCAGAAAAGAGGAAAAAGTCCATGAAGCAGTGTGTACACAGATTGACTATAGCAATTTTCTATTTTATCATGAGCAACTTCACTTACTGTCCTTTTAATTTATGGTAGACAAAAATCTTAGTTGGTGCCTTAAAGATATCAGTCGTCCATTAGAAATTCTGTGCAGAATAATGAAAGACTCCACATGCCAAAACTAAAGCTCTCTAGACTTGTTTACATTTGAAAATGAAAAGTGCTGTCATCCTTACGATGGAATGGAATTGTCGCTGCCTCCCCCTTCCCATGCCCTCTGAAACCCTCTCCTCCACACACTGCCTTCCCTAGTTTGGTCAATAGCAGCTCTATTTTCCTAATGCCTCAGGCCTTAGGATATCGGATCATCCTTGGCTCCATTCCTCACTATATCAGTCAAGCCTGTTGTCTTTGCCTGCAGGATATGTTCCAAGTCTGAGCAATTCTTTGTTTTGGATAATATTTTTATTCTTTGACTGTTTCATGCATTTATGCAAAGTATATTGATCTTATCCACCCAACAAAGCCTTCCTTCAACCTCTTACCCGGTGTGCATACTCAATCTCTCTCCAAGATTTATGTTATATTTCTTTTTAACTTTTTGTTTTTGAACCCAAATAGTGCTTTGCATATGCACAGAGATCTGTGGCCCTACACTGGGATGTGAGGACCTTCGGGTGGTGTCCATGTCTCAAAAGGAGAGTGACTACCCCTCCCTCAGCAATTTTCAACTGCCGATTGCTCCTCTGACAGGTGAGTGGCCTTGGAGGATCCATCCAAAATTCATATGTGTTGTAATTTTGACTGGCTTGTGCAGGTAACCACAGCTAACTTGAGTCGATATATTCAACAGCCATGTCATATCCAGAAGTCATCATTTCATAGCTCTCATTCCCATCTTCTAGGTCTTCCATTCTTTCTACCCCCTCTTGCATGAAATTCCAGGGAGTCTAGATGGTGAGAGGTTGATCTAGACAACCCATCCACAGCAAGCTTTTGGGTGTATTTTTAGTTACCATGTTGACCACTTGCAAGTCTCTGTGTTAATCACTGCTCACTGCAAAAACAAATGTTTCTCTGACCAAAGTTAATTGCAGATCATATATGAATATAAATACAAATATTTATAATGTAGTTTAACAGCAACATGACCATTTGGCAAGAAAACAACAATAAATTTTCATCAGGGACTATGATTTCCCCAGTCAAGGGCTTTGAATCAGGTTTTCAACTCCAGAACCCATGATACAAGATCTTTGGGAGATCCTGATTGTCAAAAAAGGCATCAAAAGACAGAAATATGGGGGGAGGTATCAAGTACATTAACATGGGAAAAATAATGCTTAGTTATTTAATCAACTACATGTCTGAGTTGGAATTAAAAAGAAGCAATAAAAAATATTTCCTTCCTATAAATTGTCCACAGTTTAGAATAAGGAAGACAAGTATGTGACTCTTATTATCCCGTAGTGATAGGTGTTGTGGTTTGTGGGAGAATATGGAAGGGAACTCTAACTAAAACAAGGCTTGGATATAAGAACAGACTTGGGCCTAAACCAGTTCCCCAACTCTTTCCTGTGACACATTATACAAATTATTCAAATTCTCCAACATTTGGCTTTCTTCTTGTAGAAGCAAGGAGAAATACTAATGTAAATAATTTTACAGTAGCTAAAATTTGCATAGCATTTTGGGCACTTGTTTCTTCTAGAAATGCCAGTTTCATGGCTATGGTAGAAGTGGTTATCAGTGTTACACTTTTTAACTTGACGTAAAGTACAGGCTGGAATTCCTGTATGCCCTATAGAGAAACTGAGGAGGCATCAGTTGTTAGAATCCACAGATAGTATTCTGTGGTTCTACAGCAGGAGACCCATGAGGAAGCTCATGGAGAAGACTTAGGAGGGGGACCAGGACAACAGTCACAAGCTGTGCAGGTCAAGAATATGAGGGGACCACTGTATATAGATTCTTGAAATGAGTCTGTAAAATAAAAAAAAATAAATTGAAGATAGGAAAGAATTTAAAGAACAAGAAGGCATCAAAAATCAAACTTTTGGGTAGATAGCTTCTTTTCATTTTTTAAACGTCTCTCAAACTGCAGTGAAACATAATGAATATGTGTGTCCCCAGCAGGAGGCTGGCAGTTGGAAATAGAAAATAGCTGTCTAAATCTGCAAATGTGAACTCTGCCAGCCCCGTTCTTAGAACATCCTAGAAGCACATGTACCTTGTGCTGAAGAAGAGTCTGTGGTTGCCAGTAAGTGCTTGCTTCCTAATGTGAACTCAGTAAGGCTAATGTCTCTGCTGCCGCTGTTTCTGAAACCCCCGTGTCACTGCTAAGGATCATGGGGGTGGTACTGTTGGAATAATAAGTGTGTTGTGTTGAACTAAGGACCACAGCTAAACACTGTGCAAATTATTGTATGTATACCATTATATGCAATCCTTTTGATCATTCTGTGAGGTAAACTTATTTTCTTCATGTTATAAATGAGGATATTCAGCCTCAAAGAAATAAAATAACTTGCCCATGTGCCTGCATGTCCTGGGAAGAACAGTACAAAATAGCTGATGTGCCATGCCTTTCTAAACTACAAACAACAGTAGTTTTGCATGGTTAAACCTTGGAACGTGTAAGACTCCATCAAACCCAGGCTTAATTTGTGCAGTCAATCAATATGCCACAGTATTCCCAGTGTAAAACTAAACATACTTGAGCCTGAGAAGATAGAAAACCTGGCTAGAATCCATCAAATCTTTAATGTGTACGTACTGCTAGGTTTAATCCCCTGAAAGAAAAGAAAAGAGGGGAAGGGAGGAAAGAGAACAGGTGGGAAAAGAGAGAAAATCCTAGTCAGGTGTTGTAGAGCATCCTAGCACTTCAGAGTTAAAAAGTCGGGAGGATCAGGAGCTTGAGGGCAACCCGGGCTGTAAGAGATCCTGTATTGAAAACAAAAAGACGGTACTGGTAAGGCACCCACAACACCCCATTCTAGTGGTCATTGAACTCTACAGGCTACCATTAATAAAATGGATATTCAAAACAAAGAAACTATAGACCAAGAATTGCTCATTCATTTTCACATACGTATCTCTCTTTGGCCTTATGAAGGACTTAGGTTTAGAAGATTTCTTGGTAGTGTTTGACAGATTTAAAACATTATTCATTCATTTGACATGTATTTATTATGAGTAATAGCATTGAGAATTTCTTACACAACTTTGTCCCTAAAAGGAAAGGTAGATTTTGTAACAATGACAAAGAATTTGTTTAAGATAATCTGACTAAAGAGGTCTTTGTGGATTCATGCCATAGAAAGAAATGAAAGTGTTTTTAATTCAATCACTTAGGCATTTCTACTAAAATGCTATGGGCTGGGTTATATGAAGGGGAAAATGGAGACAATTAGGGGCTTTAATTTGGGAAGGGGGACAATACAGAGAGAGAAGGAGGGAGAAAGAACAAATATATTTGAAAATCCATAAAGAATTATATCATTTTATATTTACCTAAAATTGTACATAATACACCTAAGTACATGTGTATAAATATGTATATAGTTTAAATGAAGCTATTCCACTTTGCCATACACATAACAAATACATAACAAATCTCCAGAGTACCAGGTATGAGAAACTTCCTACCCAGCTGTGATGCCTAGGAACACAACACTATCACCATGGCAAGATAGCCCTAAAGATGCATGATGGCTGTTCTTGGTTATCAACTACATCTGGCACTAACTAAAACCCAAGTGGCTGGGCACACCTGTGTGGAATGATTTGTAATTAAATTATTTGAAGTGGGAAAACCCACTTTTAATCCGGATCTTTTGAGGTGGGAAGATACATGTTTAATTTGAGCCACACCTTCTGCTGACAGCCTATGTAAAGGACATGGAGAGAACAGAAGTTTGCTCTATTTGCCAGCTTTCACTTGCTGTTGCTACTGTTTGGGAATTATGGCATGTACTGGAGAAGGCACGAGTTATTTTGCAGGAGAGGCACATAAAGGGATTGGGGTAGGAAATGATGTATTATATCTTATTTGAAAAGTAAAATAATTTTACTTTAATTATAATCCAAAAGAATAACATTCAATGACACTCAAAGCATTTCTATTTGTAACAAATTCAGTTGCCCCGATTGACAAGTGTCTTTTTCTTGCCTAGTATTTTAAAAGTCCGATAGTCACTGAATGCCAGGGGGTGGGTTGTGCAAATAATGTTGCTACTCAACATGACCTGAGACTGAAAAGATCTGGGGAGAACAGCAGTTCAGCCTTGCCGGTACTTTGTAACTTAGCACAAAGATGCACACGGGGATAATGAGATAGCTCATCACAATTCTTGCCTCCAAGCTTGATGACCTTAGTTATGACCTGGGTCTCACATGGTGAGTAGAGAGAACCTCTAGCAATGTGTCCTCTGCTCTCTAGGCCAAGATAGTGTGTGATGCACACACACACATATGCACAGATACAGACAAGAACTATAATTTTTAAAATGCCCATTTAAGTCTGCCTATTACCTTTCCTTGAAAAACTATTTCACATAGTCTATTCTAAGGAATCTTATAAAACCCCTAACGTGTTTATTAATAGATAAAATCAGGAAATATCACAAAATTCTAATTAAATTGCCTTTATTTCTATAACAAATAGCAAAAGCATTACTTGCTTACTACTTTTATTGTGTTTTTTTTTTGTTCTATGACGTTTTTATACATGGAGAGGGATGCAGGACTGCACCAAGGACTTGGTACCTACCAGTATTTATACATTCTGCTTCCCTTAATAATCCAGGGCACCACGCAACAAACATTATTTCCTAATTCATAAAATAGGCTTAGTCTTCTATTTAAATTTTTACATGTGAATACAAGGCTATTTCCCTTCTGGTAGAATAAAATATGAAAACATGATTGCTAAATAGCTACCTAATTGAATTCTAAATACCATTTTAAAAGAATGACTTCCAAGTAGACGACCAACATAAGATAAAATAGAATTAAAATTCTAAATTCAATTAGAAAATCAATCATAGAAAAGGATAAATTACTTCCAAATTTTGGTAGGAAATGCATTTTCTCAATACATGCCCCTCACCATATTAACAATGCTTCAAATCCAATTGTTTTAAAGTTATATCATCAACTTCAAGTGCAAATCAGACTTAATTTAAAAAGACATGTTTAGCCCAATCTTGATCATTTCAATAATGACTTAAAGCATAATAGGGAGAAAACCACATATTAATGTAACAGGCACTTGACAGTGGAACTTGTGAAACATCATTTGACTGTCACCTAACACTGCTGCTGTGCTCTAAATAAACCACCACACAGTCCATTTGTGGCATGCATTTAGCTCTATGGAGGGCAGAGTTATGAATTTGGGATATTTTTCAGAACCAACTAATCACTGCCAAAAATAAGAATACAGAAAAATAAAGCCCTATTAAAACTCTCCTTGTTTTTAGTACAAAATTGCTTCCTATGCAGAAATGTATGTTTTGAAGACTTTCCTTCAATGTTAAATAGTGGGATCAACTGTGTTGGGGGCTGAGAGAAGATTGGTGAGGAATTTATTTTCTAAACATATTTTCAGAACCCTCTTTTCTAACCATTCTGTTACACCTACAATGGATTTGAGGGTCAACTGTTTTTTTTTTCAATTTATTTTATTTAAATTAGAAACGAGCCTTCTTCACATGTCAATCCCAACTCCCACTCCCTCTCCCTCCCCTCCTCCCCCACTCCCCACCAATCCCCCATTCCATCTCCCCTCTGCTACCCAGGGAGGGTAAAACTCTCCATGGGGGATCACCAAAGTTTGTCATGTCTTCCCAGGCAAGGCCTAGGCCCTCCCCTATGTGTACACGCTGAGAGAGCATCCCTCTATGTGGAATGGGTTCCCAAAGTCCATTCATACACTAGGGATAAATTCTGGTCTAGCTAGAGCAATAGGACAACAAAAGGAGATCAAGGGGATACAAATTGGAAAGGAAGAAGTCAAACTTTCACTATTTGAGGATGATATGATAGTTTACATAAGCGACTCAAAAAACTCTACCAGGGAACTCCTAGAGCTTGTAAACACCTTCAGCAAAGTGGCAGGATATAAGATTAACTCAAAAAAAAAAAAAAAACAGTAGCCCTACTATACACAGATGATAAATGGGCAGAGAAAGAAATCCGAGAAATATCACCCTTTACAATAGCCACAAACAACATAAAATACCTTGGGTAACACTAACCAAACAACAAAAAGGCGTGTATAGCAAGAACTTTGAGACTTTAAAGAAAGAAATTAAAGAAGATACCAGAAAATGGAAGGATCTCCCATGCTCTTGGATAGGTAGGATCAAGATAGTAAAAATGGCAACCTTGCCAAAAGTAAACTGCAGATTCAGTGCAATCCCCATCAAAATACTGGCACAATTCTTCACAGACCTTGAAAGAACAGTAATCAACTTTATATGGAGAAACAAAAGACCCAGGATAGCCAAAACAACCTGTACAATAAAGGAACTTCTGGAGGCATCGCCAACCCGGACTTCAAGCTCTACTGGCACAAAAATAGACAGGTAGACCAATGGAATCGAATTGAAAACCCTGATGTTAACCCACACACCTAAGAACACCTGTTTGTTGACAAAGAAGCTAAAACTATACAATGGAAAAAAGAAAGCATCTTCAAATGGTGCTGGCATAAGTGGATGCTGGCATGTAAAAAACTGCAGATAGATCCTTATCTATCACCATGCACAAAATTTAAGGGCTTCCTTAAGATCGAAGAGCTGTTTTTGTGAGGTTTCTGTAAATCTTACTGAGGGTGAATCTATTAGGCATGTGCTATATATTTGAAGTAAGACTGTGAATTTGTGTTTTCTGTTTTGATTTAGTACACAGTCTCACACTTATAGCTCAAGTTGACCTCATACTCACTGTTTAACCTAGTCAGCCTCAAAGTGGCCATTCACCTGTTATAAAATTCTGAGTGCTAAGATTACAATTTTTTAGATTTGGAGATGCTCTATCACTTTTGAAGTGGAAGGCCTTCAAAGGCATGCCCTTTGCAACTTTAAATGTATTTGGATCTGATTCTAAGGTTTTATAAAAACATGACCTTAAGAACAAGTTTGTTCTGCCTTTGTTCTAAGTCCCTTTCTTTCCTTGAGACCACTTTGAAGGCAAGAGGGAAAATTCTGTTTTCCTTTCTTTATAGTTCCTCTGAATTTTATTCGAAACCTGTCATTCACACTGCCTCATGTTTCTCTTTTTTGAGGCTACCACAACATTGTACCTAAAACTTTTGTCAACTGCATCATCAGGGTTCTGCCACTCATTTCTTTTTTGTTCATGTAATTTGTATAAGCCACTCTGCTAAAGTTTCCACTGTGAAATAAGAATCTCATTTTTTCTCACTTTCATTAACCAAACCAAAGCAACAAAGATCAGAATTTTTCTGAGGTGGCAACTTGCATCCAAGTATCACATTCTATCCCAGTTCTGGTTACTATGTAACAAATCACTTCTGAATTAGTTACCTAAAATGACTCTCACTGTGTCCTCTCATATGGGCCCTGTGGGTAAAGCCTTTGGTGGAGAACTCACCTGTGTGGTTCCTATTAAAGGTCTTTCAACACAGGGACACTCAAGTTGGAATTCATTTTACTTCTTGTGTAATTTTAAGGCTTCTTTGGTTTTTCTCTCCATAAATTATAAGCTAATTTTGAGTTTTCTCATATCATGGCTCACACCAGTACTACACTCACTGATGACTCCAAATTTAAGCCTGAATCTTAAGATCATAAGTATACTTTGCTCATAAATTTACGTGTAGGTTTTAATTGCTTTTGAACCATACTAGCAGAGTTGAGGAGTTACAATGGGAATTGTCTGTTACTAACTGCCTTTTGAAAGAAAAAGTGTTCAAATAAGGAATCAAAACAACAGTGTAAGAATTTGAAGTTAAGTAGTTATTGAGTTTGTTACTAACAAATACAATTTATACCAATTACATTGTCTGAGATTATTTATGCATGTGTAAAATAAGATATGACCACCCAAAACCATGAGAATGAAGTGAGGTGAGGGGTATAAAAGGATGCATATGAAATACTGGACATCATATCTAATATAATTGAATAAATTTATTTATTCTTTAAAATAAAACAATATGCATGCTTTATTTTTATCATTATTTTCTTTTTATTATTTTCTTCCTCCTTCAATCAGTGTCAGAGCCCAGGTGCTCATAAAGACTTTTAAGACCCTAGTTCATGTGTGCCATTACTCTCCTAACATTTTATCAAAACTACCAGGCACAATCCAGCCTCTGTGATGACTCTGAAAGTAAACTGTTCACCTTCCCACCTACCAACCACATGATTGCTTTATGTAACCCATATTGATCTTGTAAGAATTTGATTTCCTGTCATTTCTATGACATAGCAATGGCGGGGGGTGGGGGGGCCGATGCAGTCATCTTTATTTTCCATATCAACAAATCTGAGAGTGCTAATTCTAAACCCAGTATGACCCTCCCCTTTAGCATGTGCATGAGTGTACACATGTTTGTGGGCATCCATGTGGAGAGGTGAAGTTGATATCAGGGATCTTCCTACATCACCCTACACTTTGTTTATTGAGGCAGGATCCTTCCTCAAACTTGGAGCTTACTGAGTCTGGCTAGTGTAGCTAGCCAGTTTACTCAAAGATCCTCTGCCCCTGCTTCCCAAGTGCTGGGATGATAGAAGCCCTCCAAACCTGTCCTGCTGTCACATGGTCGCTGGGAATCTGAACTCTGATAGTCACACTTGTGTTACAAGTGCTTTGTCCACTGACCCATCTCCCCATGCATGCTTTCTTACTTTGAGGGTAGTGTTTGTGCTTTTCTACCTCCACCTGGGTAAGCATATGTTTGGACATCTGAGAAGTCACAGCACTCAGAGTTAAGCAGGTAAAACATGAAATCAGTCTTGTTCTTGCCAGTATTAGATAACATCATTCCTCCCCTTAGGTGAATTCTGAAGCTCTGTTGGGTTTTCAAATTATTGGTTATCTGTCTGTCCTATTTATGTATCCTAGTACTTGAAAATGTTGTTTTAATTCTATTAATTTGTTGACTTTTAGTCCTGCTATCAAATGGAGTACTGCATGTAAACTAGCAGGAAACTGAAAAATATATCTTTAATGGTTATACTTATGAGTTAGTGATCATAGTTATGGAATATATAATTAAGTAAATTGGATATTTATGTTATCCTGAATTTGATAACAAAAGTCAAAATCAAGATGGTCAGGAATAAAGTGGCATATCACCAGAATAATGTGTGGCACGTGTTCTCCACCATGCCCACTTCTCAGTGAAATTATTAATACTCTAGTCATAGTACCATAATTAGGGAGAGAAATACCAATTCCCTATCCAGGCAATAACGTGGCTTCTCCTAATGATTGCTTTCATTCCCCACATTAACTAAAGGGGTCTCTGCATATTCTCCACATCAGGCAAGTCTCATAACTCTTATGTCTTGCTACTCTACAGCTTCAGTTTTTAGAAAGCATAGTAAAGGTTTATTTAGTTCATGGAATGATGATTTGGCCTGAGAGCCCAGATATTTTTAGTTCTGCATCAGCACACAGCTCCTATTCGAGGTACTAAAGCTACTCTGAGACCCACTGAATGCTGAAAAATTTTCCAAGTGGACAAGCCCATTTGCAGAACCAGGTGTTTCTATAACTGCTGCTCTGAGAAGCATTCACGGTGCTCCAAGGCCCCTTAAAGATTCCTTCCACCTGTGGTTCTTGGTTGAATCCGGTGGCTGCTTACGCTTTTCGGGGATCGACTTGTTTATGTAGGTGTCTTTCTTTGTTTCTGAATTTATTTTGTACATTTTAAAGAGTAAAATTTATAGAAAAGGATTTTACAAGCTGGTGTTGGGAGTCACTCACATTTCAGCCAGGTGCACTCCTAATGTGCAGGTGTCAGCCAATGAACAGGTAAGAAAGGCATGACGTGAACAGCGTCTCTGAAGGATTAATTGTACATGTCCGTAATGAATGCACCCCAGGGGACACTTTCTACACCTGGGATAAATTCAGGCATTCTCTTTCGCCCACTCCCCTCCCAGTTTTTCCAGCTTCCCTACGTCATTTTTAAGCATGGAGTAAGCATCGCTTACGTTTGGATATGATGGAAATGAATGTCTCTTTTTATATTATATAATGATTTATATGGTTTTAATTTATGGCTAACAAATACATTTTTGTTTTTCTAAATAACCAATTATTTATATTCCTTTATTTTGTTTTTGTTTTTGTTTTGTTCTTTCCAAGACAGGGTTTTTCTGTGTAACAGTCCTAACTGTTCTTGAACTCACTCTGTAGACCAGGCTAGTCTTGAACACAGAGATCCACATGCCTTTGCCACCCAAGAGCTTGAATTAAAGGTGTGTGCCACCAATGCCCAGCTATTTATTTTATGTTTCTAATTAGTGTATTTGTCCTTAAGAACACCATACTAAGAATACAGTTAAATTTAATTCTTTTTTTCACATTAAGTAGTAATATAGCCAGTTAACCAAGCTCTAAGTACCTTAAGTGCTGTCAAACCATATTACTTAATTTCATCATTATGGAGAAGATGCTCAATCAAAAAATTTAAATTCTACTCAAAATAGCCTTTTGTTATTTCTCATTCTAAGTAATATATTATTTTGTTTCCTGTCTTTCATACATTACAACATCTTAAATAATTAATTTCTTATATAATACTTTGGTTATTTTTATTTCTGTATTGTCCTAATAAAGGTGCTTTTATAAATTTATGATTACATTTTTATTCTAAACCTGGTTTTAGCTTTTCATAAGTGACATTTTAATAATTATTTTAAAACATGTAATTGGGAAACCGGACTAAAAAAATGCACAACATTTTGGTTAAATGATATACCGTGTCAATTCTATA
The DNA here is from genome assembly GCF_003668045.3 of Cricetulus griseus. Classification (NCBI taxonomy): domain Eukaryota; kingdom Metazoa; phylum Chordata; class Mammalia; order Rodentia; family Cricetidae; genus Cricetulus; species Cricetulus griseus. The sequence continues at coordinate 235,351,151 of NW_023276806.1, forward strand.
TACATTGTTGTGGGGACAAATCAGTTTTAAAGAAAATAGTTCATTTTTATGGGTTTTTTGAAGATTTCAACATTTATAGCCATCCAGTATTTGCCACTCAAAAGTAACTGAATTGATATTCACACACATTAAAGAATTTAACACTATCTATTCACCCAACCAGTAAATATTTTGACAGCCCTATTACACACAACACAAGATCAGAGTCCAAACTTAATGGAATTGCTTTTTTTTTTTTTTTTTTTTTTTGGTTTTTCAAGACAGGGTTTCTCTGTGGCTTTGGAGGCTGTCCTGGAACTAGCTCTTGTAGACCAGGGTAGTCTCGAACTCACAGAGATCTGCCTGCTTCTGCCTCCCAAGTGCTGGGATTAAAGGCGTGAGCCACCAACACCCGATCAAGTAGCTTGAATTTGATGTGAATGGATGATTGGAATGTTGCTGGATGGCAGAAAATGTGGAAGTCAGCATCTGATCATTTGAATGAAGGAAGCAATGGTCAATTTTTTCTCCCATTTTTATAGGTGTGGTAGCTGGAAGTCTCAGGCCCAGTTGCCTCCAGGTTAATATGTCCTGAGGTCCCTCTTCCTGGGGTAGATGTTCTTTTCTGGAGTCTCTGCTCTGTGTAAACCCACCCCTGAGATTTCCTCTTCAGACACCAGTGCCATTGAATCAGAGCCCATTCAACCTCAGCTACCTCTTTAAAGGTCTCCAACTACTCACATGTAGTAGGAGTTTGGACTCCAGTAAATGAATTGATAAGCTTACTGGGAACATAATTCAATTCATGGTGTAAGATACTTACTTAGAAAATGCCCAAGATATCTATGTAGAAAATATGAGCTCTGTCAACTTGTGCTGTTTAGCAGTAACAGTAGCTAATGTATGTCTTACTACTAGAAAATGGTGTAAGTGTAATATTTAGCCCAGACTTTCAATTGCTAAGGCAAAGTAGATGGAGTTTTTGTTGGGGGGCACTTTTTATTCCATTTTGTGAGGGGGGTATTTTGTCTTACTGAGTTTTTTGTTTCCTTGCTCTGATTTTCTGTCTTTGTTTTTGTGTTTTGCTGTGTGTGTGTGTGTGTGTGTGTGTGTGTGTGTGTGTGTGTGTGTTGGACATGAACATATGTGCCTGCACACCTGTGAGTGTATAGAAGCCAGAAGGAGACTCCATCACTATCTGCCTAACCCCTTCACGACAAGGTCTCCCACTGAATATGCAACTAGGCTAGCAACCAGTGAGCCCCAGAGAACCTCCTGTCTCCATCTCCCACAGCACTGGAATTACAAGCAGGTACACTTACCACTGCTGGAATTTTACATAGATGCTTGGAATTCTACCTCAGATCCTCCTGTGGGCCTTGCCATCTCTCCAGGCCCCAATGGCTGCTTCTTGACCAACCAATTGTATTAATCTGTATGTGGTTAAATAAGAAAGTAATAATAAAATGTTTTTGTGGTTTAGTCATAAGAAAGAATGGCATTCAAAACAGTAGTCATAAATTACAAAAAGTGACAGATTGAAAATACCCACCCAGTAAGAACGCATGTATATATTTGTTTATATTTGTGGGTATTTTTATTCTCACCATAAAAATAAATTAGTTCCCACAAACCTCTGAGTACTCCACATTGACATATTAAAAGCCTTTCTTTATGTTAGATTTTCACATCCCTCCAGTCATTTGTCCAGTTGTTTTCCTGGCTGAACTATTAACACTGCCTCACAGACAGTGGTACCACTGAACTCCCCTTTCATTCACTTGGAAATGAAGATGAATGCTTGGGAGAAAATAAGGCCGACTGTGATGGACTTCACAGAAATAATCGGCATGAGGCACGCAACCTGAACATTAGAGACTGAATGGCTGGATTGGAAAGTGCTGAGAACAGAGCTCCCGGCTACCCCACACTGAGTCATAGCTCTGAAACAAGGCCTTGACTCAAAGCTATCGGGCTGGAACTGCTGTTTTCCTGGCTCATGATAAGCCTGTCTCTTTTTATCCAGAGGTTGGCCTGTGATTTAACATAGCAATGACAGCGATAGTTATCCCCAAAAACATCCTTCACAACTCGCTTCTAGTATAAATCACTTATTCTTTGTGAATGGAGGGTGACTCATGCAAGAGCAGACTGTCCATTAGTGCTCCATTGTTAATTGGTTCTTTAATTAGTTTAGTGGCATATAATTATTTGAGGTCAAATAATAATTAAATTTTTGTACACTCCTTTTTCCCCCTGGTAAATCACCACTGGACCACCCTCCATGATAAAGGATCTCTAAATAACACACAGGATGCTTGCTGTATAACACAAGGAAGTGTGTAATTTCTCCCTACAAAAGCATCCTTTTTTTAAAAAAAAATCTCTTTAAAAAGAACTATTTTGTCATCATTGTGTGCAGCTCTCTGTTTAAGAATAAAGGTTATTGAATAAAAAATGTAATAAACTCTATTCACCTAATTGAGTTGTCTAAGGGAAACATAAAATACACCAAGCTTTAATTCTTAGCATAAATCACAAGTTAATTGTAATTACAAAGAGTAAACTGAAGTATTCTGTAGAAGCCAGACCCCAAAAAATAATGAAGAATTGTACCAAAGTTGTTTTTATGACACTTGCAGTGAAGCTAAGCAGCTAAATGCTTCTCAGCATTTTCCCTACAAATCAAGCACTTGATTGTTACTTAGGATAATTCTGCTAAAATTTCATAAAGTTCTCTTTTAAAATTAAACCCAGACATTGTATTTTCAATTTTTTTGACTTAAGAATTATTTTTAAAATTCAGAATAATTTTAAACTTATTGAAATAAAGCAAAAAGAAAATATAATTCTGGAAATGCAATTTAAGAAAAGCTGGATTAATATGTCATCAATACTGAGTAAGAGAGCCTGCCTTTGGACTTTAAAAAAAAAAAGGTACTCAATTTTTCAGCTTTAATTTAGGAAAACATATTCACAAAACTAGAGACCATGTTCCTACCATTGAGTCTGAGCTAACTGAAGATAACTTCTCACCCAAGAGTACATTTCAATTATGTCAAAACTTTTAGAAAACTCTTGATAGACATTTAAGATCTACCCAAACTTAGGTAGAGTTACAGATTTTTAAAAGTGAATCAGAAGGAGAAGTCTAAACAAAATACAATCAACAACAACAAAAAATAACCCCGAGTATTCAGCCACATCTTGCTGATGAAGAAATTCATACAAGGACCTTCTGTAATAAAATATTTTGTGATACTTCTTTCATTAATGTAAATTCCTTTGCACAGAATTAGCATAAAATAATGAAATTTTTCAAGTGCAGGCACACACACACACACACACACACACACACACACACACACACACACACACACGTATGCGCACACGCACCCACTCAGTTATCTACATGTTGAATTTGTCCATTTTCAGAGAAGTTGGTAAAATTCAAAATGCACTACAGGCCCTGTTCAAGTTGGTGTTATTCTCAGCTATCATAAATATTAACTTTGATCAAATAAACTAACTCCTAGCCAAACAGAAGTTGATTTTGTCATACTATCATTGCTTTCCTAGAACCAGAGCAAAGTTTTCAAGCTTAGCAGATCTGTTCTCTTTAGCATTGCTCTGAGAGACTTACTGATAACTTTTTTAAAAGATTGAATTTTTTTAGTGACTTTCAGTGGTTCTAGACTTACTAATTTAAAAAAAAAGGCTGAGCAGCTTCTGCAGAGGAAATTATGATCCTGTATATAAGCCTTAGCAAACAAAAACTCACTTTATTTTAGCTAAATGCAGATTGCAATGTTCTTATCAACTCATACTTGCCTATAGCCTTCTAATTATTCATTATTTCAGTATTGTCTCTTTAGGTTGTGTGCATTATAGGCTGTTTTTCACCTCATATATCAAATTGCAAATGGCAATATACTTACAGTCTACTGGAGAAAAGACCAGGTTGCTAGACTAAAGGCTCACAGTCCAAGGATAGTCTTTATTTCACAAATGCTTTATTTGGACAGTATCAGTTATGAAGCTTTGGCATAGGGCTTTATATATTGGTGCATGAGCAATATCCTTAGTAAAGACAGGTTTTAAGTAACTTGGGCAGACCCAGTACTTCTGTTTCCAAATTCTATTAATAGATGAAGATTTTAGATTCATACAAGTGGCTCCACAGCTCACTTACAGATCAACTGAGTTATCAACAATCATCCAACCAATATCTGTATGTTTGCTATATGCCTGACATCAAGCTATCTTCATAAGATTTAGGACACATCTTATCTAAAATATGGGGCAGTTAGTCTTGAATGTCTACTTGATGTCATTGATTGCTGCCTAGATTAGTAAATCACACTTCTGAGTTTGTAAGTAACAGAATGTTCCAGGATGAATTTTCTGTGGAGAATTGAGGAAGACACACAGTGAATGTGGGTCACACTATCAAGGAGGCTGGGGGTCTGGATGAAAAAAAAGGAGATGTAGGAAGTACAACATAGCATACATATGTAAACATAAGTGTAGACATATTTAGTGTATTGTATAAACACCAACACGCACACATAATATATACAGCAATACTGCAGACACTACTAGGTGAGAAACTTTGTTCCATCAAGCAGCCACACTTTCTTGCTGCTATAATGTCTCACTTTTGGCTCAAAACAATTGGGAAAGCTAACCATGGACTGAAACTTCTAAAACCACTAGCCAAATTAATCCATCCTCTTTGTTGTCTCAGCTATTTGTCACAATAACAAACATACCAACTAACACAATAGCTATGAGAATGAGACCCATAAAACTGAGTAGAGACATCCTTGGCTTCCATTCTTTTGTCATCATTTAAATATCCTAAAGTCATTATTAGAAACACTCCAAACAGGAGTTAATGTGAACCAGTTAACCACCTTGAATACTCCAATATGAATTCCCAGGTTCTATTATTTTTGACAAAATATAAAATGATATTAGTAACAGTTAATCTGAACCGCAGATCTTGAAAAAAATAAAAAACAAAACCTCAAAATGTACCATGAGTCTATTTTGCTGCAATGTTGTACTGTAGGACTGTTTAAAGCCATTCTAGAACAGTGAGCAGGCTATCTGAGGGACCAATTGAACAGGGTGATCCTGAGCTCTGATTCTTGGCCCTCGGGTAAAGGAGTATGAGAGTGTTACCTCCTCCAAGCCATAGAAGACTAAAATGGATATGCAAATACAGTGACGGAGCACAATTTTCAGCTTAAAATGGATTTTGCAAAAATGGAAACACTCATTCACACTGAAATATTACTAAACTCCAAATTCAGTCACTTTATGACTCTCTCAGTAGCATCTCATGACTAAGTTATGACCAGGCACCCAGTTGCATTCCTATTTGCTCACATTTTACATGAATAACTCATGACACCCAGACATGTGTAACTACCATGTTCTCTCCAGGGAGAGGTATATGACATTCCAAATAGACTTTCTAACCATGCAATCGTCTACCAGATATGCATCTCTGTGAGCACTGTGATGTATCAGAGTTTACAAAGCCATGTGCAATGACCTTTGACAATGCTATGATGTGATAACCTTTGTAATAGTCTCATGATTGACCCTCATTTCTTGTGACTTAATATCACTGTGATCTAATTAACCATTTACATAGAATGAAATAAGTTGCTAAGTGTAGCTTCATACTAATTTTTGTTTGACTACAAACTCCCCATTCTTCCTGAGTTTGCAAAGGGTTGGAAAGTAAACTTCACAAATCCCATCAATATTTACATACTATGAACTAAGACACACGGATCCTCATATATTAGAGTGCATGAGAAATAAATAAGCAGTTAATGTTAAATGCAGAATTCCAGACACCAAACATTCAGATTCTAATGTAGAATTCTTGCAGAATCCAAAAATGTTCAGTTTTAATAATTACCCTTTGCAGTGTGGATTGTAGGCTGGTAATCCTTACTCTATGTCTAAAATCCGCATACGAATTAGTACATATCATGTTTGTCTTTTTGCGATTGGGTTACCTCGCTCAGAATGGTTTCTTCTAGATCCATCCATTTTCCTGCAAATTTCAAGATTCCATTGTTTTTTTCCACTGAGTACTACTCCATTGTGTAAATGTACCACATTTTCTCTATCCATTCTTCAGTTGAGGGGCATCTAGGCTGCTTCCAGTTTCTGGCTATTACAAATAGTGCTGCTATGAAAATCGTTGAACATATGTCTTTGTTGTATTAATGTGCTTCTTTTGGGTATATGCCTAAGAGTGGAATTGCTGGATCTTGTGGTAGACTGATTCCCATTTTTTTGAGGAGTCGCCATATTGATTTCCAAAGTGGCTGTACAAGTTGGCACTCCCACCAGCAGTGGAGAAATGTTCCCCTTTCTCCATATCCTCTCCAACATGAACTGTCATTGGTGTTTTTTGATTTTGGCCTTTCTGACAGGAGTAAGATGGCAGCTCAGAGTTGTTTTTATTTGCATTTCCCTGATGGGGAATCAGAGCTCAGGATCACCCTGTTCAATTGGTCCCTCAGATAGCCTGTTTCTAATTCAAATAAAAAAAGTTGGAAAAAAATAATTACCCTTTGTTTTTAAAGACCATGCCTTGAGGACACTGTTATGGCATAGAACACCTGAAAGTTTAAACTCATGCTACTTTATGTGGTTCTTCATGGTCATTGGGAAACTAAACAAAGGTGCTCCCTAAAAATTGTTAGACAGTTTATGCCAGGAGAAAAATGAATGATATGTTTTGCTGTGTCCTATAGAGAATAATCCTCTTAAGAAATACTGAAACCTCATCTCTAAAAAATAAAATTATTTTATTTAATATCCACAATGTATCTTAATATAACTAATGAGATGATCTGGGAGATTTAGGAAGCATACTGATTCAGAAGCAAGTTATATATGTTGATGTTTAGACATCTTTTACTCCTATTTCCCAACCTATATCAAAGTTGACTTTGGTGGCTGGGTCCCCGACCTTCAGAGGAAATCCTAGTTAAAGATTCAACATTTTCAATGTTATCATTAATGGCTGCTGTTATCATTGCTGACATGAACTTAAGAACTAATAAATAAGCTTGACATAATTTGTATTCATGGAGATGTCAGATAGGTGCACTTATCCTATCTCCAATTGACTTATAGGACCCATATTTTCTCCCTTCCAAAAAATACCATTACATCAGTTGAAAATTGAAATGTAGCTTAAAGTCAAGTGGTTAAATCCATTAAAGCTATTCTTAGATGTTTCAGAACACAGTGCTCAACTTATCACCAAGAAATAATGTATCATGGGAAAAAGCTCTCACTACCAGAGCCCATGGGGCATCTTGCTGAAAACAAACAGGGATGCAGGAAAGAGATGAGACAGCAGTGTAAGGTAGTTGAACATCCAAAGGTAGAGACAGCTAAATTACTGGCAGGAAGACATAATGTTTCTCATTTGTTGTTTAGTGTTATCAGGAAATTGTGTACAAGACTTTCTTAAAAGTTGGCTAAGAAAAACAGGCGTTTGACTATATCAGCATAATTGTATTAAAGATTATGAACTGAAAAGAGACCTGGTATACCTAGAGGTAAGCCTGTAGAAGTCACATAGCCATCCCTAGGGAAATCTAATATGCTTTATTCCATATTTCATATTTTTCAATAGGCCAACATTTATATGCAATAGAAACTGCATTTCTAATAGTCTAACAAGATGAAGTGACTAATAGGGAACCAGAGTATAACACTAAAATATGTGTATCTTAAAGATATTTAAAAATAGGATTCACTTACAAATAAAAATATTTCTATCTAGCCGGGCGTTGGTGGCTCACACCTTTAATCTCAGCACTCGGAAGGCAGATGCAGGCAGATCTCTGTGAGTTCAAGGCCAGCCTGGTCTCCAGAGCGAGTGCCAGGATAGGCTCCAAAGCTACACAGAGAAACCCTGTTTCGAAAAACCAAAAGAATATATTTCTATCTAGACATAGAGGTACACACCTTTAATGCCAGCACTCTGGAGAGGCAGAGACAGGAGGATCTCTATGAGTTCTAGACAGCCTGATCTACAAAGCAAATTTCAGAAAAGTCAGGACTACATAGTGAGACCCTGTATCACAAAACAAAAAACAAGAAACGAACAAAAATATTTATAAATATTGACATAGTTGAAGGCAATATATCATGTATTCAATGAATCTGAAGATTTAGGGTTCCTCATTTTCATAAGCTCATTCTAAGACCTGTTGTAAAAAACAGGTTGTAACCTAGCAATTACATTAAGATCTGAGCCTCATAGTGTGTGTATTTATATTTTGGCAATCCTCTACAACCCTCCACAAAACCCTATTGCTGAATATACCACATACTTTCGTCATTCGACCTGGAAAATTGACCTAAAAGTTTCACGTCTCCAGACCAGCATTCATGTAGCATTCGTTGTACTATAGTACAACGAAGTACTATTTTTCTTATTCTATACTGTATTACGTTACATCCATATAATATTTGATCAGTGATGGGAATTGCAAAAGTGGTCAGAGACCTTGAATACTCATAGAACATGCACAAGAAGCAATCACTGTTTCTGAAACATAGTGAAAATTGGTTTGTTGGATCAGTGCCTTATCCAGTAATCATCAGAGAGGCTTCCCTTGGCAGCAAATGGGAACAGATCAGAGACCCTCAGCCAGACAGAAAGTCTAAATGGGAGGTCTCCATCAAATCCCTCCCCTCAGAGCGCAGGGAGTCCTGCAGAAGAGGAGGTGGAAAGATTGTAAGACTCAGTGGGAGGTGGAGGACAGCAAGAGAACAAGTCTTTCTGAATCAACTATGCAAGGTGCATATGATCTCACAGATGCTGAAGCAGCAAGCGCAGGCCTACATGACTCTGCACCAGGTTCTCTGCATATATACTATAGCTAGTATCTTAGCATTTTTACGGGACTCCTGACTGTGGGAACTAGTGGGTTTTTGACTCTTGGGATCTCTCTCTCTCTCTCTCTCTCTCTCTCTCTCTCCTCTCTCTCTCTCTCTCTCTCTCTCTCTCTCTCTCTCTCGTTTTGGAGACACGGTTTCCTGTTTTTTGCTTTGGAGGCTGTCCTGGAACTAGCTCTGTAGGCCAGGCTGGCCTGGAATGCACAGAGATCCACCTACCTCTGCCTCCCGAGTGCTGCGATTACCGCCCAGCCTCTTGAGCTTTCTCTTGGAACTCTTTTTCTCCCCTTAGGTTGCCATGTCCAACTTCAATATAATGTTTTTTTTTTTTTTTTGCTTCATCTTATTGTATTCTATTTTGTCATTTTTTTGTTGTTATCTTAGAAGCCTGTTCTTTTCTAATAAGAAAGAGAAAGGAGTGGATCCTAAGGAGGTGGGAAGAGGAGAGGAATTGGAAGGAATAGAGAGAGGGGAAACTATAATCAGGACATATTGCATGAAAAAGGAATCTATTTTCAAAAAGAAAAATATACATATAAAATCTGGTCTGTAGCTGAGGGTAACTACTTTTTGTGAAGCTAACAGTTAACTCCTCTTGTTAACTAGATTTCCACAGATTTCACAAGTTAACTTTGAAAGCCCTAGTAAAGTCTCTGAAATCCTCTTCCTGTTCAAGCATTAAATTTTGTAGTAATGCACACAAAATGTTAATGTTTATTAAAGAATGAGAAATTCAGATCAGTTTGCTTCAATTATATAAATTATTTGTCTGTATATGTATTATACACACATATGTATATATGTATATACACAGAAGGAAAGAGAGAGAGAAAGAGAGAGAGAGAGAGAGAGAGAGAGAGAGAGAGAGAGAGAGAGAGAGAAAGCTTAGTATTTGAGAACACTTGATTTTATTCTTGAGGACTCAAATTTGGTTCCTAGAACCCATGACAGGTGGCTCACAATTGCCTGTAGCTCCAGCAACAGTTGATCAAACACATTCTTCTGACCTCTGCTGTCACTAGAATATGCATGGCATACACTCACATAGACAAACACACATACTCACAAATAGAAATTTACAAAAGAAGCAAAATAAAGAAAACAAAAATGGTAAGGATAATAAAATAGTACCTTCTGACACAATGAATGCTAGTCAGCAGAGGTAGAATATTTAATTGAGCATCAGCTCTATTTCTGTGTGTTCAAGGATGTAAGTATGTGTGTCTTCAATAATAAGATTTTATGTTGTATATGGATGTGTATTGTAACAAATGACTTTGGCAATAGCCTATAATGTTTATATGGGTCTTTGAGGCCCCTTTGGCCTCAAAAAACAAATCTTAACCCATTACTGGTACTGGGATTTTTTATTTGGTAGAGTATGATGTCTGATTGGAGCATTGTTTCCTCTATTATATGGTAATTCCATTTAAAGAGATTTATATAATGTGTGTGTATTTTAGGGAGCTTCTAGGGTAGCTTCTACATATGGCTTTTCAAAAGATATTTAGTGTTCTTAATCCCTCCCCATATTCCTTCCACAACCCTGTCCTTTATCTTCTTCCCCATTTAATCTAATTTCCCATGAACCCTATCAGCTACTATAATGACTATAATGACCTGTCTGCTTATGCAACAGTGGTACAGATGTGGGAATTCCCAACCACTTTTATTGTATCTAAGGCCACTTCATTAGGAACCCATACCTGACACTGTTATTGAGGCCATGAACTTGAGATTAGGCAAGTCATGGGCCCTGGAGGAAAACCTACTACATTTGTGCTAAGTGAATACAGCAATAAATGTTCTCTAATAGCATAGCTCCACACCCACAGATCAGTTCATCACAGAGCCTTTGCTAGAGAAGCTTCCTGACAGATACGGTAACTAATAGTGGCCTAGATTTGAACAACGTACAGAGAGTGGGAGGCATTAGGGCACTCAGGCCTGAATTAAATGTCCATATCACAGTCCTCACTTTGAGGCTCAGGGATCTATGTGAAGAGGAGGCAGGATGATTATAAGAGCAAGAGATAGTGAATGACTCTAACAAAACAGCATTTTCCAGACACAACAGGGCTGGTGAGCATATGAACTCAAACAGACTATGGCAGCATGCACAAGACTTGCACAAGTTCAAACATGATGAAAATCCTAGTACTAAGAATAGGAAGTGAACGCAAAGTCCCACCTTCAATGACAAGTTAATTGCAATTAATACCTGCTGGGGAAGGAAAAACCAGTTTTCTTCGATAGAATAATAATGGTATGTAAACCAAACCACAGGGGAGGTCACATGCTCAGTAATATTAGCCAGCACAAAATGGACTCCATGCTTTGTTTGATTATTCTTATTTCTTTTGTCTGGTTTTTCTTGTGTTTGTGATTTGCTGTTTTGTTTTTGTGTTTGTTTGAATGTGTTCTTTTTAAGAGAAAGAAAGAAAATGAAGTTGAGTTTTAAATAATTTAAAGAATGATAAAATGACTATTGTTGGGCTAGAGAAATGACTCAGGGACTAAGAGCATTGGCTGCTCTTCCAGAGGTCCTGAGTTCAATTCCCAGCAACCACACGGTGGCTCACAAACCATCTATAATGAGATCCGATGCCCTCTTCTAGCCTATTGGCAAACACGTAAGCAGATCACTGTATACATAATAAATAAAAATATTAAAAATGACTATTGTTTTGCATTTTATTAGTTGAGAGTTTCATACTGTGTACTTTGATCACATTCATCCTCAAATCTTTGCATATCCACTCACACTTCCCTAGCCACGCAAATTTATGTCCTTTAAAAAATACACCTCAAGCCGGGCGTTGGTGAACACGCCTTTAATCCCAGCACTCAGGAGGCAGAGGCAGGCAGATCTCTGGGTGTTTGAGACCAGCCTGGTCTTCTTGCATAGTTTTTGATTAGTTAAGTCTCATAGACAGCCCAAAATAATGATTTTTTATAGATGACACAAGCAAATCATTATACTAAACTATTTCACACAAATTGCCTAAACCAAGAAAGCTATATTTAACTTTTTATTTTTATTGGAAATTGATTCTTCTCTCATACAATACATCCTAACCACAGTTCCCCTCCCTCCACTCCTCCCAGACTCCCCACCTCTCATCTCCCCCAGATCTACCCCTCTCCATTTCCTTCCATTTCTATTTTGTGAAATAATTTGGGGAGTATTAGCCTTAACTCTTGCTTGAAAGTCTGGTAGAATTCTATACTAAAACCATCTTGCCCTGGGCTTTTTCTTGTTGAGGGAGGATACTTTTTAAAAAACTACTTCTACCTATTTACTATAGGTCTATTTATATTGTTTATCTTGATTTAACTTTGGTAAGTCATACCTATTGAAAAAAATTTATACAGATGTGTGGCCATTAGTCACTGTCCTCAGTGGTTACTATTATTTTAGAGTCTCCTAAGGAGTTTTTTTGACACTCTCCAACTTGAGACAAAATTTCATTCTCTAGAATAATCTACTTCCCTGATAAATACTGCCTTGTTTCCATTCCCACTTGAATCAAATAGTCTAAAATCACCCTGACTAGCCAACTACATGAAAAATCTAAATAACTTTTCACAATAGTATGTTCAAAACATGGCAGCATATTAAACATCAGGAAATGCATGAGCCCATAAAAAAGAAATCCTTACAGCCTAAATTCTTCCTCCTTAATCAGTGTTGTTTTTATTTTCCAAACAATCATTAATCTGATAAAAATTCTTATTTTAATATAGTTATATTACTAGGCAATAACAAAATCAACTAATTATGGAAGTTGAACTTGTGTTGGAAACATGATCCAGAGATTATTTTAAATGCAATAGTTCAAATCAAAGAATTACAAATAAAATGATAATAATAAAGGATAATAAAGGAAAATAGTTACTATCAACAGTCTTCCTAGATAACAAAATGGCCTGTAGGGAGAAAAACTGTGAACTTCACTGATTTCATTTCTTAAAGTCATATTTTACATTGTCTCCTTAATATTGTTCAAGTTTTAAAATAGAATAAAAAGTGGGAGTGTAGTGATATTTTGTTTATGCTATAACAAATAAAGTTAGCCCGAAGATCACAATGCAGAGTTAGCCACACTAGTTAGCAATAGAAGCCATGCAGTGGCGGTACAAATCTTTAATACTAGCACTCAGGAGACAGAGGCAGGTGGATCTCTATGAGTTCAAGGCCACATTGGGCTACACAAGATTGAGTCTGTCTAAAAGAGAAACAGAGTTCACACAAAGCTAATCCCAGCACTTGGGATCACATGCCTTTAATCCCAGAACCAGGGGGGTGGAGACAGGAGTGATGTGGGTCAGCAAAAAGAGGAATATAAGGCAGGAGGAGACAGGAGCTCAGGGCAGTCTGAGCAGCAGTCAGTCTGAAGACAGGATCCTCCCTTTGGTAGAGGTAAGAACTCTAGTGGCTGGCCACTCTGCTTTTCTAATCCTTTCACCCCCTGATAGCTGACTCTGCATTTTTATTATTAAGGCCAAAGAGAGTTCATGCTACAGAGGAGAATATGGTGTATCCAAAAATATTTAAAATAGGATATATGGGGTGGGGTCATTGGCATTGGCATAAAACAACCCCAACAACCTGTATCAACTTGAGAGCAATGTGGAAGTTTGTTCATTTTTTTTTCCATTTCTCTGTTTCTTTACAAAACTCAGTGTCGTTACCCCTGACTCTGTAGTTAGCAAGTCACGAAACAGCAAAAATCTTTCTTAATTCTCTTTATGCCTTCCTGGAGACAATTCTGTCCAGTCATACTGGCTCTCCCACACCAAACTTGTTGATGTACTTATCACAGCTATTTTAAGGTCTTTGTGGGTTGACTGCAATATGTGGGCCATCTGTAAGCTAGTTTCTGTTACTTTTTTCATAGTCTTTTTTTCCTCTTGATTATGCTTCATATTTCCCTGTTCTTCATAATGCTTGATTGCATGCCAGATATGATGCATGAAAGAAGAAAAGGAGGCAATAACTAAACAATCCTTACTCCCAGAAAATGACCCACTGTTTTTTTCATTATCTGTCTAGGTTGGGATGGCAGGAATAGAAAGATAGAGTCAAAACAATCCATTATTAAGATGGTTCTGGCTTCACCACAGAAAGAGTTGATCCTTATTAACCACTGTTTTTCTCTTTTCTGCAAGTTTAGCAGTTCGATGTTCATAGTCTCTCTGTGGAGAATAAAGTCCTTTCCATCATTAGACCCACCTAATGAATAACCTTACTCAATTCTCTCCTGAATGCAGAACAACTGCTGTCCACAGGTTCCTGATTTTACCCCCGAAATACTGACTGCCAGAGCCACAAAGCCAGAGAACACTACCATTACTAGGTCAGCATTTACCATTGTCATTAAAAAGCACATTTGGCTGACCTTTCTAACATGATACAGGTTCCTTGAACTCAAAGCTCATCATATCATCCTCATCGCCCTCATTACATCTAGTAGAATGGCCTGCACAAAGTAGATAATCTCAGACCAGGGAATTTGAGAGCTACTTCACTAAATCCTAGAACTTCCTTGATGTGAAAGACAGCCAGTGCTATTTCTTGTGAATCAGGATTTCTATAGTGTCTAGTTTATTAAGAAAAGCAAACTGTTTTTCTTTACTCATTGTACTTTTTCACAGCACTTCTGGCCTCCAGATGTAAGAAAAAGAGGTTGGGTGTCCCACAATAGTTCAACTCAAATCTCAAGACACCAATTGTATCAAGATGAGAGCAATGTGAAATTTTGTTCAAATTTTATGTCCTATATAGTTCAACTCAATTCAGATACAGGTCTTCTTGGAGTAAGCATCAGACACCACAGGTTAAGTTCAGTTCTACAAGACAGACATTACTTCAGATGTCAAAGGTACACATTGTGTCCTGTGATTCTATCTGACCAGCTGGAAATCAGAGGGTCCCACCATTTCCTCCCTTGGTTTGGTTTTACCTTGAAATGTTCACAGAACTCAAAAACAGTTTCATTATTACTGCACTGGCTCATCAGTAAAGGACATAACTTGGGACAGACTGATGGAAGAGATTACAGAAGAATGAGTACTCAGAAAGTGTTGCCTTCTCACTTGAGTGCAAAGGATAACTAAAAGCTTGGCATGTCCACTCTTCACTCTGTATGTCTCTAGCCTAACTGTGCAAGAGTTCCCATGCAGAGAGGTGCTGGCCTGTGCCCCAAACTATTGTGTCAGACTTTGTTGACTCCACATGGCAGCCCTTACCAGTGAGGAGGAATGAACTAGGGATGGGCTGGAGGAGAGGCAGGGTGGCAGGAGGGGTAGGAGGGAGAACTGTTGTTGGAATGTAAAATGAAGTTTAAAAGAATAGAAAATAAGAGTGCCCATGCAAAACCTGCTGAAACCTAAGATATCTCGTCCGCCCTCAAGACTGAAGGTATGTAGGTGAGAGTTTTCAATGTATCTTACTTTCAGATTTTACAATGTCCTATTCCATATCCCACAAAATATGCTTTAAGTTCTCTAGTCATTATTCTAAACCTGCTGTAACCTTGGAGTTCAGAAATAGCAGAGCTTTGTCAAAATTAAAACCTCAGCCACAACAAGGAAAAATGGCTTCTCATGGGAACCAGTTCATAAGGTACCAGGTCATAAGGACTTCTTCAAATCACCTTGAAGAATAGGTAATGGGATAATGATCAACCATACTTCATCTTGAGCAGGGCTGTTCAAATTAGCATATGCTTTGTTTCCTACTCAAACCCTTCCTCTATTTTAAGGAAAAGTTCATATGAATTCCCTGAAGATGGACTTGGGGTAACTCCCTCCTGGGAGTTAACTCTGCATTTGGTGAGTCTCTAGTAGCAGTGGATCATGAAAATCACCTTTCTTTATTCAGATAAGAGAATTTTGAAGAAATTCCCTTCTTGAACACCAGAAGGGATGGGTCAGAGATGAGAGTAAGGGTCTGAGGGACCTTAGTTTTCCTTCAGCATCTCTCGGGTAGAATACAGATGATCTTGGAAAGCTAATATATCATCTATTTTAGAAATAATTTGAATAACAGAAAGAAAATCCATGTGAAACTCAAGATGGCAGGTCAAAGATGTAAACACACAGAGACACACTAAATGTCTATAACCTTCAGAGGAAAACAAGGAAGAGAATAAAGGTACAAACCATTCATAAATCTCTAGGAAACCATTCCAATATTTTGAAAAATCACACAATCCATGAACACTAAATTCAGAAATATACATTGATGTTTGTGGTTTAGACCAATGAGAAGGCTGTAAAAGCAAGTGGCTTTCATTATTTCCAATAGACTTTGTGTAAAGAGATTGATTCTATTTTACTTAGGTTCCCCTATGAGTATCAATGCTAATTCATCCTATAATTTCCAGTTTTATACTTGATGGTGGGAAGTTGAACAATATGTTACAGATTTGTACCATTTTTATCTGAAAGAATTTTAGGTATGTTGAAAAATTCTTACTATTTCACAGAAAAAAAAGCCAGCCACATGGTCATTAAAATTTTCTATGGTATTTAAACTTAATATGACTAAGACGTGGTTATAAAATAAAATAACACTCCATATTGGGAAACCTTTTAAAAAGCTGAATGAACCTTTTTATTCTACATACATCAGACTCCTAATGGCTTTTCAACAGTTTGGGCCATTTTGTGAAATTGCCACAGCTGCTTCATATTAGCCCAGAGGTTTTGTTATAAAAGCTCATGTACAAGCTGCTAAGTCAAACTCCATAGCCCTAATGTTGACTTTGTTATTTATTCAGTGTGGGTCTCATGGCTTGTTTTGTTTTCTATTTAGTGAAGACTTTCCAGGAATTTTCTGAAGTACAAACAAAAAGAGATATATATTTTGTTCTTCTCGTGAAACTACCCAAACAATTCGATTCAATTATTTATTGAGTGTCTAATCACAGCTGGCAATAGGCCTATTAAAATATTAAAATACATCCTAAGAACTTCTGAAATCCCAGCTTGTCAATTGTCTGAACTTGGAAAAACAAGAAAAACACTCCAGAGTAGACACATTGTTTTGGTAAAGACAAAAATATTTACTGTAGCTTTTCTATTTAACTGCAGAAATAAAAAGGAAGCAAACAAAAAATCTAGTTTTATTAGTTTGTACTCAGAATAGGCCTTTGAAGTGGGTACCTAGAAACTGTAGGCAGGACCCTTAATAAGTAAAAAATGTGAAGAAAACCCTCACCACTTTTTTTGTGAACCACATAGAATTTTTATTCAAAGCCCAGGAAAACCTTTACCATGACTTAAAAAAGGCTTAATAAAACATACATGGTCTTGTTATTTCCTCATGTAGAAAAGTCTCCCTGCTTAACCTAGATTTAAATTTAAATCACTTCAATTATTACAAAAAATTAATGAATTTATTAAGTAATGTTTCTAAATCAGTCCTTGAAAAATTAAATGAACTTGTGTGGCTTTCAACTCTTGTTACAATGAAAGGTCTGAATGATTCTGGAGGAACGCTGAAAACTGTTAGAATGCATGTGCTTCAAGGTGAGAGAAGCAGGAGAAACGGTAATGTGGTAAGTGTACAGTAGCAGGAGACAAATATCTGGGGGTATTTGTGAAGGATTATCTACATCAGGATAATTATGGTGGAAAGAGCAGTGTTTTCCTCAGCATCCCTGGGGCTTGAGTCCCAGACTGAATAAAACGATGACTGTTAAGCATTCATCACTCTGTGCTTCCTAACTGAGGAAGTCAGGTGACTAGACATCCTCACTTTGGCTTCCCCTTCAAACTGTGAGCCCAAGTGAACTCTTTCTTTAAGTTGCTTTGGCCAGGATACTCAGTCACAGCTCTAAGAAAGTGACTGTTACAAGTCATGCTGTGCTCTCAGACTCGGAGGTGTATATTGTGCACCATCTTATCTACAACCTAGAAAAGAATTAGGTGAATGGATAGACCTAAATAAGACCAGTGTGATCTCGACATCTCAAATGCCCATCTTCAGGGGCTTGGGGAGCATTGAGGACTTTTCACAAGATGAAGATGGTACAGGGAGACCATGAACAAGAACTCTCTCAGTGGTGTGGGCTTTTCTCTTCAAAGAGCTCTCTCTCTTCTCCTTGGAGTTGATGTGGACTTCAGATCTCTTGGCATCAGCACCTTAATTTTCTTTTAAGGCAACTCTGTTCATAAAATGTGAGGAGTTGAGTGGCCAGTTACAAAGAACACAGTGTGGAAAGGATGGATATTGAAAGATCAGGGAAAAGACTAAAAAGGGGGGTAATAATTGGAGTCCTCATATCCTAGTTCTCCTCCTCCCAAATAACTAACTAAAAAGTGTGAAGTTCTGAACATTTTCTATTTTTCCACATTTACAGTATAATTGTAATTTCCACATATGTGACTACAAAGTTCACTGTCCAATCTTCATTCCTATAGGACATATAATAGTGCTTCTGTTTTAGCTGCTTGAATCTGAGGGGTTAAAACCTGCATGTGAAAAATTCAAAATCTTTACATGAGTTATATGTAGATGTGTACAGGCAGAATCTGAAAAAAAAATCCAAAAGTGTCTTCCTCTGGCCTGCAAAGAGGACTAATGAGAGTAAGAAGACAAAGGAAGAGAAGGGACTCAAGCATGAGACCATTTCAAATGAGCCCTATGACATATATAGGTTGGAGTCATGATACACATAAAATGTTGACTTTATTTACAGCTATAGAAGAAAATAAAATTAGAAAAATAGTACTTTTGATCATGTAAACCTATAAATTAAATGTAGCATATATTAAGACAAACCAGCAGTTACAAAATGCAATAGAAAAGGTGAGAATGGAAGAAGATAAATAGAGAGAATGAAAGAAAGAAAGAAAGAAAGAAAGAAAGAAAGAAAGAAAGAAAGAAAGGAAGGAAGGAAGGAAGGAAGGAAGGAAGGAGGGAGGAAAGAGGAAGGAGGGAAGTGGAGAAGAAGGGAGAAAAACTGATTTTCAAATGTTCACTTTATAGACATTTCTTCAGAAAGCCAAAGAAGCTTATAGTTTTCTATATATCTATATGATTGTTTAAAATTCCACACATTTGACTTTTATTATGTATTAAAATACAGCCTACACTGGCATCATTATATACATGCATTCAACATTCTGTTTTCCTTAACATTTATACATATGGTCAAAGAAAAGGCAATATATAAATAAAATCCATAATTCCTTAAAGGAAAACTTCAAAAGAGCTTTTATTTTGGACATCTGCTATTTTAAATCAAAATATTATAATCACATTTTAAAAGAACCCCCCCAAAAATATCAATTCTACATTTGGCTCTTCAGTGCTATGAGACTTAAGTGTTCTCTGAAGTTTTGAGAATTGAAGACTTGAATGGAAAATATTACTTGCTATTAAAATTATTTAAAGTTTAACACATTTGAATAAGAGGTTATTGGTTGTGTAATTTTCTTCAAAACTGAAGCATTTCCCTCCCCAAGGGAAAAAGAAGGAGGCTCTAGACCCAGGAAGTAAACAAAACTGGCAAGTCTCAGGAAGTTCCCGAAAGTTACAAGGTTCACAAGACTCTTCCCAAGGTTAAATTAAGAGTGTTCATCTCTAGGGAGAGGAGACCATCCTTTGGGTTGATGCAAGCTTCCTACTACTGTACCTAGAGCTCAGAGATGCAGTGAGTCTTCTGTACTTATGGATTGTCCATGTTCATGTATATAACCCTTCACCTATGCTTCTGCAAGTAACTTCAATAAACTCATCAGTTCATCAAGGCAGACTTGGATAGAAATTGTGGTCTGCACTCAGTGCCCAATCTAGGGTGAACAGATGTTTATTCATTTTTTTCCAAGGAAAAGTCACATGGCAGTACATGGTAGAGCCCTTCAGGCTAATAAAATCAATGCCATCTATCCAGAGGCACAGAAAGTGGTTTGCTATGAAAAAATGATTTGTGGGATTGTAGAGGCTGAGAAGGCTTTAAAAAGTGAATGAAAAAATTCCAGCCCATGACCTAGAGTAGAATACCAATGTAAAGTTAGGAGGCAGAAAAAAGATCGGTGGCTTCCTCAAGCAGATGTCAGATTTGCCTTTCACCCATGTGTTTGATCTCTTTGGATACTCAACAGGTCAGGTGACACCCTAGGCTCCTCAACAGGTCAGGTGATACCCTAGGATCCTCAACAGGTCAGGTGACACCCCAGCATGGGAGGTCACCCCTTTTACTTAGTTCACAAATGTGAAGGCAATTTACTTCTGCAAACACCTTCCCAGATGCACCAGAAATGACATATGAAACTAGCAACTATTTGGTCATATTTTAGCCAAGCCAAGTTAACACACTAAGATCAACAATTGCTATCCATGAGTCAAATTTACATTTTATATTTGTATTGCAGTGTTATATAATTTATGTTTTTTAAATAGAAAGATGACTACGTACAAACAAATTATCATGGACTTTGGTTTCTAGGATCTCACATTTTTAAAACTTGAGACTAAATAGAACCTTTATATACATATGGAGTTGAATTTTATTTTTAAGTGTGTTCATAGGAAGATAAGAATGGAGAGAAGGAAAATTCCAGAGTTGAGTGGATTGGAAGGCAGGGGAAGTGAAAGTGAAATATGTCATTCAGATAAACAGGATTATTTTATTTTTCTGTATTTAAGTCCACTAAGAACAAAATGTATGACAAGTTTAACCCTCTTTTTACTGGCTGTACTTACTTAATCATTTAGGTTACAATAAACACTTGTAAGTTCTTTGAGTGAAAAAAATTACATATTTTGAAATGATCATGAGGCAAAATATGACTACATGCTGATATCTTGAATCAAGCCCCAAAGTTACATTATCCTGACTGTTAAGAACATTAGGTTTCTTAGCACATTTCAATCAAAACTAACTAATAGAAATAGTCTTCAAGTCAAATCTTTGACAAATTAACCCAAACATTAATTTTGAAAGATTGCTTAATGATAATTAAAATGTAATCAATCATAGAAATTTTATTTTGCCCTTATAAGCAATTAAAAGCTGTCTAATCCTACAAAACTCAATTTATAGCAACTGGCAAGTCTATTGCTCCTTTCTACAATTATATTTAATAAACAACAGTTTGTACCTCCCAGATGTTGTTAAACATGTGGAAGCCAGCACAGTTCATTATTTGTGAAGTCACTTTTTGGATTGATGTAAATATTCCTATCTTTTATATTCACTTGGTATTCCTTTAAATATTGGCTTGTGATGTTGAATGAACATTTCTTGTCATTTATTAAGAAAACTCAGTAGTAAAAAGAGGAAAATCTTTACTTAGAATGTGAAGAGTTTGCATTATCAAATTGTTCTTTAGCATAACAGTAATTATAAAAGGAGAAAATGAAACAACTGTTTTTAAGCATCTGTGACATATCAGAAATGAAACTGCTCTGTTTTCAAAACATCATGACCTGCATAATGAAATGTGACATTTCTATCAACTTATAATTTCATGACTTTCTAAGATCAAAAAGTATAACTCTTGTAAATAAGTGTAAATTTATGTTTGCACAAAAACCTCTGAATCATTTAATGTACTTTATTATATAAATACATGATATAATTATGTATATACATAAAGACATATGTACTGATCATATGTGTTATATACAATATATATGATATATATGCCACAACTTAAAGAAAACAATTGTTTTCAACACCCTTGTGACCTCCAAGATCAGAACCATTACCACCACTGACTTATTTTTCTGTATCAAATTTCATTTAAATAGAATTACATTAGTACATTGTCTTCATATGTTAACTTATTTTAAAAATCTTTTTGTTTGTTTTATTTTTTATTCTTTTTTCCTCCATTTTTATTTAAATTAGAAACAAGATTGTTTGACATGTCAATCCCAGTTCCCTCTTCATCTTCTCCTCCCCTGGCCCCCACTAACACCCTACCTACCCCATACCCTTTCTGCTCTCCAGGGAGAATGAGGTCTTCCATGGGGGGTCTTCAGAGTCTGTCATATCCTTTGGGATAGGGTCTAGCGCCCCCCCCCCACCATGTGTCTAGGCTAAGCGAGTATCCCTCTATGTGGAATGGGCTCCCAAAGTCCATTCCTATGCTAGGGATATAAGTACTGATCTACTACAAGAGGCCCATAAATTTCTGAGGCCTTTTCACTGACACCCACATTCATTGCGTCTGGATCAGTTCCACGCTGGTTTCCCAGTGATCAGTCTAGGGGCCAAGAGCTCCCACTTGTTCAGGCCAGCTGTTTCTGTGGGTTTCACCAGCCTGGTCTTGTCCACTTTGCTCACCACTCCTCCTTCTCTGCAACTGGATTCCAGTTCAGTTCAGTGTTTAGCTGTGGGTATCTGCTTCTACTTCTATCAGCTTCTGGATGAAGGCTCTAGGGTGGCATATAAGTTAGTCATCAATCTCATTATCAGGGGAGGGCATTTAAGGTAGCCTCTCCACTGTTGCTTAGATGGTTAATTGGTGTCGTTCCTGTCGATCTCCTGTCATTTCCCTAGTGCCTGATTTCTCTTTAAACCTGTACTGGCTCCCTCTCTGATGGTATCTCTTATTTTGCTCTCCTCTGTTCTTCCCCCTAAAGTGTTCACAAAATCTGTGCAGCTGTAACTACAGTCAAGTCCCAAAACAGCCCTTTACCCCTTAGCAGTCATTGCCCAAGGTCATCTCTTTCACTCAGGCACAGGCACTCCCTTTCCTTTATGCCCAAACAGTACTCTAGTGTATAGGTAAATTACACTCTGTTTATCTACCCAGCTGTTAATGGACATTTGGGTTTATACTTGAAGCTATTATAACTAATTTGGCAGTAGATATTTGTGCACGTTATTTTATAAAGGTGCATGGTTTCGGTTTTTTCCTTGAGTAGAATACCTGAGAGTAGAATTATCAGAGAAAATGCTAAGTTTGTATTTACTTGTGCAAGAACTGCCAAACTGTCTTCCTAAGTTGTGTCTCTGTTTCATATTTCAAATAACAATAAATGAGAGTTTCAATTTCTTCTGGCTCACAGTAGCAGTTATTTACAGTCTTTATTGTTATAGCCTTTTAGTGAGTGGCTTTGGGCTTCATTTCTCAATAACTAATGACTTTGGCGTCTGTCCAAGAACTAATAAATGTAGTGACTTTGAATGCCTTTGGGTATGATTTTAATTATTTTATATCTTCTTTAGTGATGTGTCTATTTAAATCCTTTGCTAATTTTTACTTGCTTAACTCCATGTCATCAAGAATTAATCTTTTTTTCTAAGAGTTTGCTGATTTTGTCTTTTGTATTTGGTCTATGGCCCATTTTAAACAAATTCTTGTGCAAAGTGCTACAAGGCAAAGGTATAACTTCATTCTGTGCTGTACAAAGATCCACTTGTTTGTGTATTTTACATTTATTTATTTATTTATTTATTTATTTATTTATTTATTTATTTATTAAGTTGTGCATGTGTGTGAGTGTGAGAATGTTTGTATTTTGAGAAGACAATTTGTCTGAGTTGGTTCTCTCTTTCTACCAGGTAGCAGAGATTGAACTCAAATAACCAGGTTTGGCAGCAAGGGCCTTTACCCACTGAGTCATCTCACCATCCCCAATTTTAAATTTTGACCTTTTCCTGTGAAGTTAACAATCGGCACTCTGCAGCTGAGGTGTCCAACACACAGCTCACAAAGGAGAGCTAGGTATGCACCCCAACACAAATAAACTTTATTTAAAACATTCTGAAATTTTTGTCTCACTGTTATAACTCAATACAGTCTTAGGTGTGAACTTTGTAAATGACAGCATCATGTCTCAATGTCACACAATAAACATGTTTTTATTCTCCCTGTCTGTAAGCAAGCCTGTCTTCAGCTTTATGGTGTCATGCTTTTCCAGTGTTATCAGCCAAAAACAGACAATCAAAAGAAACATGCGAAAACCCAAACTTTGTTTTTTATTTTTCCTTTTGTTTCTTTTCATAATTAAATCGTTTCTTTTTTGTTTTTAATTTTTTAAATCAAGTTTCTTATCTATTAATATCTTTTCATTTAATAGTAGTAGTAGTAGTTTTGTGTGTGTGTGTGTGTGTGTGTGTGTGTGTGTGTGTGTGTGTGTGTGTGTAGTACATATGCATGTGCATTCATGTGAAGGACATAGGTCAATTTTATGGGTCATCTTCAATCACTCTTTACCTTAGAGTTTTAATTTTATTTTTATTTCTTGCGTGAGTGTTTTGTCTACATGTATGTATGTGCACACAAGTATGCAGTGCCCAAGGATGCCAGAAGAGGCATGATGACTGCCCTAGAACTGAGCTACAAATGCTTGTGGGTCACCATGTCAGTGCTGGAAACAAAACCAAGGTCTTCTCGAAGAGCAGCAAATGCTTCTATAACTAATGTTCCATCCCTCCATTCCCTCTACCATATTTTTTATGGAAGGTCTCTCATTGAACCTGGAACTTACTGGTTCAAATAGATTGGCTAGCCAGCAAGCTCCAGGGGCCCATCCATGTTTTTTGTTTCCCGAATCCCAGCTTTACAGATACACACAATTGCACCCAGATTTTTACATGGCAGATGAGGATCTGGGTCCTTATGCTGCCATGTGTGGCAGCATATGTGTGGCAAATCTGCCCAGCCTCTGTTAATATTTTTGTAATCTTACTGTGGCATCTATGTCTCAAAGAAAATAGAACCACCTGCAAAGGAATTATAAATGAAGGAAGTAGATGATGATTTAGCATTTTTAGTGATTTAATCACTCTTTTAAATGAGTTAAACATGAATCTTCAAGGTGGAAAACTAGATTATTCATGCCATATTTTAAGTAACAGTGCCAAAATGAATATGAAATTATGGCAAGTTCAAAGTAAGGCAAATAATTTTTATATATTTCTACATGTTGGCTTAAATGCGGCCCTATGAACAGCAGAGAAAATCATGTATATATTTTTTCAACTGATAAAAAATTGAAAACATACTCTTCCAAGATTTCTAGGAATATAATGTTTTTGAATATTTGAGACTTCATTTTCAGTTGGTATAATTATGTTACTTGCAAATTTTCAAATGGAATACCTAGAACTGTAATCTGGCATTCAACTGATTGTAGAAGAAAACAACCGATGGTTAACCACGGATGTTAACTCTCACAAATTTCAGGTCTGGTCTTACCAATTTAGCTCCTAGTTTGCAGAATGTTTCCTAAGAGAAAATAGTGTTGTGTATGATTAGATGGCTGTGCTGTTGTGCTCTGCATATAGGATCATTGTGTCATTATAATCTTTACTCATATGGTATACTGGTGATTTTCACATATAGAATCAACTTTGTATCTTGAGACAAATCCTATCCATATGTCTCTGGAGTCAGTTGCTATTAAATAGATTTATTTATTTTTATTGAGGATAAAGCAATTATTGATTTCATCTATTGATTTTCTATTCTCAACTTACTTCTTACTTTGGTTGTATGTGGGAGTGGGTTTGTTGTCATTGTTATTTGTTTGCTTGTTTTATTATTTTTGAGACATAATCATGCTGTATAGCCCAGGCTGGCCTTTAGCTCATTAACAAGTCCAGGCTGGCCTTGAACCCATGATCCTCCTGCCTACCTTCTGAATACTAAGAATTACAGTTGTGTACTATCATGTTGTTTCTCTTTCTGTTTTTCAACTCTGATATTTAGTATTTAGTACCTGCATATTGGATATAGTCCTCTTTTATCATTCTGCATCTTACACTGAAATCTTAAAAGATTGGTGGAAGATGTATTTTTTAACTATAGACATCACAGCTGAGTCTCCCATAAGGGCTAATTTAGCTGCATGCCACATTATTTTTTGTTTTACTTATCTCAAAGCAGTTTCTAATTTCTCTTGTGATTTCTACTTTTGGGTGTAGTCTTTGTTTACAGTCTTTTATTCATCAGTATATATAGTAAGACTTATGCACGAATTGCAATAGAGGTTCTGTTTTGAGTTTTGGTTGGTTGGTTAGTCAGTTAGTTGGTTTGGGTTAGAATTTTGATGTTTCGTTTTCTAGTGCACATACCAGTTATTATCCATTCTTCCACTGATAGATGTTGAGGGTTTTTTTCTTCCCAGATTTTTTCTAGTTTAAACAAGGTTGTCAGGTCTTGAAAATAGCCTTAGAAGTACTATGGCTCTATAGTAGAGCTTGAAGTCAGGGATGGTAAAGCTTCCACAAGTTCCTTTATTGTACAGGATTGTTTTAGCTATTGTGGGATTTTGTGTTTGTCCATGTGAGGTTGAGTATTATTCTGTCTAGGTCTGTGAAGAACTGTGTTAGGATTTTGATGGAGATTGCATTGAATCTGTAGATTGCTTTTGGAAGGATTGCCATTTTTACCATGTTGATCCTACCTATCCAAGAGCATGGGCGATCTTTCCATTTTCTAACAACTTCTTCTGTTTCTTTCTTCAAAGACTTGTCATACAGGTTTTTCACTTGTTTGGTTAGAGTTACTCTAAGACATTTTAATTGCTAGATCAGAGAGGGTTAGTCTTAATACAAAATACTGTGTGTCTTGTAGTCCTGTTGTAGAACTCAGCATTTGGAATTATAATAGAGATAAGAAGTGCTGAACAAAGGGAAGCTCATGGACCCCAGACTGACAGCTTGGACACCAGTATAGGATGGAACCAGGCCCCTTGCATGTGGGTAACAGTTAGGAGGCCTGGGACGTCTATGGGGCCCCTGGTAATGGAACAGCATTTATACCTAGTGTACGAGTGGACACTGGAAGCCCATTCCCCATAAAGGGATACTCTCTCATCCTAGACACATGAAGGAGTACCTAGGCCCTGCCCCAAATGATGTGACAGACTTTGATGATCCCCCATAGGCCTCACTCTTTCTGTGGAGCAGAAGAGGGGTGGGATGGGGGACAGTGGTGGGAATGAGAGAATGTGAGGGAGAGGGAACTGGGATTGATATATAAAATAAGATTGCTTCTAATTAAAATTTTTAAAAAAAGAAGTATTATGAGTTCCTGTTACAGATATATGAGATGTTTTGCCTAAACCACTTTTACTGGTTAAGTATTTGGGGAACCGTGAATAAATTGCTTCTCTCTCTCTCTCTCTCTCTCTCTCTCTCTCTCTCTCTCTCTCTCTGTGTGTGTGTGTGTGTGTGTGTGTGTGTGTGTGTGTAATTGGTCCGTTCTAGTGAAATTAATTGAGGGAAGGATTAATTTGGTCTTTTCTTTATTGACTCTGTTACATTTTAAAATAACCAAATGTCTGAGTACAATAGCTCATACTTGTAATACAAGCACTCAAGAAGGAAAGGTATATGGCTCTGTGTAACCTGATACCTGGTCAAATAACCAATTGCAGACTACAATGTCGTCTATACAAAATTAACCTTTAAGCAAAAAAGTTGTGTCTGTAGTTTTGCATCTAGAAGTCTATTACACTTTAAGTTTGTCCCTATTAATTTATTAAGCCTAACTGGTAGATATTATTTTAAATAATGAAAATAATACCTACAATATCACATGTATGCATGGACACATGTGTACATATCATCCAACCATGGTTTTTTTAAAAGAAGTAGTAGAATTAAAGCATTAAGATGTTAAATATCATAAATAATCTAAGGATGGAGAGATGGATGGACTTTGAGAGAATATTTTCTAAAAGAAGCTGCCAAGATGTCAAAATAATAGTCCATCTTAGTCAAATATGACAGCTGGAAAAATTTACAATGTGAGTCACTCATCTCCCTCTCACAAACATTGGTGGAGATGAAAATCACCAGAAAAAAATTAGGGAAGTAAAGACAATCATTTTGTCATAGATTGGTCCAAATTTCTAAATGATTAAATGGCTAACTCCTCTTGTACTAAATAAGCTTTCAACAGTGAATTGTGAGTCCCACTTTGCTAAAGAATATTCAGTAAGACTTTTGAAAGACCCCTGCTCCTTAGCCCTTTCTTTCTCAAGTTTGTCTCCTCTTCCTCCTGTCGGCGGCTTCCCCGATCCCCACCCCCGGCGGCCTTCCCCCGCCACCCGCCGCACGCCCGGCCCGAGAACGAGCACCAGGTGGGCCGGCATGAAGGCGAGCACCAGGTGGGCCGGCACGAGAACAAACACCAAGTGAGCCAGCCAGGAGCCCTGCCCCTGAGCCCCCACCCGATGAGAAACACTCCGTCCCAAGGTCTCCGCCCCCAAGGTCAGCCATCTGGACGCGGAGGGAGGGGGAATTGAGTCTGTTGTACCAGACACCAGACCTTGAGAATATGCTGATCTGGAATGGCTCTGTGTCTCATTTGAACCATCCAATAGAAATGATTCTGTATTTCGCCTCATTTGAAAGACTCTGTGTTTCACCTCATTTGAATAACTCTGTACTTTGCCTCATTTGAATAACCCTGTATAGCGCCTCATTTACATTGACCAATGGGAATAGCTCTGTACAATGCCTCATTAGAATTATCCAATAGAATCCCTGCTCCTAGCTTGCGCCTTTTTCCCTATATAAGGACCCCTTTCCCTTGGCTCGGGGCTCTTGGCCTCACAGAAGCTAAGTCGCCCGGGTACCCGTATCTCCAATAAAGCTTCTTGCGGTTTTGCATCCAAGCTTGTGGTCTCGCTGATTCCTGGGTGCGGGTCTCCCTCTACGAAAGTACCTCTTCGGGGGTCTTTCATTTTAAAATAAAATTTCCTTGTTTCCCTTCCCCTTCCAAAAGAAATACAAAATCTGAGTTTTTCATTTTATGCCCAGAATGTGTGTGTGTGTGTGTGTGTGTGTGTGTGTGTGTGTGTGTGTGTGTGTGCTTGTGTTTGTTTTTCCTTTCCACATTTGTGCCTCAACACTTGCTAAGACACCAGGTTAAATTTGTGCTATTTTTTCAAGCTATAAAAACCAGAAAATTGGGCACAGCTGCAATTATAAAGTATGAAATAGTATTGCTTCTCAAAGCCCCAAAATAGGATTAAAGAATGAGAATTCCAGAGGAATAAAATTGGTACAACTGAAGGAAATGGTTCAAGATATTCAAAAGGGAGGGAAGCATTATATAACATAGCTAGTTCAAACACGCAAGAAACACCAAACATGCTATAACAGATCCAGTGCCTCTACATGGGTAATTGATAAGAGAACAGAAAATTTCAATTATGTGTTTCTAGTAGCATTCTCTTTTGTAAGAAACAGTTTGATTAAAACACTAACATTAAATTATTCCTCTTTCGGGGCTGGAGAGATGGCTCAGAGGTTAAATTCCCAGCAACCACATGGTGGCTCACAACCATCGTTATGAGATCTGGTACCCTCTTCTGATGTGCAGATATACATGGAAGCAGAATGTTGTATATATAATAAATAAATAAAATCTTTAAAAAATATATTCCTCTTTCTAGGCAAACTAAAACATCAAGTTATGTGTTTGTTGAAAAATAGACACTAGAGTATAGCTCCATGGTACAGAATTTCTTAATGTGTTTAAGATCCCCTGTTCTATCCCTGGTACCACGGGGTAGATGGTGTTTATGGGAAAATGAAGATTATAACAATGTCGATTTGTTACCTAAGGAGCTAAGCAGCTCCATGGATAAGGGAATGTTGTCTGTTTGTTAGTTTTTGCTTACTCCTCTCACAGTAGCAGAAATTAAATACCATGGTCATAATGTTGCCTTCATTTTAAACTTCAGATTATCATTATTGCTTTTTAAAGATAGGTGCATTTGTGGTTTTATGGTCATAGACAAAAAACATTCATTTCTTGAGTATCAATTTGAAGTTTCCCATATTCATTTGTGTATGTGTTCTATACATACTATATTTATTTATATAATAAAAATAATCATGAAAAATATAGACCTGGCATTTACTTTGAGCCAGAGAAATTATTTGAAGAAAAATATCAACACTGAGTTAGAAAACCTTTTGATAGAAAACTTACATTTAAAGGATGAAAAGGCAGTCACAATGATAAAGCACTTTTCTTGAAAGAATAAAGAGGCTTTGCATTAAAACCACATATAAAAATCTGCTCTTTATGGTGCATGCTATTACAGCACTAGTGAAATGGGATGAGAAAACAAGAAGGTCTCTGGAGATTACTGGTGTACCAATCTAGCCTCTATGATAAAGATCCAAGCGAATGAGAAGTACCTTCTCAACCAAAAAGTGGAAGGCCCCTAAAGAATGAAAATGGAGATCTTGACCCTTTCCCCTTCTCCAGGGGACCATGTATGTCTCTCTTAGGGTCCTCCTTGTTTATTAGCTTCTTTGGCAGTGTGGATTGTAGGCTGGTAATCCTTTACTCTATGTCTAACATCCGCATACGAGTGAGTACATATCATGTTTGTCTTTTTGTGATTGGGTTACCTCACTCAGAATGGTTTCTTCTAGTTCCATCCATTTTCCTGCAAATTTCAAGATTCCATTGTTTTTTTCCACTGAGTAGTACTCCATTGTGTAAATGTACCACACTTTCTCTATCCATTCTTCAGTTGAGGGGCATCTAGGCTGCTTCCAGTTTCTGGCTATTACAAATAGTGCTGCTATGAACATCATTGAACAGATGTCCTTGTTGTATGAATGTGCTTCTTTTAGGTATATGCCTAAGAGTGGAATTGCTGGATCTTGTGGTAGACTGATTCCCAATTTTTTGAGGAGTCGCCATACTGATTTCCAAAGTGGCTGTACAAGTTGGCACTCCCACCAGCAGTGGAGAAGTGTTCCCCTTTCTCCACATCCTCTCCAACATGAACTGTCATTGGTGTTTTTTGATTTTGGCCATTCTGACAGGAGTAAGATGGCATCTCAGAGTTGTTTTTATTTGCATTTCCCTGATGGCTAAGGATGTTGAACACTTTCTGACGTGTCTTTCAGCCATTTTAGATTCCTCTATTGAGAATTGTCTACTTAGTTCTGTACCCCACTTTTTAATTGGATTATTTGGTGTTTTGGAGACTAGCTTCTTGAGTTCTTTGTATATTTTGGAGATCAGCCCTCTGTCAGATGTGGGGGAGGGAGCTAGAGAATGAGAAGGGGAGAAGAGGAGGGATGCAGAGGACACGAGAGAGCAGAAAGGTTGAGTCGGGGGAAGAATAGAAGAAAACAAGAAAGGGGATATCATAATAGAAGGAGACATTTTAGGTTTACAGAGAAATCAGGCACTAGGGAAAGTTCTGGAGATCTACAAAGATGACACCAGCAAACAATCTAAGCAACAGAGGAGAGGCTACCTTAAATGCCCTCCCCTGATAATGAGATTGATGACTGTCTTATATGCCATCCTATAGCCTTCAACCAACAGCTGGTGAAAGTTGAAGCAGACACCCACAACTAATCACTGAACTGAATTGAAATTCAGTTGCAGAGAAGGACGAGTGAAAAGCAAAGGGGCCCAGACCAGGCTGGTGAAACCCACAGAAACAGCTGACCTGAACATCCGGGAACTCTTGCTCCCCAGACTGATAGATGGAATACCAGCATGGGACTGATCCAGACCCCAGGAACATGGGTTTCTGTGAGGAAACCTCGGAATTCTATGGGACCTCCTGTAGTAGTTGAGTACTTATCCCTAGCATAGGTGTGGACTTTGGGAGACCATTCCACATAAAGGAATACTCCCTGAGCCAAGACGCACGGGGGTCTTGGATACAATAGACTCTGATGACACCATATGGAAGACCTCACCATCCAGGGGGAGCAGAAAGGATATGTGACAGATAGGGTTTTAGTGGGGGGGGGGTAGGGAAGGACGGGAGGGAGAAGAGAACTGGAATTGTCATGTAAAACAATCCTGTTTGTAATCCAAATAAAAAAGAGTTGAAAAAAGAATGAAAATGGAGATTGTCTTCTGACTTCCACACATAAATATGCATACATGCTCACATCTGCACTCACACATACATGCACCACAAACACACACACACACACACACACACACACACACACACACACACACACGAGAGAGAGAGAGAGAGAGAGAGAGAGAGAGAGAGAGAGAGAGAGAGATACTAAAAGGAAAAAAGAAATCTTATGTTTGGACTGTAATGTGTATTATAAGGAGCATAATAATTTTTTCTCCCAAGCATAGTAGGAGATTCCCCTGGCCTATGTTCCTCAGCACAGCTCAATTTTACAGTAGAATTGAAGATTGTCAAGTAATACAGAAATAACACATCTACCTGTCTTAAAGTCACAGGTGGTTAAGGGACTGAATTTGAAATGAGCAGACTCACCCCAGCCCTGTCTTCCTGAGACTGGTAAAGATGCCCCTTACAAGAAACAAGACAATTGGCGAAAAGCAAAGAGCTTGATGTCAGCCAAAGTGCGGCAAGCGAGGAGCGTAGCAAATGGTCATCCAATGGGCACAGATTCTGTCTTCTTCCTTCCGGACCAACTGTTTCTCAGCAACTCATTTCAGATTTCTTACTGGAGGATTTCTAGCCACTTCCCCAAGTCTCCAATAGCAAATCATAAAAAATAGCAAAAGTGGCAGGCTCATTGTCTCAGGGTTACATGGGACAGCAATGGCAGCAATGAAGGCAGTGAGGGCCCTAGGAGTGGCAAGAATGGCTCTGGGAGGAGAAAAGTGTAATACTTGGAGTAGACTGTGCAGCATCCAGGCTGGCCAGGTTCCCAAAGTCCAAATGACGAGAGTTTGAAATTAAACTGCATAGATTCAGCACCTACCACCAAGTAAATGTGTAACTCAAACTACTTGTGTGTGTGTGTGTGTGTGTGTGTGTGTGTGTGTGTGTGTGTGTAAATGAAAACTGGAACGTCAGTTTAGTAGTAGCTTGACTACACTGGAATTACACAGAACTTACACTTTTTTATACTGTGATTTATAAATAATCCTTTAGGGAAAAAAATCTTAAGCAAAGGGAGGAGAGAGGGTAATACAATATATGTGGCATAAAAGTAGAAAAGGGGTCTATAGGGAGGGAGGGGGCAGGGAAGATGGGGGAAAGGATGAATTATAACAAAGTATTATGATGCATGTTTGAAAGTTCCACAATGACTTCCATTCCTTTGTATCCCACCTTGATATCACAACAGTTACTGTGCACATACCTTGTCTAAAAGAAAAAAAGAAACAAATGATAAATAAATAATCCTTTAAGTTACACATTTAAATTTATAAATGAAGAGCTGACTTTGTTTTTAATCATAGCTTATATTTTATATGTCAATTTGGAATATATTTTAAGAACTACATTTTGGGTTATAGGTATACTTTAAAGGTCTGTAATCTTTGTTTTTTTAAAAAAAAATTGTATACATACATTTGGATCATATTCTTTCACCTCCCATTTCCTCCCATATACCTCTACGTCACTACCCACCTAAATTCATATTCTGTCTCTCTTTCAATGAAAACAAAAATAAAAAATCAAAACAAAGAAACAATAAAATATGCCAAAGTAAAACAAAAGCCCATTAAAAAAGAAAACAAACTACAACAAAACAGAATGAGTTCTTTGTGGCCAATTACTTCTGGGAATAGGATACATCCGGTTCATATACCCTATACCCAATAACACACCATTGCAATCACACACCATTGAAGAAAACTAATTTTCTCTTTCCGAGAAGTCACCAGTAGAAAATAGCTTCCTGACTGAAGATGTGAGTATGTGGCCATGTCTCCTGCCTAGTGTTTGTACCTTGCCCAGATTGAACCTGTGAAGATCCTATGAATGCTGCCACAGTCTCTGTAAGTTCATATATACACCAGTCCTGCTATGTCTAGAAGACACTGCTTCTTTGGAGTCAACCACCACCTTTGGCTTTTATGATCTTTCTGCCTCTTCTCCCATATAGAATGCTGAGACTTAAGGGGAGGAGTTTAATAAAGGCATACCACTTAGAACTGAGGGCTCCAAAATCTCTCACTGAGTAGTTGTTCAGTTTGCTGTCTGCTTAATTTTTATCCGCTGAAAGAGCTTCACTGTGTTTGTTGGGTGGTTGTTCCATCCCTTGTTTGTGGTTCCCATATATGGATCCTTAGCCTAGCATGGTGGCTGTGGGGTTCCTGGCAGACAGTGGTTCTGTAGTTCATCTGGAGTTACAAAGAAATTAAGATGGGATGAGTCCCATCCTACAGAATCCTCAGTTGGTCCATGGTAGAAAGTAGTTCTCACGGTTTGGGAGACTCACAAAGGAACAGAAATAGCTAGAATGAAAGACTGAAGGGGCAGAGGGAAAGAACTACAAGGACATTGGGTCTGCTTAGAAAAGTATGTTCCTAGCTCAAATACAATGTACTTTCTGAATATGAATTCCAAATTTTAGATAGTTATATTATTTGAAAGTGTCTGTTTTGTCCTTGAACCATACTTATTCCCAAAACAAAAATATATTTATGCTTTGGGAAGATTTTATACACACACACACACACACACACACACACACACACACACACACACACACATATATTATATATTATATATATATATATATATATGTATGTATGTATTTGGGAAGAAATATAATATATATAGTTGTTAATCATATTGGAGATATAGCTCAAGCAAGGGTAAAGTACATATGTGAGCTACTGCTTTTAATTCCCAGTACCACAGAAGAGGAGGAAGATGAAGAAGTAATTAAGGCCCCATTAATAAAAGGATTCATTTATTTGAATGACAAGATGCCTGGAAATGCAATAAAGAAGATCATGTGGATATGTGGATGTTGAACTATACAATTCCTAAATTTTGTAATTCTCTTTGGCTCTGAGTTAATTAAAGAATGCAAAACTAATTACTTCTAGAGATTTACAAGTCAACTCTCATGGCACTTCATTCCTTGTTTTTTATACCCCCTCACTTAGTAAATGAAAATAAGAAGGTCTAGTGGTTGTTTTAGAAAAGAAGAGGAACACTAGACCTTCTGTGATTTTTTTCTTAAGAAAGGAAATCCCACCTGGGTGAAACCTCCCTGCTTCCAAGACTGTTGCAACACTAACAGGGTCAAATGTGATGGTTTTAATGGCTCAGTGGAGTGCTGCCACAGAGGTACATATAGACTCAGAGCCTAGTGGAGAACACTTAGAAAAAGGCCCTCTCTACCAAAGTGATGGAAATACCACACAAAAGTCTATCAGAGTTAACACGAAACACAGTGAGAAGACTCTTGCACCAGTGGTTGTTGGAGATCCCAACCACCACTTGAGTACAGCTGGGCTTCTAGCCCTACTGTTCATCTCAAAAGGTGCAATTACTGGGAAAACCCTCTCTTTTCTTCATCTGAATACATGAGTCCCATGTAAGAAACTAAGTCCTCAAATGTCCCACATTTGGACCACAAACTTCCCTTCAGATCTTTCTACATTCTTTGTAGTTTGCCTTTATGTAACTTAATCTGTTATCTCAACACTTGTAATAATTTATCTACAATGTGTTCATAAGAATTCTTCTTTAACATCCAAAAGAATATACAGAAATATGGATGCAATGGACATTTTACCAAACCATTCACACTGATTCTCCTCTGTTGCTCTCCTGAAACTTGAATAACCCAATATCCAGATCCATGTAAAAATATTCTATAATAATCTGTCAGATGCTGTGATTTCCACAATTACATCAAGTAAGAGGCCACTTTTCTTGGAAAAATAATTTCTGAAAATATAAAAATGCTTACCAATTTAGATTGTGTTGTTTGGAGTTGTACAAATAGAGTTTGTGCTAAATTATGCAGACGTTTTTCAGAACTGTGTGATCTTCCCAAACGCCAGAAATTTCTCTAAGATACTGCAAAAGATATAATCTTTCTTTTTTATAGGGGAGGAGAGTTCAAGACAGGGTTTCTCTGTGGCTTTGGAGGCTGTTCTGAAACTAGCTCTTGTAGACCAGGCTGGTCTCGAACTCACAGAGATCTGCCTGCCTCTGCCTCAGCCTCCTGAGTGCTGGGATTAAAGGCATGTGCCACCACTGCCCGGCAAGATATAGTCTTTCAAAATAAACAGATATCCATTTTTTGGTCAACAAGTGCTCTTAAATTCCCTAATAAAGGGATAAATAAATTAAGGGCAGCACTCCTATTATTACCTTGCTAAAATAACCTAAAATGTTATGAATATCATAAAAAAGCAGTTCAGTTTAACTTTGTAGAGGAGAATGGTTAAAATAAATTAAGTTAGAAAAAATTGCTAAGCCCTGTGCCAAGATGGTCCTCCTGTTGGAGCTACACAGGAGTTTGTCCTACAAAATGAGCAAGGCCAGGATTATAATTAGACAATTAAGATACTTGTCTTAGTCAAAAATTCAAAGGAGTGCCAAAAGACTCCAGAAATAAGATAGATAATAATTTGTTGAACTAATTTTAAAAAAATCAAAGTGAGTACAAAAAGAATCTATGATAAATTAAATATCAAAAGTTTAAATGCCAGAGTTTAACTTATGTAAGCAAAACAGAACAAAATAATTTGATAATTGATAATGAATTATCAAACCCTCAATTATAGAATCAAAAGTGTGTAAGGGAGAGAATAAACAGATGGACTGAGGCAGGATTGATATTAAAACCCCTTCAGGGGGAAGAAAGACTTGTTTTTCATTAAAAGCATAGAGAGCTTTTCTAGCTTTAGGAGAGCCCATGGGTTGTATGGATCAGAAGAAAGAAACAGAAACAAATACCTGCTTGATGGAGACTAAATAATTTTTAAAGTCTATGGCCTGAAGGAAAAAAGACATAAAGAGTGGGGAGGAGGTACATGCCTAGGAGAAACACATGGGGTGTTTGTTAGCTGCAGAACTTGTAAGAGTGAGACTAGCTACCAGTCAGCTGCAAGCCTTTGCCATCCTTAAGTATATGTATACATTCAGTGGTATTTACCATGAAGAGTCTTCCCTTATAAGTGTGCTTGAGTTAGAGAAGTAGGAGAAAGTCCAGCTGTATTCAAGACGGTGCACTGTGTACTAAGCCATACAT
Source organism: Cricetulus griseus (assembly GCF_003668045.3). NCBI lineage: Eukaryota > Metazoa > Chordata > Mammalia > Rodentia > Cricetidae > Cricetulus > Cricetulus griseus. The sequence continues at coordinate 235,387,999 of NW_023276806.1, forward strand.
GAGAGCTAGACTGCTTGGTCTCAATCCTGTCTAAACCAGTTTCTCATATTGCGTATTAACTTATTAAACATTTATTAAAAGTTAATGGTCTATTAACTTTTATTAAGTATTAAACTCATAAGTCTGTCCCTCCCTTATTTGAAAAATAGGACAGATTAATAAAATAGAATGTGGTGTGTGTGTGTGTGTGTGTGTGTGTGTGTGTGTGTGTGTGTGTGTGTGTGTTTTAAGCAAATGATAAGGACTCTTAAATTGATGTAGAAATAAGAGAAAACTCAAGTAATAATTACCCAATAAAAATAAGATGATAATTCCTTATATTGTTTCAGAAAGGTATCAAATCAACATTTCTCACTTCAGTAATGTGCCCAACAAAAACAGTGATTTTTAGGTCAACCAAAGACTATTTACATTTCTCCATGGCAACACCTTGGGCCAGAAACATTCTGAAGGAACTGAATCTGCTTTCTGACTGCCTGAATTCTGGGCTGGCCAAGGACATTTCCCTACTGAGTGTGCATAAGAAAACACTGTAGAAGATTTCATGATTACTGGAATGAAAACTCCTCAGACAAAAGCATTTTTATTGTTTTTATTCCCTAATGATGCTCCAGACCCACCATATGAATGTGACAAATATTTATAGAAGGAAGTTTTACATTTTTAATCAGTGATTGACTCATGAATTTCTTTCATATGTGTAATTGCCTTTCATTTTGTAATTTTTCTTATTGTTATGATTATTCTTTTTCATAATCTTCATAGTTTATGATAATGAAAACACTAAGGACCATAATAAAAATTTAATAGTAAAGGTAATAGAAATCTATGTTCATGGTAATAAATCTATTGATTCACTATCAAATGCAATCTATTATCCCTGTCTTGAAGATTCAGAAATTCACCCTGTTATGTTAAAGTTTCTCTAGTGTTGTTTAAATACTGTGCTGTCTAAATACTATGCCAGAGGCATGTCTTCTCACCATAAAATACCTTGATATATTAAAGTATTTTGACATAGCTTGTGAAGTGTGAGCATAAATCCATCTTCAACATCCAATTTCTGCTTACAAAAATTGGGGAAGGGACTTTTAAAGGACCAGATATGGTAAACTCACTTTTAATCCCAGCACTGAGACGGAAGAGGCAGGTCAACCTTGTCTACATAGCAAGCTCCAGGCCAACCAGGGTGACTTAGTGAGACACTGTTGGGAGGAGGGGGAGGAGGAGGAGGGGAGAGACAGACAGACAGACAGACAGACAGACAGACAGACACAGAGACAGAGACAGAGACAGAGACAGAGACAGAGACAGGGGGGGATATCATAGGGATTATACTCACTTTCTAAATGATCCAGAAACATAAGTGTATCTACCTAAGTTTTTATGTAGAAAAGTTAACTTTGTGCTCTTTTTATGTTGTCTCTTAATGAAAAACACTCATATCCAAATGCAATCATTTGTACCTTAAAGGCAAAGGATGCTCAAATTTGACCAGTAGCTCACATTTCTTGCACAAATATAAGGGTAAATAAATATAGAAAGAAAAAATAGAAAGGCAAATAAATAAATATTTCTGGGTATCAACTTACCTAAATACTTTAGGAAGCAGTTGTATATGCCTGTTTTTACATCATCATGTGTTTTTACATGTCATTACATAGTTTTTTTAACCATATTTTTTTTAGCTACTGAAAGAGATAATAAAATTTCTTGATCTATTAGTAAGGATTTCCGGTTAATTCTAATTATTTGTATTAACAACACTGGGAAGGAAAACATGTACATAAATCTTACATAAAGATTATTATTTTTCTTCTCCAGGGAAAACCATTAGAAGCTATGATCCCAAAGGATAGGAAATTATGTGGTTATGGGATATCTTGACTTACTTATGAGCATTAAAATGACTTATTCCTTGTCTTGACCAATTTCATGTGAAGAGGCGATATGGTATAAGCACTGGAGAACACTGAGCCACCACCCTCTTCCCCCATGATACATCAGTCATCTTTAGAAAAGAGATTTCAGTAAAAAGAATGTTCCTTGATCCTGCCATTTGCTGGAGTACATGTTGCTTATCCTTTCAGTCCTGTAATTCCTCCGTCCATGGACCAGAATGTACCTTAAGAAATGATCATGTCAAGGACAACGTGTGGAAACTGGGAGAAGAAGAAATGGGAACACATATCTTTATTATCAGTGAGATAAGATAGATATGATTCCTGGGAAGTTTCCAAATTCTTGTTTACCAATTGATTCATCTTGGAAATCAAGTCATAAAACATCAGGACAAGGGATGGTCTTGATGACCAAATCTTTTCTCCCACTGAAGCAGCCTTATACACTCCCAAAACTTTATGGGCCTCCCCTAAGTGACTCAAGGGATGGGAATTTCATCACTTCTCTTGGAAGATTATTTTTTGCCCTTAAATCTTACCCATTATGAAAGTCTTCCTGATGAAACATTTTCCCCTTTTCTTCAGTTCGTTCATTACCCTTAGATAATCCGCTAAAGTCTACCTTCACAATCCCTCTCTTTCTTTGGGACTTATGCCTTCAATTACCTGCAAATGATTAGCAGCCACCCCCCTGCCCACTACATACTCATGCATGCATAACCCTTAGCTCTTTATCCACCCTCCACACATGTAACTCTCTTAATCTTTCCTCATACATCAAAACCTCCAGCTGCTTAATCATTTTAGCTCCTCTAATAAGCATCGAATTTGAGGGGGGATTATGGTTTCCTTCTCAAGCTTTTCTCATGTCAGCTGCATCCCTTCTTGTCTCCTCATGCCAGATCTCTGGATGCCAACAGCCATTCATCAGCAGAAATGAGGTTTTCCTGGAATGCTATACTCTATGGTGAAGGGGGTGGGGGAAAACCCTCTTCCCATAAGTTATTTCTAGGATGAATTAATATTTACATAAGCTATAATAAAGAGGAAAAATTCTGGAAGAAATTTGGAACTACCCTAAAATTTTAACCCACTGAGAAACTTCTGAACTAGAGTACAAGTTTCAGAATAATGTTTCTTAGACATGAATCATGAACTAGGAAAAGAGTCAGTTGCCTTTTGGTAGAGAAAGCATTAAAGGACATGGAATGAGAAGAGACCCTCTTTGACCCTTTAAGCACTCTATGCATAATCAGTAGTTTGTTTGGTTCCTAAAGAGACTCTTGCACCCTGCATGCATCAACTTTAATAATCATCACCAGGTACACCTCACCTCATTCTACTCCGGGCCCTCTTCACTCTCCTGTCCTGTTCTCTATCAATCACCAACATCTTTGGTTTGCCAACACTCCATTCACCCTTCCTCTGCCTAAAAGAACCTCTTCTTTTCCCCATTTTCTACTACAAACTCACCCACTATCAAGATCTAGTCTTAGCTCTATCCCTGTCAGGGACTCTGCCTTAAACTCTAAACCTCATAATGTTTAATGTGTTTACCATTAAACACATTACTGTCATATTACTCACTTGTTACTGCCTAATGACTTTTATGGATTTGTCATGTTCACTCACTAAATCCTCAAGGAATAAGTCCATTGGTCTTTGCATAGTGATTATTTACAATGTTTCTTTATACCAGTTTCAGTGAGATTCTCATGAGAAAGCTCAAGAGATTTGAAAAACTGTAAGCATTCATAAAATATGGCATTTATTGATAATACAAATAGGCACACAAATATTAAAATTTAAAAACTTCTTTCCTGCACTTACTGAAACATAGTAAAAGTTAGCAACATCAATAGACCCATGTTTCATTGAATTTTCTTTCCATGTTTACTTGAATTCCATCTATATCTCTTATCTCCTGTAAAACTCTGCTATCTTCTATTTCTACTAATATTAGTTCATTTCTCTTCATTCTTTTGACTGATCTTCCTCCCTCAAGAGTTAAAAATATGAAGACAGCTATCCCAATTGTTATAAACCCAATTGGTGCAGAGCCCACTAGTTGAGGATCAGCACCACTAGTCATCATACAAGTGAATGGTCACAAAGCATTGTCATGGGTAAAGACCTACTCCTTGGCATTACCTGTAGTGCTCTGCATGTGTTACACTACACTTATAATATTTAGCTACTGACAATTAGCCTGGACTTAAAGCTGCCTCTCTAAATGTGCAGCAGATGACTGAATCACAGGCCCAAATTTGCCAATCACAGGCATAGTTTTCCTTTCAAATGGATGGTCGTTGGCATACTGAATTGTCACACAGTTTTTAAAAGCTCTATTGTGTTTCTTACAACAGCCCCTAGCTGAGGGTGGCACTGTGCACCCTGATGGCATCACAAACTCTTTAAGAATATCGCTAAGTGAAGCCAACCTCTGAAATCCCCTACATGTACAAATAAAAAATACTTCCTAAAATCATTCAAGTAAATCTCATGAACAGTAACTGTGGCCCTCTAGAAAACACTGACCTTCTACTTACTGGGAAATATAAGCCTTATGCAACAGGATAAAATATGCTTGCTTTTGGAATGTTTTTACTATAAAAAGAAAGGCACCATGGATACAAACTGATTTCTAGGCCCATGTGACAAGTTAATAGGCATCTAATAGATATAGGTGCTCCAAACAGACCTTCACTTACCTTCTTCCCATTCTTATTCACTTCTAATAGCCTGTAGATATTCCTTTGCTGAGTCTGTTTTAGTAATAATAATAGCAAAAAGGCTATAATTTGAAGTTAGACTTAGTTGAAATCCACGTTACTTTTATCATATTTTGGACAAGGTATTGTTGAGTTAATACCCTTCCTTGTGTAGCATCCTTGAGTCTATATCCTTCCTTGGGACATCAGTTATGTAGTGGTTAGCGGAAAGGGCTATAGAACCAGGTTCTCTGGGTTGACTTCTCGCCACTGAGTTCCCTTGAGTAAATTACAACTTTATCTCAGTCTCTTTGTTTTTAAGTACCTTAGTGACAGTGAAGTTCATGTGAGAGCTAAATAAGATAATGTGTGTACAGAGACTGGTGAACTGACATATAAGATGTGCGCTGGGTTGCATAATTGGTGAATATCCATTTCCTTTCATTCTTCTTTTTTGAAACAGACATGGTGAGTCATATTACTTTTATTTACCTAAAATTACATATAATACATACATGTTTACATATATACATATGTATATAATTTAGATGAATTTGGCCAACACTTTGGCCATCTAAATAAAACTCTTAATGTCAGACATGAAAAACCCTCTTTGAAGGTGTGGGTCAGAGGAGTCCAAAAGACTCTCAAAACAACATAGGCTATTGTAGTTGCCTTTGGTTGCTTCCCAAAGGTAACTGGTAAGTCTGGTAAGAATGTAAGTCTGGATTTTTGAAGACACCATGCACTTCGGACAAAGGATTCAAGCTGGATCTGACCTGAAATTCTCTTCTTTGAGGACTAGCTTCTATAGTTCTGGGAGGCAACTATATAAGTTGCCAAGGGATGTAAATAACCAGTAGTATGCAGCCATGACTTCTATGAATCACAACAATGACCAATATGACAAGATATCTCTTAAGGTGCAGCAGTGGCTTTCATATCATGGAGGTAACCAACAGCTGTTTAATTGGACTTCGACCACTCAACATCAGGGATATCATTCCTGGTGCTAATCAGATCATGGATCTTGGAGCAGAACCCTCAAGAATGAATAAGCAAGTAATAGCAGTTTCTGAGAGCAGTGAAAATCCATTGAATCTTCCACAAATGTCTGGTTTCTGGTACTACTTTTACCATTAAAATCATGATGCATGAAAGCATTAGTTTAGGAAATAATATCACTAACTGTATATTCAATAAGAGTATGTATTTTTCAGTTGTGAAAACACCACTACAAATTTCCAGAGAATAGGCTATTTCATGTGTTAATACTTAAGAGACTTTTATTATCAGAACTTTGAAGCACATTTCAAAACTAAATCTAAATTAATTACCTTCCAGTGGTTTCTTTTTGTTTTCTGTTATGTGTGAGTTGAGACAGTGCCTTACCATGTAACCCTGGCTTAGTATCAAACTATCAGCAATCCTTGTGCCTCTGTTTCCTGAGTTCTGGAATTATTGGCATGCACAAATAAACCCAGCTTGTAGTGTTTTTGAATAATCAACACAGAACTCTAAATTTTAAATGTAATAATTACCAATACATATTGTAACTGTAGTAAAATATTAAAACTGTTACTAAAAGCTAAATTAAAATCATCCCACACTAAATCAAGAGCATAAGTACAGTGAATACTGTTTTTCTGTGCTAATATAAATTTTTTATTTCAGATAAATCTTGACTTTATTTGGCTAAATCCTCACTTAACTTCTTGGCCTTAGAACAGGGAGGCCCTAGAAAATGTGTTTTGAAAGACAGTGGGTATCTAAAAAATGTGGATAGACTCTTAAATACACAAAGCAACTGTTCAAACCATGGCACCAATCTACAAACTCCTAACTATGTCACATACATGATTTTAAGTTTCATAATAACAAATGTGAACTTGGTTCTTAAAAACAAGGAGAAAATGTCATTATTCAGGCAATAGGCCAATAAGATATTTCCTCTCAAAAAAAATCTAGCTTGAGAACAGATACCAGACAACAAGTCATAAGTAAAAAAGCTTCTACTGATATAAATGGGCAAATAACATGAATAATCTTAGGTATGAATTCTCTAAGGTTAAATCTTAAGTCATTAAAAAGTACTCTATTTTCAAAAATGACACATCATAACTTACACTGTGATATTGCAACACACATCTATAATGTAGAGTAATCAGATGAGGGTAATTGCTATATTCACCAAATATTTATCATCTTGTGGCATACTATCTTATTTTTATTAGTCCAACGTCAAGAAGACATTTTGGCTTGCAGGATCCACACTGGTTTGCCAATAACAACTCACTTGGTTTCACTGCCTTGTCACCCGGCCTTGCAACTTAGAACATGACAGACAGAGCTGGGCCTGGAATGCAATTCCTTCATTCCTCAGATGCACAGATTCACTTCCTTAGTATAGGTAGTTATTCCACAAACTTGCAGTAAAGCTGCATTTCAAAAATAAGCCCAGGAAAAACCAGAGATAACACTTGTAAAGATTAGTGTTTTTCAACCGTTTCTCTTCCCTGACTCAATATGAAAATGTCAAATAAGTTTGAACCCCCAAATTGCTTATGAGAGAACATCTTCACAAATTTTATATATGATGAATAAAATTTTTAAAAATCCATCACTTACTATAAAATCAGTAAGTTCTCGATTCTGAAATGACAACTATATAGACTAGAACATGAAATTAATTTTAAAGTATTTAAGATACTTTAAACACAGTAAATGCATAAATACTTTTAATATCACAATGTTGCTGTCACAAAGTTGTTCTAGAAAAGTTCTGTTTTAATAGGAAGAATGAAGTTATGCCAGAATAATTTAGATTTTTCACCCCTCAAGATAAATTGTCAAAGTTGTCTACTAATGCTGCCCAGTAGAACTTCACAGAATGTTGCAATGTTTATCTTTGTTAAACAAACACAAGTGTAAAGCATGGCTAACCTAAGAAGCTGCATTTTCAATTTTATTAATTTTAATTCACTGAGTGGTAATAGACGATAAAAACGAAATCAGTGAATCTTTTGTAATGACCCAGCCATTCTCAAAAATTCTACCTCATAGACTCAAATGTCACTGCCAATAATTGTAAAAGATGGCACCTGAATTCCAGTACTTAGGAGGTAGAGGCAGGAGGATCAGGTTCAAGGTCATCCTTGAGCCCATAACAACTTCAAGGCCAGCCTGTGTTACATAAGACCCTGTCCCCAAAAACAAACCAAATATTTTATGAAATACAGGTAAGTTTTCTATCATGCATATTCAAGGGCTCTTCAAGATATCTCTACACTAACAAAAAAATTTAATTCTTGTTATTACTGTAAGTCAAAGCAACTCATAGTTGCAGAGTGTGTTTTACTCCTTTCAAACATTACAATTTGAGGATTAAAGGTATATTAGGTTTTTCCAGGAAAAGATAATATCTAGGCAACTGGGAGGAACTACCACTGCCTGAGAATGCCTTTTGAACCAAAGCCCACAGTTTATTTGACCGTAACATAATTTCCCAGTCACTGAACAACACTGAATGGCCTGTTGTTGGATTAACATAATTTGTGAGTTACTAGGACTTTCTCCCTATCCAAGATTTCCGTAACTGTGTGCGTCATTAGAGCTGCTTGGGTGATGTTAAAATAAAACCAAGCCATAAAAGAAAAAGAAAATCAAATCGCCCCCGGACCAGAGTTCTGAAAAGACATTACATTGTTGAGGACGAGTCATAATGGGGAAAACTTGGTTGGTTTCGTGGTCTGTTTAAAATAAAAATTTAACATGAAAATTAAGCAGGCGGGGTGGGGGGGCGGGGAGGAATAGAGTAGCCTTTTCTTCTGTATCTCCAACCTCAGATGAGGCCCATTGTTATCTAATGGCCTCTGAACAAGTGGAAAAATACTCATCTACAGGTCAGATTTGTGTGCCCCACAAATTTGTGTAGTGTATTTGCCTTAGCATGCCCAAGATTGGAAGGAGTGTGAGGTGAATATTTTCTTTCTTTGCTTGGCTAGATGTAGTATTTGTACAGTTTCAGAAACACCAGTGAGCTATAGAGGGCATAATCTATACCCTACAAATCCATGGTTGACAAGCAGTATAATAATCTGAAGGTTTCCTTCAATAATTCAGCCCAACTTGGACTTTGCTTCCTCACAAACCAAGTATCTCAGCCAGTTGTGAACACAGGGCTGGAGACTGCGTGAGTACGTAGGGCCAAGACCTGGAAAACAGAGGCCATCTCGTCTTTGTTATCAATTATCCCCTGAGAGAGGCATTGTGCACAATGCCCATTCTTCTAACTGGTCCTCAATCATCACTCCACTCAGATTCAAGTGTCGTATGCATTCATGTTTCTATGGCCTCTTCACTACAAGCTGGATCGCTCAGTGTTGCCCAGCCATGCTAGTCAGCCTATCCTTTGTAATGTCTGTTTGGCTCTATATGCTGCTATCAAGCCCACTCCCCAGCCTTCCTCTAGGGTCCCTAAAACGAATTCCCTCTGTTCAAAGTCTATAAATGTAGCTTCTGCTTTACCAAATCCTCATGGATCTAACTACATCTAAGGCATAAGGCATCTCTTCCCAGGATCTACCAAGGTCTACTTGGCTTCTTTCTTTCCTCCCACTCTCCAGTCTAGAGAAATGCATTTTGTTGGTTACTTTCCTTATTCCTGTGGCAAATAACCAGCAAATAGCAACTTAAGGAAGGAAGGGTTTACTCTGGCTTCCAATCAAAGGGAACCCATTTGATCTTGGCAAAAAAAAAGGCATGGCAGCAGGTGGAGAAGGTCAAATTACATCCCATCAGGAAGCAGAGTGGTGAACATTTCTTGGCTAGCTTTCTTTTGTGTATTGGTGCAGGACTCCAGCCTAAGGCATGGCGCTGCTACATTCAGGTTGAATGTAGTTTATGTAATCCCAACTCAGTAATGTAGTCTATGTAATCCCTTCCAGACATGTCCACAGGAGATTTGTTTCTAACTCTCTTCAGGCTCACAACCACAATTAACTATCGCACTCTTGTTCTTGGAATCTTTAAGTTTTTTTTGTTTTTTTTTTTTTTTTTTTTTTTGACTACTCATCAAATCCCCTACATTCGGCTTTTGAAAATTAAGGTCAAACCATTTTTTTTTTTTTTTTGTACTGTGGCATCCCAGAAACTAGAAGCAACAAGTGATACAACTACTAGAATTTGGGCTTGAAGTAGTATCAGATAGGAAAGATAAAGATGCAAAAAAGAAAAAGAAATAATGATTAATGCATTATTTTAAGTACAGATATTTCCAATTGCAAGATAGGAGGAAGATTTTGGCAGTTGATAATGCTGTACCTGGATATGTGCAACAGATGAAGCCAAATGTAACCGACAATGGTCTCCACTTCCACAGATGACATATGTCTTGGTCCTGAGCATCTTTTAAGGTACCCATTTATCTGGAATGTGAGATGCTGAAACAAGGCCTTCCATCTGAACCTTCTTCCTCAATCACAAATCATTTTCTCATTAGATCCATGTCAAGGAAGATGCAGAAGAAACTCCTACACCAGCTAGGGAGTGAAGTAAACCCAGGCTGACATTAAGTAGCCTTGTTTTCTACACTACAAAGAAACATCATGGGGAAAAAAAAGCTTTGTATTTTAAACTGATTTAATTTAAATTTAGGTTTTTCTTTAATTAAACACTACATCATTTCCCCCTTCCCTCCATTCAGTGTCTCCCATATAACCTGTTTGCTGTCTCTCAATATCATGCTTTCTTTTTTCTTTACTTGTTCAATGTATGTGTGTGTGTACACACATGTTCTCACATGCATACATATACCTAAATATATACAATACAACCTGCTCAGGTCTACTTAGTGTTACTTGTATATATACTAAATTTAGATTTTTTTTTTAGCGTACCTTTTTGTCTGCTTTTCATTGAGTTAAAGCTTGTAAGGGCCTGCGAAGTCGTCTGAGGCAAGCGACCTGCCTGCCAGACCCAGATCGGCGGTGGCAGGTTACGAACACTGAACACCCAAAGGCAGCCCGGCCTCCATCTGCCGGCCCAGGAACTGTTTCCAGTTCCGGTTTGTCATCGCTGCTGAGAGTCATCTGAGGCAAGCGACCTGCTACCAAACCCAGTTCAGCGGCGGTGGTGGGTCCCAAACACCAATCACCCAGAGGCAGCCCGGCTCCCATCTGCCAGCCCAGGTAGGCCAGGAACTGTTTCCAGTTCTGGTTCATTGTCGCTGCTCAGAGTCATCTGATACAAGTGTTCATTCGGCAGCGGGATCCGACACCCCGAGGACCAGTGACAGCTCTGCCTCCAACTGCCCTCCTGGCGGGACCAGGCACGCCCGGACATTGCCGACACCCAGGTAACAGTAACACCTCCATCCACGAGAAGAGAACCGACATCAGAGTATTGGATCTGTTTGCTTCTACCAGAAGGGAAACGTGGTCCCACACCCATCAGGAGAACAAAAAACACTTGCTACACCCACCAGAAGAAAGGATGAGAAGAGGACAAAGTAAAAGCACATCCAACAACAGAAAACCCAGTATGACACCACCGGAGACTAGGAACCATACACCAGTAAGCCTCAACATTACAATGCAGATGAACCAGAAGAGAATGACCTTAAAAACATCTTCAGGAAAATGATAAAGGAACTCAAAGAGGACATGAGAAAATCACTTAAAGAAATTGAAGGCAAAACAAACCAAAAAGTACAAGAAACAGTTCAAGACCTAAAAACTGAAATAGAGACAATAAAGAAAGCACAATCTGAGGCAATGCTGGAAATAGAAAAGCTGGGTAAATGATCAGGAACTACAGATGTAAGCATAACACAGAATACAAGAGATGGAAGAGAGAATCTCAGGAGTTGAAGACACACTAGCAGAAATAGATTCATCAACCAAAGAAAATCTTAAGTCCAACAAATCCCTAACAGAAAATATCCAGGAAATATGGGATACTGTGAAAAGACCAAACCTAAGAATAATAGGTATAGAAGAAGGTGAAGAAATCCAACTCAAAAGCGCAGAAAACATATTCAACAAAATCATAGAAGAAAACTTTCCCAACCTAAAGAAAGACATGCCAATGAAAATACAAGAAGCCTACAGAACACCAAATAGACTGAACCAAAAAAAAGGGCACCTCACCACATAATAATCAAAACACCAAGCATAAACAACAAAGAGAAAATATTAAGAGCAGCAAAGGAAAAAGGTCAAGTAACCTATAAAGGCAAACCTATCAAAATCACACCTGACTTTTCCTTGGAAACTCTGATTGATATTCTACCTACACTAAGAGACCATGGATGCCAGCCCAGACTACTATACCCAGCAAGGCTTTCAATTATTATAGACGGAGAAAACAAGATATTCCATGATAAAACCAGATTCAAACAATACATATCCACCAATCCAGCCCTACAGAAAGTACTGGAAGGTAAACTGCAACCTAGGGAAGTTAACTGCAACCAGAAAAACATAGGCAATAGATAATCCCAATTTTCCAACAGTCAAAAGAAAAAAGGGATAGAATCCCACACATAATCTTGCCACTATCACCAAATCAAAAACAAACAAGAATGAACAATAATCAATGGTCATTAATATCCATCAACATTAATGGTCTTAACTCCCCTATAAAAAGACACAGATGAGCAGAGTGGATAAGAAGACAGAATCCTTCCTTCTGCTGCTTACAAGAAACTCACCTCAATCTCAAAGACAGATGGTACCTAAGAATTAAAGTTTGGGGAAAGATCTTCCAATCAAATGGACCCAAGAAACAAGCGGGGGTAGCAATCCTAATATCCAACAAATTGGACTTTAAACTAAAATCAGTCAAAAGAGATGAAGAAGGTCATTTCCTACTCATCACAGGAGAAATCCATCAGGAAGTCTCAATTCTGAACATTTATGCCCCAAATACAAAGGCATCCATGTTTGTAAAAGAAACATTACTAAAACTCAAATCACACATAAAACCCCACACACTTATAGTGGGAGATTTCAACACCCCACTCTCATCACTGGACAGGAACACCAGACAGAAACTTGACAAAAAAAACCAAAAGAACTAATAGAAGTTACGGAGCAATTGGACTTAACAGATATCTATAGAACATTCCACCCAAATACAAAACAATTTACCTTCTTCTCAGCGCCACATGGAACCTTCTCTAAAATCGACCACATACTTGGCAACATAGCAAACCTCAACAAGTACAAAAAAATTGAAATAACCCCCTGTGTCTTATCAGACCACCATGCTTTAAAATTAGAATTCAACAACAACAAGAACTACAGAAAACCTACTATCTCATGGAAATTAAGTAACACCCAATTGCACAATTCATGGGTCCAGGAAGAAATAAAAAAAAAAGAAATTAAAGATTTCCTAGAATTCAATGAGAATGAGGACACAGCATATCCAAACCTATGGGATACTCTGAAAGCAGTGCTAAGAGGAAAGTTCATAGCGCTAAATGCCCCTATGAAAAAAACAGGAGAATAATCACACTAGAGAATTAACAGCACAACTGAAAACTTTAGGAAACAAAGAAGCCAATACATCCCAGAGGAGCAGATGCCAGGAAATAATCAAATTGAGGACTGAAATCAATAAAATGGAAACTAGGAGAACAATAGAATCAATATAACAAAATGTTGGTTCTTCGAGAAAATCAACAAGATAGACAAACCTTTATCCAAACTTACCAAACAACAAAGAGTGAACATGCAAATTAATAAAATCAGGAATGAAAAGGGGTCATAACAACAGACACAGTGGAAATCCAGAGAATCATCAGGTCATACTTTGAAAACCTATATTCCTCAAAATTTGAAAATCTAAAGGAAATGGACAATTTTCTGGACAGATTTCACTTTCCAAAATTAAATCAAGAACAGATAAGCAACTTAAATAGACCTATAACCTCTAATGAAATTGAAGCAGTCATTAGAAGTCTCCCAACCAAAAAAAGCCCAGGACCAGATGGCTTCAGTGCAGAATTCTACCAGAAATTCAAAGTACAGCTAATACCAATTCTCCTCAAAGTATTCCACACAATAGAAGCAGAAGGGTCATTACCAAACTCTTTCTATGAGGCCACAATAACCTTGATACCCAAGCCACACAAAGACACAACTAAGAAAGAGAACTACAGACCAATATCCCTCATGAACATTGACGCAAAAATTCTCAATAAAATATTGGCAAATCGAATCCAAGAACACATCAGAGAAATCATCCATCCCGATCAAGTAGGCTTCATCCCAGGGATACAAGGATGGTTCAACATATGAAAATCCATCAATGTAATCCACCATATAAACAGACTGAGGGAAAAAACCACATGATCATCTCACTAGATGCTGAAAAAGCCTTTGACAAAATCCAACATCCCTTCATGATAAAGGTCCTGGAGAAATCAGGGATAAGAGGAACATATGTCAACATAATAAAAGCAATATACAGCAAGCCAACAGCCAACATCAAATTAAATGGAGAGAAACTAAATGCAATTCCTCTAAAATCAGGGGCAAGACAAGGCTGTCCACTCTCTCCATACCTCTTCAATATTGGCCTTGAAGTTCTAGCTAGAGCAATAAGACAACAAAAGGAGATCAAGGGGATACAAATCAGAAAGGAAGAATTCAAACTTTCACTATTTGCAGATGATATGATAGTCTACATAAGTGACCCGAAAATCTCAACCAGGGAACTCCTACAGCTGATAAACACCTTCAGCAAAGTGGCAGGACACAAGATTAACTCAAAAAAAATCTATAGTCCTACTATATACGGATGACATTGGTGGAGAAAGAAATCAGAGAAGCATCACTCTTTACAATTGCCACAAACAACATAAAATACGTTGGAGTAACACTAACCAAAAAAGTGAAAGACCTGTACCATAAGAATTTTGAGTCTCTAAAGAAAGCAATTAAAGAAGATACCCGAAAATGGAAAGATCTCCCATGCTCTTGGATAGGCAGGATCAACAGAGTAAAAATGGCAATCTTGCCAAAAGCAATCTACAGATTCAATGCAATCCCCATCAAAATCCCAACACATTTCTTCACTGACCTTGAAAGAACAATTCTCAACTTTATATGGAGAAACAAAAGACCCAGGATAGCCAAAACAACCCTGTACAATAGAGGAACTTTTGGAGGCATCACCATCCCTAACTTTAAGCTCTATTACAGAGCTATAGTCCTGAAAACAGCTTGGTATTGGCACGAAAATAGACAGGTAGACAAATGGAATAGAGTTGAAAACCCTGATATTAACTCACATACCTACGAACACCTGATTTTTGACAAACAATCCAAATTTATACGATGGAACAAAGAGAACATCTTCAACAAATGGTGCTGGCATAACTGGGTGCAGACATATAGAAGACTGCAATTAGACCCAAGCCTATCGCCTTGCACAAAACTTATGTCAAAAGGGATCAAAGATTTCAACATAAATCCAGCTACACTGAACCTATTAGAAGACAAAGTGGGAAATACCCTTGAATCAATCAGTACAGGAGACTGCTTCCTGAACATTACACCAGTAGCACAGACACTGAGGTCAACAATTGATAAATGGGACCTCCTGAAACTGAGAAGCATCTGTAAGGCAAAAGAGACAGTCAGCAAGACAAAAAGGCAGCCCACAGCCTGGGAAAAGATATTCACCAACCCCACATCTGACAGAGGGCTGATCTCCAAAATATACAAAGAACTCAAGAAGCTAGTCCCCCAAACACCAAACAACCCAATTAAAAAGTGGGGTACAGAACTAAATAGACAATTCTCAATAGAGGAATCTAAAATGGCTGAAAGACACATAAGAAAGTGTTCAACATCCTTAGTCATCAGGAAAATGCAAATCAAAACAACTTTGAGACACCATCTTACTCCTGTCAAAATGGCTAAAATCAAAAATACCAATGACAGTTTATGCTGGAGAGGATTCGGAGAAAGAGGAGCACTCCTCCATTGCTGGTAGGAGTGCCAACTTGTACAGCCACTTTGGAAATCAGTATGGTGACTCCTCAAGAAAATGGGAATGAGTCTAACACAAGATCCAGCAATTCCACTCCTAGGCATATACCCAAAAGAAGCACATTCATATAACAAGGACATATGTTCAACCATGTTCATAGCAGCATTATTTGTAATAGCCAGAAACTGGAAGCAGCCTAGATGCCCCTCAACTGAAGAATGGATAGAGAAATTGTGGTACATTTACACAATGGAGTACTACTCAGCAGAAAAAAATAATGGAATCTTGAAATTTGCAGGAAAATGGATGGAACTCAAAGAAACCATTCTGAGCGAGGTAACCCAATCACAAAAAGACAAACATGATATGTACTCACTCATATGTGGACCTGCTTTATGATACACAGTAGTGACCATGCTTTATCAGAGCTGTTTTTAATGATGTTGCTCAGAATGGTTTCCTCCCAGATGATGACTGAGAAACTAATTTAAAAAGAAATGGTGCCAAGTACCACAAGAATAACAGAAAAAAAATTCAATAATAATTAATCAAATAAATAAAGATCTTATGTCTATTATGTTTAATTTTATGATACCAGGCTATTATATTTTAAAACAGGTTCTCAGATTCACCTGGCTGATGTGGAGGTTAGTTTATACCTAAGCATATGTTTCATATATTTATGCCTCCTATTTTGACAGTTGGGATTCAGTCCTCACCTCCCAAGTTTAGCTTATGCACTTCTAATGATTGAACCCAGGACTTCTCGCATTCTAGTCAATTAGAAAATTATCCGAGCTTCATTCTGTTAGTAGCTATGATTAAGAGCTTCTCCTTCTTCAAACAGCTGTAATTCTACAATACCAATTTCCTAATACAACTAGAAAAATCATAATTCAGGTTGACCATCAGAATTGTGGTATGTGTCCTAGAGTTGCCATTAACAAGACCAAAGTTTGAAGTCCTATGAAACTTTAAATGCACACTACAAAACCTTTAGAAATCTTTAAATAAATTGTGAATTAAATTGAAAAAAATAAAAAAAAAGCTTGTAAGGGCCAGCTGTTTCTGTATCAGAGTCCTAACCCACTTAGTGCCCTGTGGTTTTTAACCTTCAGTGGCTTGGAAGAGAAATCTATCTCCATAACCCATAGGTCTCCTTTCTTCTAAATCTATTGCTAACTTCCTTTCTATATAGTCAGCAAACATTTGCAAGTCTCCTCCTTGAACAATACTAGGCATTACAGTATTAAGTGAATGACAGGCTTTGTCATGGCAATTTATAATCCCGTGTTGGAAGCTTTCTCTGCCTGACTCCTGTTTGCTTTGCTACTCTGCATACCATATTTATCTCTTGCTTGCAAAGAATTTATAAAATCTTATAACTTCATACCATGCACACTTCTAAGGTGAAGTATGTTTCCTCTTTAGCATCTACATCAATAAATGCTATTTACTAACTATATTATCCAGGCTTCCGATAGGAGATACACAGCAACGCTTTTAAAAAAAATGCAGCTTCAAAATCCAGCATGCAATACTGAGTGGCCAGTAGTGTGTGACTTGCACACGTGCATGGTTATAATTATAAATTTTGTTCTATATAGCAGCTTAGATGGAAGAAATAGGTTTTTTATTTATTTATTAGTTCTAGTTAGGGAACAAGCTTGTTTCACATGTAAGTCCCTTCTCCCTCTCCCTCCTCTCACCCCCATCCCTCCTCCCCCACCCGTAGCATACCCCCCACCCCATCCACCCACCACTCCCCAGGCAGGGTAGGGCCCTCAACAGGGGCTCTGCAAAGTCCACCAAATCTTCCTGTGCTGGTCCTGGGCCCTTCCCCATGTGTCCAGGGCCAGAGTGTAACCCTTCAGGTGGGATGGGCTCTCAAAGTCCCTTCTTACACCAGGGAAAAATACTAATCCACCATCAGAGGATCCCTGGAGTGCAGAGGCCTCCTTATTGACATCCATGTTCAGGGGTCAGGATCAGTCTTGTACTGGCCTCCCAGACAGCATCTGGGGTCGAAGTGCTCTCCCTTGTTCAGGCCAACTGTTCCTGTGGGTTTCTCCAACCTGGTACAGACCCCTTCGCTCTTCATTCCTCCCTCTCTTCAGCTAAATTCCCGATTTCAGCTCAGTGGATATCTGTCTCTGCTTCCATCAGTCACTGGATGAGGGCTCTAGGATGGCACAAAGAGAAGTCATCAATCTCATTTTAGGGGAAGGGCTTTTAGGTTATCCTCTCCACCATTGCCTGGATTGTCAGATCGTGTCATCCTTGTAGGTCTCTGGAGATCTCCCTGGTTCCAGATCTCTTCTCGGACCTATAGTGGCTCCCTCTGGAATAGAGGATGGAAAAAATAGTTTTAAAATTAGTTTTGAACCAAAGCTTAAACTTCATAACATTGTTATCCACTATGATTTTGCTGAATATTTTCAGTATTCCTTGCTTGTCTATGGAACATAATCTTTATCATTTTTCATATCTCCATTTCAATAGTTTTTTTTTTTCATAGGCAGTGAAAATAGTTTTACAAGATCATTATTTGGTGTGCACTGACATAAATAATAGATATTTACAAGCTTGTTTTTATTACTATTGCAAATTGTGAAAAATTGGATGTCATCAAATGTACACAATACTCATATTTGTTTTTATTTTTTTCCTTCATTGCATAGGCCATCAAGACTGTTTCACACACATTTTCCAAAAAAAAAAAAATCTAGCCTCCAAATATGCCCTGCTTCATCTTGGGACTCTTTTCCAACTCATTACATTGAGAGATGGTAATAGTAAATAAAGCTTAAACATAACTGCAGCAAGAACCCTAATTTATTATTCCTACTTCAGTAATATACCCATGTTCCTAAACCATTTCTAGCAAACTATGTCATTTTGTTGCCTGACAACTTTCTAGTTTGACTTGACATTGTTATTCAGCTAATCCTTGGGAAAATTCACATGCCATGGTTTATTCACTTTGGAAATTATTTCAGAGTGAAAAGTGACCTCCGAAATAAACCCGTTTTAGCTGCACATAATATTTTCCCCAGAAGTGCCTATAAAGTCTGCTAAAATAAGAAAGTGCTCATTATTTTTGATAAACAGTGAAGACTGGAAATTCATATTTCATTTTAGTACCACGAGTGTGGAACTGAGATACAGTAGCAGGCTTTTTCTGCACAACATAATGGCCTATTATTTTATGAATTGCTATTTACTTTGTGTCTGTAGCTTAACCCTGGCTAAATTCTACTTTTCTTCTGTTGCTAACTAAGTGGAAGGAAAATTCCCTCCAATTCTACGAAGTGTCAATGTTGCCTTAAAATCTTGTTATTTAAAGGGGGTATATAATACCAGTAAGTCCAAAGAGCTTAGGCATGCACAGTGAAGACATACAGGACTGGCCTATGCAGTCTGTGACAGAAATCTTGAATTAGCCCAGCAGCATGGATGGGTAACTTTCTCACAGGCGACAAGAAAAACATGCCAGGGCTTTAACTGGTGGTGATGGCACTCAGTAAATATCGGCCTAATCAAGGGGCAAAGAGTGTATGGGTTTCTCCAATTCTGACATTTGTTTTTTTTTTCCTGGTAAGAACTTTGAAGTTTTTAAAGCTTTGTTCTCTTCCTCTCTGCCAGGCCAATAAAAAGAATTATTATTACTACCACATTTGTGTGTCTTGGATTTGAGTTTTGGCTAATGCAAGCGCTTTTACAACATGATCTCGGTTGAAGGAGCAATTAGAATTAAGCAGTCTTATCCAACAATTACAGTACTTATTGCAGTTACAATAGTAACTGAATAAGTTGACGACTTACTGAGTTACCCAACACTACATTTTTATTTTGCTTTTAAAGTTATCAAAAGCCCGATGCTGGAGGTTCCTAATGACTTTGTGGTAGCCAGATTTGAAGTCTGAAGCCTTGTCTGCCACACGGTTAGCCATCAAAGGAGGCCTGTCCCTCCGCGCTCCCTATTTTCACAACAGGATATCTGGTTTCTTTTATGGGGATACAGCTATGTTAATTTGGTTTAGTGGTTTGTTGGAGGTAAGCAGGCTCTTCACAGCACAAACACCAAAATCCCCTTAAAGCAGTTCCTTGTTAATAGCTGGAGTCTGATTGGCAGAGTAGCATTGTAAAGTGTGATTTGGTTGGATGTTTAGTCTAGTAAGCACTTTAGTGATTGAGTGTCTGTTAATGGATAAAGGTGGATTATGGAGAAACCTCTACAGGCTGTCACTGGGCACTTAGCATCTGAGACGTCAGGAGCAATGGGAAACAAACTGACACTACTACACAGCTGAGGGACTGTAAATGATTACAATATTCAGTGCTAACCTCGGAAGTTAAGGTTCTGAGATTCATTTAATGTAGCAGAAAGATCAGCAAATCTAATGGAACCCTCAAAGTGACAAAATAGGCATGTCTCGTACACACTCTTAAAAGCTGGGCATCGTTTACAGTATTCAGGAGTCAAAGAGAACTACACATAAGAAGTTCAGGATAGTGCCCTGATACCCAAAAACCATACAAGTCTGGCTGAAATGCTTGCATTTCTATAATCTGAGAGCAGAGTGGGAATCAGGGAAGGGGGAAAGGGTTGAGAGTTAGTAAAGAATGTGGACATATCTGTCTGTATGCACACATAGTTGTACATAGAATGCGGACATATCTGTCTGTATGCACACAAGGTTGTACTTAGAACGTGCACATGTCTGTCTGTATGCACACATGGTTGTACATAGAATTTTATACTTTTTGAAAAAGGTACATTGTTGAAGAAATCGAGGCTAGTTTCCCGCCTTCCATCCCCAAGCATCTGGAAATGAAGATTTTTGCCATTCCTTCCATTTGAAAAGGGTACTGGGATTCTTCATGAAAGCCATCAGAAAAAAAATGTCACTTTTTCCTTCTCAGGTGAACATGCAAAGGTATTTTTATGAGGTGAAAATATCAGTTTACTCAAGGACCTTGATGGTATTTTATCATCCCACGCTGAGATGAGGATGCTGTAGCGTCTGTTCCTAGCCAGTCATGAAATACTTAAGAATTTAGGAACTCATGGTTTTATGGATTGGCTTTTCAACTAAAGACAAACATATTTCAGCCATCTTTCTTCAAGACCCTTCCAGAGACTGCTTGAAGTTCACAGATCCTTTATTAGAATCAAGATCTTGGACATATATCATTTGACAATGCTACTCCAGGCTTTATGACTCTAACTTCTTATCCATTACTCTTGAACCAGACTGGTTTCTGCTAAGTGAAATGGCATCAAAAACAACATTCTAAGAAGCTGAATTCAAATGAAACCAGGCCTTCTAAAGAAAGGAGGCTTTCTAAATCCCTTCATTTTCCTAATACTTGAGGATACTGCTCTAGTATGCTGGACATTTCTATTGAGTATCTGTCCCACTGAATGGAGAGAACTTTATGTCTACATGTGAGCATGATGCAATTTTGTGTTTATTTATTTATTTTGTTTGTTTTTGCATCCAGACCACAGCTTCCCCTCCCTTCTCTCCTCCCAGTTCCTATCCTTCCTCCTTCCCTCCTACCTATTCACTCCTCCTCTTCCATTTCTCTTCAGAAAAGGGTAGGCTTCCCATGGATATCAACCAATCCTGGTAAGGCTAGGCACCTCCTGTCCTGTTAAGACTGGACATGGCAACCTAATAGGAGGAAGGGTCCCAAAAGCAGGCAATAGAATCAGATACAACCCCTGCTCCCACTATTAAGAGACCCACAAAAAGACCAGGCTACTGTAACTGGTAACTGTAACATATATGCAGAAGTCTTAGGCCATTATTTTAAGATTTTCACCTGACACCCAGTCTCTAGAATCACATCTGTAACCTAAGAGCTTCCAGAACATCAAAGAGTAAGCTGGTTGTGGGGGAAAGAGTACAGAGTGTCTAGTGCTTCTACTTAATCTATACACACTAATACTCTCTGCAGTATTTCACTCTCATTTGGTTTCTAATGTTCCTGGTTGACAAAGAACACAGCTCACTCTCCAAGTAATGTGTCCAAGGGATACTTGGGATTCTCTTGGGTTTGTGGTGCTTGCCTCATCACCTCAGTTGGATGTAGGGAAAACTTCATACATTTCTTGATTTCTCCTTCTAGTCACTATGAGGACACAGCTGCACCTACCCCACTGCCTTTATTTTTGAACAAAGAACTTGACTTGCTCCCACTAGTTGGGTAAAGAAAAGACTCCTTTTGCCACACAGCCCCTGAATTTGTCCTGAATTTTGTGCTGTAATCCCAAAAAACTTGCATCCTCAACTTTCTTGTTTAAACTCCAATTCTTTCTTTTTTTCTTTCCCAGAATCTTTGCCTAGAAAGAGATAAAATTGAGTCTGATGAATCACATACTTTATATAGGAAGACAAGGTGACAAAATGTATCAGGGAAAAAAAACACATCACTTAATATACCAACATGTCTACTAACGACAAACCAAAATAATGTTTATATAGCTACCACATTCATAAAATTCTACTAGCATATCAGCTTGAAAATAATATGCTAACATTTGGTATTAACCTCCTATAGTTGACACAAAACATGAGCCTGTCCACAAATTTCCCAGCGCCACTCTTTCTCAGCATCTCAGGTAAGTCCTGATGCCTACACATGTCTTTCTAGGGTCATAGCACAAATTCAAAGACTAACAAATAGACACTGTATCATAATTTGCTGTCTTAGTTAGGGTTTCTATTGCTGTGAAAAGACAACATGACCACGGCAACTCTTATAAAGGAAAACATTTAATTGAGGTGGCAGCTTACAGTTTCAGAGGTTTAGTCCATTAGCATCATGGCAGGGAGCATGGTGGTTGGGAGTATGGTGGCATGCAGGCAGACATGGTGCTGGAGAAGGAGCTGAGAATTCTACACCTTGATCCAAAGGCAACAGGAAGTGAACTGTGATTCTGGGAGTGGCTTGAGCATATATAAGACCCCTGCAAAGCCCACCTCCATGACACCACCCAGTAGTGCCATTCCCTATGAGCTTATGGGAGCCAAATTACATTCAAACTACCACATTTCCCTAACTATGATCTTGAGCCTTAGTCACAAAAGATTTATAATGACTGTACAGAGAATGAGTATGCAATAAAATGAAATAGTGGGGGGAGGGGGAAGCAACGACTAAAGAGTCAGACAGACTTAAAATATTTAACCCTTTACAAGTTAATAACCATGCTCATTTTCAATTACTACACTTCAAATTATGCAAGCTGAAATATTCTCTTATTAACTCCATGTATTAGATTAGTATTTCATGTAAGATATCACTGAGTTTTGAGCTCAGGGTATTACATGGCCAAAATCAAGTTATCAGCCACAGCTAGGTTCTTATATGGAAATCAGGATTCTCTTCCACGATTATTCAATTTGTTATAGTCTGTTCATTGCGGCTTGTTTAACTTAAGTCATTGGCTTTCTGCTGTCAATACTTATTTTATTTTGGTTGGTTAGTTTATTTGATAGTTGTTGGTTGATAATGATCTCAACATCTGGAGTTCTTAGTATGTTGCCCCATCCACGGGCCCTTTCCCCTTTCATAGTACTAGCCCTTTCTTTTTGGAAGGGCCCGTTCCTTTCTAAGGGCTCACTAAAAAAATATTTATGATTTATTTAAAGTCATTGACTAATGATCTTAACATATTCACAGAAAACTGTCATCCATACAGCTAACCAATATTGTAAGAATGATTAGCTTGCATTCAAAATTATTGCTGTTCATATGAGAAAGAGGACACACTATAATAGCCACATGAATGTGACTCAGTTTGTTTTTAACCTTTCTCATCCAGATCTACCCCCTTTCTGCCTCTCAGTAGGAAGCAGTCATGGATGTTTTTTTGTTTTTAACTTCTCCCTGCTGGTTTTGTCCTGTATAAAATGTGAATAATAAGAGTACCTATACAAGGAAACTAGACAGATGGCTTAGCACTAAGAAATTTGCTGCTCTTACAGAGAATATGAGTTCAATTCCCAGAACCTATGTCATGTGGCTCATAATTGACTACAACTCAATATCCATGTTATTCAACATCCTTTTCTGGCCTCCAAGGGCAGCTGCACACATGTGATATAGATACAAGCACACACAATAACAATAAATCTTTAAAACAAAATAATGATACCTGCATGAAAGACTATGAGAAGTCTTAAAGATGTATTGCCAAATCTGTTGCCTTTGGATCAAATAGGATCAATAAATGTTTATTATTACTGTTGTTGATTTATGACAAAAGCAACTAAATTAACAAAACAACAAAAACTTGTTATTTTGTAAGTAGAGTCATTTGTCAGGACAGACAGCCATCTCCCAAATAACTACACAATTTTTTAATATTAACTATAAATGCTCGGTCTATAGCTTCATTTGTTACTAACTAGCTTTTACAACTTAAATTAACCCATATTTCTTATCTACACTCTACCACATGGCGGCACCATTTTTCAGCATGGCATATTCAACATGCTTCTCTCCACATCTGACTGGTGACTTAGCCCTTCTCCCCTCCCTACCCTCTTTTTGTCTGCAAGTCCTGCCTAACCTCTACGTTCCCAGCTATTGGCCATTCAGCCTTTTATTAGACCAGTGAGAGCAGCATATATTCACAGTGTACCAAAACGATTATTCCACAGCATTATCTCTTTCTAATTTTATTGAAAGAAATTTTATTAAGAAAATTTTATTCTTCCCTTTTATTGAAAATAGATTCCACTGGGCAATGGTGGCACTCAGCTTTAATTCCAGCACTCAGGAGGCAAAGGCAGGTGGATCTCTATGAATTTGAGGCCAGCCTGATCTACAGAGCTAGTTCCAGGACAGCATAAGCTGTTACACATAAAAACCTTGTCTCAGAAAACAAAACAAAACAAAAAATTTATTCTTATATAATAAATCCTGATCACTGTTTCTTATCCTCTACCACTCCCAGTTGTTCCCCATCTCCCCTCTCATCCAGATCCACCTCCTTTCTGTCTCTTAGTAGAAAACAATCAAGATTCTAAGGAATAACAGTAAAATATAATATAATAAAATGAAACAAAAATTAGCACATTGGAATTAAACAAAAACAAACAGAAATAAGAGAGCCTAAGAAAAGGCACAAGAAAATGCATAAAAACAATAAACTTGAAGTCATAATACATATGCAAAGAACCAGTATGGTTATATATATATATATATGCATGTGTATATATCTGATTAAAAAAATTTACAGGAAAAGCAGCCATGACACATTTTGAGACAAGAAATTTCCAATAATGCCATGAGTTCCATTTTCTACTGCCCATCTACTGCTGGGCATGGGGACTACCTTTAAGAGTAATTTGTTTCCCCAGTGAAACTCTCTTAGAGAAAACTATTTTTCATTTGAAAGTGGTTATCAATTGCAAATTGCTTCTTGTTATGGATGGAGGCATGTGACCACTTCTCCCTTCAGCCCTAGGACCCCATCTGGTGCAGACCCTGTAGGCCCTGTACATGCTGCCTCAGTTTCCGTGAATTCCTGTGTGCACAGATCAAGTTGATTTAGAGGGCCTTGTTTCCTTAGTGTCCTCCATCCCCTCTGGCTCTTATACTCTTTATGCCTTCTCTTCCTTAAGCCCTGAAGGGAAAAATTTGATGGAGGTATCTCTTTTAGGACTGAATGTACCAAGTTCTCTATGCATCTTGTCGGGTTGTGGGTCTCTGCATTGGTTCCCATCTGCTGCAGGTGGCTGAGCAAGTCACTGAGTTAGAACAATGTCATTGCTACTTTTTATTTAAAAAAAATAGTTATATGCTGTGGGATAATGCTCTTGTACACTATAAAGATTTGTCACTCGTATTGATTTAATGAAATGCTGATTAGTCAATAGCTAGGCAGGAAGTATAGGCAGAGTGACCAGACTAGCAGAATTCTGGGATGAGAAAAATCAGAGACACAGTTACTACCCAGATGCAGGAGAAGCAAGATAAGAATGAAAACTCAAATATGTGATGAATCCAAGGTGTTTGATTTCATCTTTAGTAAGTAGTAAAGTTATATGCTTGCCAAAAAAATAAATAAATAAATAAGTGACACACTGGAAGACAAATGTCACACAATTTCAATTTTATGTGTAACCTAGAAATGATGAACTTACGGGAACAGAGAGCAGAATTGTGGCTATTAGGCTTCAATGTGGGTCTTCTAACAATGGGGAAACAATTGGTTTAAGGATATAAAACTGCAGTTGGACAAGAGGCATGGACTCTGTGAAGTCTTGAGGTCTACTGAGAGCATGATAAATATGGTTGATAACAATATGCTATATTTTAAAAGTTGTGATATAGTATACATTAAGTGTTCTCAAAACAAAAATGATGAATATGTGTGATATAACATGTTAATTGGTTTAATTTAGCCATGCCATTGTGAACATACTGTATTGTGTATCATAATTGTGCATAACTTTATTTATGAACTAAATAAATGAATGAAAAAAAAAAGAAATTCCCCCCGCCCCGAAAAAAGAATGCCTTACTGAGAAAAAGGTACCAATCCACATAGCTAAACATAAATAGAATCATGGATGAATTTAAGTCTAAGAGCTAGTTTGTAATAAGACTGAGAAATAGGCCAAACAGTTTATAATTAATATAAGCCTCTGTGTGTTTATTTGGGTCTGAACTACTGTGGAACTAGTTTCCTAGTTTCCTGGACTATCTGGTCTCAGGTTTTTGGTTACCCAAGCAGTGTCGGGTATAGGTTCCATCTCAGAGTAAGCTTTCACTCAAATTAGATAGTAGTTAGTTACTCCTGCAAGCTTTGTGCTACCATTGCAGGCAAGCCACCATTATAAATCATAGTATTAATGACTGGGTTGGTGTTTACATTTCTTCTTTGATACTGAGCAGTGTACCTTCCTGTACCAAAGACACTAGCACATAGGAGTGAAGGCTCTAGGTAGGAACTTGCTCAATTTCTCCATATTTGATGAGTTTGTTTAGGTGTTCTCTTCAGCAATGTGGCCATGCTGTCAGTTTTTGAAGAGCAACTTATAGTCTTAGCAAAACTTTTGTAACTTTATTGACATAAATTCTACTGGATCATAAATATAGAGTTCTTGGAATAGCCTACAGATCGAGTGAAGAACAGCTGATGTGATCATAATATTTCCTTGAGAAACACTGAGAAGTATATTTCAAAGACTACTATCATGGTTCAAATGCTGTCATGCTAGAAGCTGTGCCCTAAGCAAATTTTCTGCCCTGTGGTGGTTTGAATGAGAATGGCCCCCTTAGGACTCAAGTATTTGGATACTTGGTTCCCAGTTAATGAAACTGTTTGGGAAGGATTAGGAGGTGCTTCCTTGTTGAAGGAGGTGAGTCCCTAGAGGTGGACTTTGAAGTTCCAAAGCCTGCAGTATTCACAGTTAGCTCAGTTTCTGCCTTGTGCTTGTGGATCAGTCATAGTGTTCAACATTGTAATTCTCAAAAGATAGTTTAAAAATCTTTAATAGTGGACTATCCAAACCTGGGAAGTTATGTGAAGTTATGTATAGCAGAACTGTAAATCAAAGAAGGCCACTAATTGCTATGACATCATACATAAAAATAACACCAAGACTCATTTTGAAGCAATTTTGACATGTGTCACTCATACATAAATAAGGAAGTGTGGAAACTATGTTAAATTCTTGTAAATAATTTTCACATCTTTGAAGGGTTTTACTAGGGATTTGACTAGAATTTGAATCTAGGCCCTACCATTGAGCTATAACCTCAGCCTGATGTCTTTGCTTTAATAAGCTAACAATAATCTTGATTCATATACTTGGTGTTTTTATATTTACAGCCTGTATTGTACTATTAAAAAGATAAAGAAATGGTGAAAGAAATCAACTAATTATGACAGTTTCCCATCTCTCCATCATATATTTACCCTTGAATCATAAGCAATATTTGAAACTTGATACATAATAACTAACTGCTATACAACTAAGATATTATAAAGTATTTCATATGATTCTATTAAAGTCTGCATGGAACATACAATTTTCAACAACTTAATTTCTTAAACCTAAGACTTCAAGCCTTGCCTTTAAATAATATTTTTTCTCAACTGTATTTTCAAAATCACACTTTCCCCTTAATTGCTTATTTGAAAAAGAAAAAAGCGTATTATTTTACTGGTATGAACATTTTACATCCAAATGAATTGGCTAAATGGAAAAACATATGTCACATCTGTGGAAAAAGAACATAGCAGGATTAGGTCTTTTGGAAAAGACAAAAGTGGATCGAAGTAAGATAGGTAGCTGCTTTGTTCACTGCCCAAGTTCTGTCTGAAAGGAACTTAAAACACAAAGTCCTACCTCCATATCTAGAGGAAGCAGCTGCGAGGGTGATAGAGGGCCTATTCTTACAAACAAAGAGCACCAACAAATCTGCTTGAGCATGAATATTAGATTTGCTGTGTTCTGCTGACATCACCATGGGAGATAAACATATTAGGAAGAGTGGGGCAGCCTGCTGCTACAGTGGTTGCCAGAAGAGATAAGTGAGTGGCAAGAGGCGAGCGAACACCATGTCCATCTTGACAACCTTGTCTGTGACTGGAGGCCACCGCTCAGTCAAGTGTCATCTTAAACATCACTAATACAGAACAAGTGGATCCACATGAACTCTGAACCTTTGTTTCTTTAGTAGCAAAGAACTAACAGCTGCCTGCATCTGGAAACTGTGTGAAAACTCTAGACAGCTGTATCATAATAAACAAACTTTTACAAAAAGAATTCCACACAATCTACTGTTCCCTGTACATTCTTGCCCCTTCTCTGGCCTCATTATGTTGTAATCTCACATCTAATTATATTTTATCAGTTTATTATTTTTGCAACTTGAGAATTAAATTAAAAACATATTGAAAAAACTCTAAATCACCAACAGTTGTTCTTTTTTCATGTTTTGTATTAGCAACTGTGCAGATTACTGGGGCCTGAGTTGCACAGGCAGCCAGCATGAAGGGGGTGCTTTTTGGCATTAATGGAACAGAGTGGGTAGCCTCCAACACATTGGGGCTGTAGAATATGATTTACCAGCTCTGGAGCTCTGGGGTCTACATTTTCATAAATATAAGTGACAAATTATCAATAAATCACTCTCTGGTTCAGCATAATGCATAATGTTTATTGAAACCCAGTTCCAATAAATACGAGTCGCCCTTTTTAGCCAAAGCATAAGAAACAAAGATGACAGGAATTACAAACAGAAATGAAAAATGGTGAATAAGCCCCTTGGCCAGCAATGAGGCTTTTTTTTTTCAATTCAACCTGAGACCACTGGATTCTGGAAGAAATTTTTATATGTGCACACTTGTTTCAAAACACCATTTAGTTTTCTTTTGGACACAAGAATTTAGAAAGTCAGGCAGTGTGAGCTGTGCTTGACAACTGAAAGAGCCTTCTGTTTTCCTGTTCCCTTATGGATGAGACTCGGGGAGATTCTGTTGAAATGACAGTAGCACTAATTACACCATCCTGCGGTTTGGTGGGTTTCAAATGCATTTCTAAAAAAAAAAAAAATAGCTACAGATAAAAATAATTCAAGATTTTTACTAAGTGATGCAAACTTTACTCAAAGAGACAGAAAAGTATAATATTGAAAAATATAACATTGAAAGGAATTGGTGTATTGCCTATGAAATATGCATTCACATTTTAGCTGTTTCTGTACTGATTTCTGCAAGGGACAATGATTATTTGTCTCTTACTTTTACCTTTCCCTTATTATTTATTTGTTTCATAGACCGTGATGCATTTTGTGATTTATTTTCTGAGTTCTAAAAGCAAAATTAAGAAGTGTTGCAGACAATGTTGTTACAATGCCCTATAACTCTACAAACTCATTCAACAGCTGGAAGCAATTGACATGGGGTAGCATTTGACTTGAACAACACTTTAAAAAGTCAACTTGAATCTTAATTGAAATACCCTATATTTCACACTGGATATATGACTCAATTCTAATCTTTTGTTTCCTTTTTGAGAGAAAAAGCAGTGGAGAACCATGCTGTTAATGAGGTTATTTAGCATCAATTACAGTATTTACTCTAACAAAGATGCTCTTCAAAACCCACTCTCTCAAATCTACTTCCATTTATGTACATATGCTAAATTATTATTATACAACTGATGATTTAAGTGTCTCCTTTTTGGGAAACAATATAATAAACAAGGCTTAAATGAACAAATATCAGAGATGACCTAGACAACACATAAGAGTGTTTATTTTACATTACAACTCTCTAGCCTTGACACTATTAACAAATGTAACTCATTAAAATATTTTCATAATCAAGGGTTTTCCATATATTTGTTTACATATTTGTGGTGCTGCAAGTTCTTAAACTGAATAAAACCTATTACATTAAAATAATTCATAATGAGATAGAAAAGAAACTAATAAGACTTCACTACGTATCAACAAGAGCAACACTGAAGTACTAGACGTCTCTCCTACCTAATTTGACACTCTGCACACAGTAGCTACATGAGGTAATTAATGGCTATTATTATCTGTATTTATCAGATAAGAAACATGAAGCACATAGTTTAAGCAACTTGCCCAAAGCATCACAGCAATTGACAAGATTTCATCTAAATGGAAGAATTACCAAATTTCTCTCATTTTAAATGCTATACTAAACATGTATATGCCAATCAATTATGTAAGACTCACCATATATTAAATGAAAAGTACATATTTAAATAAATAAATCATTTTATGATAATAAGACCCTGAGTTTTTGCATTTATAAATGCATTTCTTAGAGTCTTACTTTATAGTCAGGTTGGCCTTGAACTCACCATCCTTTTGCCTCAGTCTCCAATTCTTACAGGAATATACCAGCATACATGGCTTGGCTTTCATTTTATGATGTTAAACTCTTCTGTACAATTTAATTATCTAGCAACAGAAACACAATTCAAGTTTCATTTAAGAAAGCAGCAAGTGATACACATCTGTGCAACTGCAAAGCCACTTCCAGCATGACCAGATGCAGAACTTCCAACAGCGTAACAAGTCAGAGGTCTCATTCCCTCCTCTGCAACCTGATTTCTTCTCAGACAGTTCTGTGCCCACTAGCAAGTAAATCTAAATTGTCCCTATCATAATTGTAGACAGCACAAAAAAGGTCCCTTCTTAGTAACTGAAGTGTAATTTCCAAATGGCAATCCTCGTTACCTGTTGGTCATGTGCCAGTGTCTGAGCCATCACACAGGCCTAAAAGGGCAAATGACTGTATCATTTGGACATGTGTATAAAGGCATCCCTCCCCAAATTAAGACTGGATTTGCCATCTCCTCCAAAGGAAAATCATGTTGGCTACTGCTATCAAAAGAAGGGAAGAAAATGGCTGATTTAAAGAAAAACAATCTGTAGAACTCCCAGATGCAAGCTCTCTTAAAATGATTTTTAGCTCATTAGAGAAATCTCCTCAGTGTAAATATAACATGTGGTACTGAGTCAGGTAGAGTTCAGTTGCAGGCAAGAAAGTCTGCTCTAGTTTAAGCACAAAAGGATTTATTACAGGGTTTTAAGACATATATTTCTCCAGGCAAACAAAGAGCCAGGGTTTCTTTTGAGGTCATAGGAAATATGCTAAGAGTAGGTTAATCTTTTTAGTGTAAAGGGGCTGATTTTGTGTAAATATTCCACACTGCCTTTGGAATCCTGTATTTCCTCTCGCTTCCCTTTCTAACATGACTAACTTGTCTAGGTTAGCCTAGGACTTTCCCATTTTTAACACTGAAAATTCCCATCACATGAGCCTATCAGTCCCAGGCACATCAGAAAGACTGTTCATCTTCCTGAGTGTGTCCCTTCTTGTAGTGATTCCTGAAGCTATGAGCCTAAACCAAAGTCTGAAGCTGAGCAACAGCCATGGGATCTAGGATGACTATGTGATAGAAATAGAAAGATTCACACAGACTGTGGGTCTATAGTGAAGTCTGAATGAAGAAAGGGAGGTTCCTAAATATTTACGGATCTCTATGGAGCACGTCAGGAGTTAGCAGGGGAGTCTTAAAAGGCCTCAAATCTGCTTAGGAGTTGGACTCCACTAAAACATAAGCTGACCCCAAATAGCCATGAATTACAGGATCCTTGCCGGTTAGAAAGCATAGCTAGAACCCCACAACTGAGTTCTGATTCCAGGCTCCAACCAAGTACAGGAATACCAGACCGTCAATAATGTCATAGGCTTACATTACTCTCTGTTTCAGAACTAACTAGGAAATATTACCTATGTTTGTACATCAAATAATTATAATTATGTTTGTATAACAAGAATAATCTCTTGATGATGACTCTTAAACTTTCCCACCTCTATGATAAAACTAAAATTCTTATTAAGTCTTCCTCTCTCGGCCTCCTGCTCTCTCCTTTGGGATACCCCCATACAGAGGAATTTCCTCTCCTTACCCTTAGAATTTTGGAATTTTCACTCACCCCCAAGAGCTCTAAAAAGAGTAGAGCACCCCCTAAGTCTTCACTATTTGCATATAATTTTACTAGACTCCTAAAATCCTTCTTTCCCTGGAAGAGGTAGATCTACTTCATCAGAATGAGTCAACAAAGTTCTATTCTTTGCTCTCTCCATCCTATGACTGTCTCTATGAACCCTAAACACCTGCACTCTATTGCAGCTTCCATGTATGATGCATGAGTCTAGTCCACATGCCTTACTTTTAAATGAGCATAAGCTCATGATTCTGTCAATCTACACAGATTCTATATTTTGGCTTATCTAAATTATTTGTGTTCTTTTCTCAAACGCCTTCAACATGGCTATGAGAACATACCCTATTATCTCCTTCTTTTACCTGATGTCTACAAGTGTATCCAAGGTCACATTTTGAGACAGTAGAAGAGCCAAACCTAGACATCAGGATACTTGTCTCATTGCTCTGATCTAAATGAGGTCTGGATATGCCAGTACCCAAATAATCCTCTGTTAAAATACTCTGCCTATAACTCCTAAACACTGGTGATAAGTTACTTTCCTCGAATATCTACATATAAACAAGATTTGAACTTATAAATAAAAACAACGTCATTTCCTATTATTTAAAGCCTGGCTAATTTTGTCTCACAATGTTAACACTGTTAATCCACTAAGCATATATTAAAATTAGGCCATTGGGGAAGAAAGAGGAAAAAATTAAGATTTCAGAAACGTTGGCCAAAATTAGCAGGCAGCTGGCTCTTACACACTAAGAAATGTTCTCCTTAGCTTTTCAAGATCAGCTTTATTCAGTCACAAGCACATGTGCAGCTGTACAGGACATCTTTACATTACAGGATAACACTTGGTGCACCCCCTGAGTTTGGAGTAGCAAATCAGTTTACCATTTAGTGTTCAATCTTAGTACAGCTTATTGATATTGTATAATCATTTCAGTTCTGTGAGAAGTATACCACCAATGAATTAATTTCTTTTTGCCTTTCCCATGTGTGTGCAATGTGTGTGGGGAAGGAATGCAGGTTTGTGTGTGCATATTTTGATGTGGAAGCCTGAGCTTGAGGTTGAGAGCTTAAGGTTGAGAATCATAAGTGATTGCTCTTCTACCTTATTCAATTAAGAGACTGAGGGTCTCTCAGTCACATCCAGAACTCAGTGATCTGGCTAGTCTTGCTACTTAGCTTGCTGTTGGGGATTCCCTTTCTTTGGAGGCTGGGAGTACATACATGTTGCCATATCCACTTGGTCTTTACATGGGTTTCTGGGTATCTGAAGTCTCATCCTCAAGTTTGAGCAGCAAGGACTTTAACCACTGAGTCATCTCCCCAGCCCCCTGTATCACCACTTTCTAAACACTAGTATCTTATCATTGTTCTCGAAATGTATATGCATTTTATACAACATGAGCTCAAAACAAAAATTCTTAATCATCTGAAGGAATATCAAAACATTGTACATTGTTTTAAATGTTATTTCTTGCTTTTCCTCATAGGGATTTTATGATTCTGTGTGTGTCTCTCTCATCCTTAAAAAAAAAAATGTGTGGGTCCAGGGCATCACACATGTCTGAGCTGGGTCCCAGGACATGTCTGGGTCCCTGCTGTAGACAGGACCTGCACTGAAATCTGAGGCTCCTGTCACCATGAAGTGCAGATGCCTGGGCTCTGGGCCCACACTTGGTGCCAAGTGGGGGTTGCTATTGGGTCCATGCCAATCTCAGTGACCTGCTGCTGAGGCAAAAATGCTCTTGTACACTGTAAAGATTTGTCACTCATATTGGTTTAATAAAACGCTGATTGGCCAGTAGCCAAGCAGGAAGGATAGGCAGTGTGACCAGACTAGGAGAATTCTGGGAAGAGGAAAGGCAGAAACAGAGCCACAGCCAGATGAAGAGGAAGCAAGATGAGAATGCCTTACTGATAAAAGGTACCAAGCCACATAGCTAAACATAAATAAGAATCATGGATTAATTTAAGTCATAAAAGCTAGTTAATAATAAGACTGAGCAATAGGCCAAACAGTTTATAATTAATATAAGCCTCTGTGTGTTTATTTAGGACTGAAAGGCTGCAGGACTGGGTGGGACAGAAATTTCTGTCTACAACCTGCATTGGCAACTGAGACTATGGTGACATTGGCGCCCTGGCTGCTGTCAAGGACCATGTCAGCTGTCCATGGTCCAATCACATCTGGAGTCTGTATTGATGTCCACGGCCCATAGCGCCACTAAGAGCCACACAGACATCCGGGGCCTGGGCCATCACCTAGGTCCCATCTAATATACAAGATATATATATATATATAATATATATATATATATATATATATATATATATATATATATGACTGCCATGCCATGCAGATCTGAGTAGTTTGCCTACCAGCAAGAGCCATGGTGTCATCCAGGCCTGGGCTGCTGCCAGGGGCCATGTCTGGGTCCATGTCCCTGCCACAGCCAGTCTATGTTGATGTTACCACCAAAAGCAATGAGGATAGGGCTGCACAGAGTTGGCCCTGCCCCTCACTGGCTGCAGCAGTAGGGAGAACTGACACCGCCCCTCACTAACCGCACCCTTCTGGAGAGCAAGTCCTGAACCTCCCAAGGGCAGCACAGCAGAGCTGTCCTGAAGCAGCATGGGTGAGGAAGAGATACCTCCTTGATCCCCTCCTACTGCAGGTGGGAAACACTGGCCCCAGAGGCATGAGAGTGGCAGAGCTGACCCTCATTGGCTGCAAAGCCCAGCACCTAGCCTGCGCAGCACAACAGAATTGACCTGGTTTGCCGAGGTGCACCCATGTAAAAAACAGTCATGGTGGCTTGTGCCTGCAAACCCAGTGCTGCTGGAGTGAAGACAGATTACATGAGCTTGTTTGGCCAACTCTTCTAAGCCAAGAAGTGAAGTTCAGGTTCAGAAAAAAAAAAAACCTGTCTCAAAATATAAGGCAGAGTGTGTTAGAGCCAGGCACTTGTCATCAACCTGTGGAGAGAAAGGATTGTATGAGCCAGAGGACACTACAAGAAAACTCACAGAATCACCTGGGTTTATAGGGGCTCACAGAGACTGAACTGACAACCAGGAAACCTGCATGGGACTGACCTAAGAACTCTGTATATATGTTACAGTTGTGTAGCTTGGTCCTTTTGTGGGACTCCCAGCAGAGGAAACAGTGGTTGTCTCTGACTCTTACTGGCTTTTGGGACCCTACTCCTCATACTGGGTCAATTTCCCAGCCTTAAATACATGGGGAGGTGCTTAGTCTTACTGCAACTTGATAATGCCATGTTTTGTTGATATTCATAGGAAACCTGTCCTTTTCTAAACAGAAACTAAGGAGTGGATTGTGGGGTAGGAACCAAAAGGTGGTGGGAGAAGGGCTTGGAGGAGAAGGAAAGCTACAACCAAGACATAAAATAAATAAATTTATTTTTTTATTTTTATTTTTTATTAGTTCAAATCAGAAACAAGCTTGCTTCACATGACAATCCCTTCTCCCTCTCCCTCCCCTCTTCCCAACCCCTCCAGCCCCCCCTCTGCTCCCCAGGGAGGGTAAGGCCCTCCATGGGGGTTCAAGGGAAGGTTCTTTTTTTTCTTTATTATTATTATTATTATTATTATTATTATTATTATTATTATTATTAATTCAAGTTAGGGAACAGGCTTGTTTCACATGTAAGTCCCCTCTCCCTCTCCTCTCCCCTCACCCCCATTCCTTCTCCCCCACCTCCAACCTACCCCCCACCCCATCCACCCACCACTCCCCAGTCAGGGTAGGGCCCCCAACCGGGGCTCCACAAAATCCACCAAATCTTCCTGTGCTGGGCCTATTAAAAAACTATGTTAAAGTATAAATAAAGACAGCTCAAGCTACTGGGGCCACTTGAGTGCAAAAAGAAAAAAAGGAAAGGGAAATAAAAGAAAGAAAGAAAGAAAGAAAGAAAGAGAAAGAAAGAAAGAAAGAAAGAAAGAAAGAAAGAAAGAAAGACTCTATACAAATGCATTTATTAAGTGATTTGTTCACTTCACAAATATGTTCTAGGAATTTGATTTGCTTCTCATCATTCATGTCAGCACAATTTGGCCTACCTATCCTATATGCAGGTAAATTAAGGCTCAAGAAAAAGATCATTTACTAAAAGTCACATAAATATTGATAGAAGTGTGACTTGAATTAAATTATCCCAAGTACTGGTCTGGGCAAAGCTGAGGTTATTTGATGGTCTTACGGTGCTTTTCATGTAAGGAAAATTGCCCCATTTGGTCACTGACAGAGCTCAGACCACCTGGTGCTGAGCTAACACAGATGATGAAAAGATACAGATGTAAGTTTTCTGCTTCACAGTCACTATACTTTTGCTCTTAAATCCTTATTTCCTATTATGGAAAATATTACATGTCCTGCTTTTTCCCCCTCTGAGAGAATTGAAGGAAATGTTTTCAATGCCCGTAGCACACACCTTGAGTTCTTTCCATTCTCTGTATTTCATACCTTCATTTTAGAATAGTTTGTGCCAACCTCTTTGTTACAGTTTGGAAGTCACTTGCTATGTTTGTTTAATACTTGGCCCAATTTTTGCCAACTATGCCACATTTAGATCAGAACATTTGATGGTTAAATTATTAGTATTTCCTTATCTTGCTGACACTTTCCTCCAATGGGTATTTACAGAAGATATAACTTAAAAATTGCTCACTTATGGAGTAGTTTCTCTGTTTTAAAGTGTCCATTAGCTTTAGCTTTATCTATCTATATTTGGACACTTACAGCTTTTTAAAATGAGTAAAAAATAATACCAAATTTACCAACATCTTAAAATTATCTGAGAGGAGTTTCAATGAGGGCCTGGTGATGATGCTGTGCCAGAGGCCTTGAAGAAGATCAATGGCTCATTACAATGAACATTTTGGGGTGGGGTGATTGCACAGAAGGGTATACCGCATGACACCCCACAGTTCCCAATGCTACTAGGATGAAGGAAGACATGTTGGAAAGAGGGAGAATCATGGTGGGTTTTTGTTTGTTTGTTTTTGTCTTGTCTTGTCTTGATTTGGGGGGCCTTGGGGAATATGCTGCAGAAGTGAGAGGTGGATATAGAGGAACTGGGAGATGAGTGATATTGGGGTATATTATGTGAAATTCCCCCAAAAAACAATAAAAATTATGTTAGAAAAATTTCAAATTTACCAATGTCTTAAAAATTACACCTTTGGCTATCTCCTAAGTAATCTCACAGACTTTTGACAAAGCATTTGACATGTTTCTGATTTAAATATCTGATACTGATTTAAAATTCTTAAAAATACCAAAACAGTAGAGTTACCGAAGCAATCAATATCTTCATCATTGCAATACCACTGACAGGCCATTATAGGTGGGAGGAATTCTCACAAAGCCCCACCCCTAAATAAAGAGCTATAGGGAGTCAAAGACTGGTGGGATAGGGAGACTCAGTCTTTTCCAAGGATGAGCCCTGATAGGTTATCCAATGTCAAGTAGTCAGCCTTAAACATACACATACAAGCAACATTAAATGGAGTCATCAGGTGTTATTCATATACATATATAATTCAATATATCAATAATTGAAAAGAAAGAAAGAGGTCAATAATTTAAGAAGGAGTAGGGAGACATGGGAGGAGTTGCTGGGGGAGAAAGAGTAGAAATGATGTAAATAAGTGCTCTTATATAAAATCTCAGAAGATAAATATTTAAAGTAAATATATATATACATACATATATATATGTATATATATATAGTTGGTTGCCCTGAAAAAATATAATAAACCAGAATTCAAATGTGATTTTAAGTCCAGTTTTTAAAATCCTTGTTTAAAGTAATAACTTCATACATAAATGCTATCGATAAACACTTGATACCGGCATATAAAATAAACTCATGTTTGAAAGACAAATTTAAATAATCTCTAAAAATGAACATTTATTCACTCAATTCTAGATTTTGGTTTTATTTTAAGAACATATAGATAAAGCGAAAAATATAGGAAATGGGAATAGCTCTTCACTACTCAACCACATCACTAAATAATAAAGATCAAATTAAGGATGTTATACCTGCACCATTGTGTTTTTGGATAGTAAAGAGGCAAGCCTAGTGGGATAAGGGTGAGTTTAAATCCCCATTCCATATATCTGGGGGCTATTTAAAGGGTCAAAAGGAGTGCAGAATAAAACTAGTGGATAATAGAGCTGTGAATCTATCATTGGCCATGAAATGAATTCTTCAATCATTAAAAACAAAAATGCTATGCAAGACCCTTGATAGTTATTCAGTTAGGAAGAATGGGGATGGCAGTGCTTACAGAATATCTCTGGACAAGGAAGGCAATGCTATATAGAGAGAATAAGAATATATTCTAGTGAGAGAATAACTATTCTGTCTAAAGCAGAAAGGTTCTAAAATTATAAACTGT
Source organism: Cricetulus griseus (assembly GCF_003668045.3). NCBI lineage: Eukaryota > Metazoa > Chordata > Mammalia > Rodentia > Cricetidae > Cricetulus > Cricetulus griseus. The sequence continues at coordinate 235,426,577 of NW_023276806.1, forward strand.
TTGTGAATAATTGGATACCCTCTAATACAAATGAGCCACAGTGAAGGCTTAAATACAGGCCTCCCTATCCCACTGGAGTCCCATCAGTAGCTGTATGTATCAGATGATGTATTTAATAGACTGACAACATTGAAGGAGTAATTGGCAGTAGTCAGATGATTTTTAGTAAGGAACAAGCCAGTGTTACTGAAATTATGGAGTTTCCATTGTAGCCATTTGCCTGTGAGCCTAAGATTCAACTGTTGGGAGAAAGCTTGGCAGGAACGAAGTTATCCTGTGCATCTGTCACTGAGTTCTTCCTGTCATGGAGAGTGCTTGAGTACTTTGCCATTTCAACGAGTCTATTCCTAGACTTTCCCCAGTTCTACATTCTACCAATTCTCCAAGCTCTACACATGTGGCCAAGCTGTTAGCAACTCATCACTTTCCTAACTCCATACTCCTGACCCATTCTCCTTCAGCCACAAAGCAAGCAGTCAGATGCACTGATTGCTATTTTCCCTAATGAAGGGATTTTGTTTCCACAATATCCTTGGGGCCATCTCTGAAGAACACCAAGTTCTAACATGTGCTACAAGATTCATCTCTAAACTAAGAACTTGATCACTTGCCTTGTCACTCAGCTCATGAAAAAGAACCCAGTGTAAGGTCTTGTACCTTCCTGGTAAGACTAGATAGAGAAGTAGAAGCAGATTCACTGGCAGCCATGTAAGCTAATACAATGTTTCTTCACCAGGTTCTGAGCAATCCATCCAGTGTTCCAACCCCACTTGATGATGAAATGCTTCCTTTGCTTGCTGTGTGTGTGTGTGTGTGTGTGTGTGTGCTCAAATGGTATATTCATGCATGCAGATGTCTGTGCCCCAGATGAAGGCTAGAGGATGACCTCAGTGTCTTCCTCACTTGTTCTCTACCTTGTATATTGAGGCAGAGTCTCTCACTTGAACCCAGAGTTACTATGTTCAGCTCGCTTCAGGGATCCCATGTGCCCAAGTCCCAAGTGCTGGAATTTTGGGGAGTTGCCATGCCCAGCAGGCATTTTTATGGATGCTGGGGATTGGAATTCCATTCTTCATGTTTGCACAGCAAGTGTTCTACCCCCTGAACCATCACTCTAGCCCATGATAGAGTACTTCTTAGCACACTGAATTTTATACATTAGATGGGTCATATCAGACCTATATACAACCTTATATTTGCCACAAACACTGTGGGTATTACTGACTCATCGTGCAAAGAGCTATTTCAGCTTAAGCTGAATACACAGCCATCTCCTTGGTTTCCATTCAAACTCACAACTTCAGGGGATATTGGTGAATGGATGGCATTACTTCCCTCTTTTCATTCTGTAACTACACCTAATACTTGAGATAATTAACTCACAGGGAGAAAAATAAGACATTTTATTTGGGGCTTTTGTTTTGGAAGTTTCGGTCTGTGGTGAGTTGGCTCCGTTGTTTTGAACCAGGGGAAAGGTGGTGCATCATGATGGGAACACACTGTAGAGCAAATGCTTATCCAATAGCCAGGATGAAACCAGAAAGATCAACAAGAACTAGGGTCCCATAATCACATTCAAAGACAACCTCCTTTGACCTAAAGATCACACACGAAGCCTCGTATCTTAAAGGCTCTACTATCTCCCATGAAGGCTCCTCTAGAAACCAAATCTTTAACACATGGGGCTTTGGAGGATATTTAATATCCAAACTATAGAACAGGTGAGCTCAATACATTAAAATGTGGTTTACAATGCTACCAGAAGCCCCCTTTAAAAGGAGAAAAAATGAAGTTACAGACTTAGAAATCAACAAACTTCATCATTGAATATACATATGTAAATATATATGTATGTAACTGTTATTTCCCAACCAAATGCCTATAAAATAATTTAATATTCCCTGTAGCCAATTCAATAAAACGTATTTAGCTTATTTAAAGCCAAAATCCTACAATGGCTAAATTCTGTTTCAAATTCTTATTACATCAACATGCATGTTTTAACCATTCTCATTCATCATTTCTCTGGTTTTATCATTAGTTATTTTTTTAATACTGGACCATTACAAATGATTAAGACATCAGCTTGAACAATAAAGTCAGCATGCAAGCCATTATCTCCTCTTACGGTCTCAATTGTGCATGCCTGTGCTGTGACACACATAACAACATTTTATCTGACTTGTGTTCTTCAGTTCTTGAAAACAAATAAGGTAAAAAAATTTTAAATCAAAACTTCAGAAAAAATATCCAGCAAAACAATTCCCTATTGATGACTGACATCAGGTTGATTCATTTGTATTTCTAGGTTAATGTCACTAGTTCATTGCTTTTAGTCGAAACCTGGAAGATCTGACCATAGTACAAAGTTAAAGAGGACTGCCGGCCCCAACATCTTTCAATCCTACCACAATTAATTGTTTCTAATATCTCCCCATATACAGAAATTTGTAAGTACCATTTATTCATAAATCCAGCAGACAATAACTGAGAGTCCACTCTGTATTGACACTGCCATATCCAAGGCTCTGTATTTTCCTTTTAAACTGAAAATGGCACCATATATTTTTGACAGTATACATTTTATCACTCTCCTACCATGTAATGTTTTCAAGTATCATTTCACTAAAGTATAACTCTTATATTAAAGACAAATGGAATAATAACTAAAAACTATTACATTCTGTGACTTGCTACACAATTAAATATCACCACATACAAGACACTGAAGACAACACTTGGTACCAAGTAAATATCACTTGAATTACTTTTGTTCATCTCTGTTACATCACCCAACTACATTCCCACAAATTCTCTTTTTCACTATGTTCTTCCTGGTTCTGATACTTGAGTATGTTCCTTCTTTACATTGATCTGCCACAATAGTCTGTTTTAATGGCTTATAGGATTCTTGAAACTGGTAGTTCACTTTCTAAGTTTATGCACATTGCCATCTTCTGTTCTCCTGGACAGTAACTTGCTAATGTTCTACTCTGTGGAGAAACTTGACACAATCCTGTACATTGCTGGAAAAAAGTCAACCATTGCTACATTGTAACAGTAGAAAAAAATAATTTGGTCAGTGTGTCTTCTATTAAAATAACACCCATTTTCAATTTATTTCAGTTTTTAGTTAAATCATCCATTCCCTTTCCATTTGTCTTAAATCTGTTTGAAGCTATTTTGCTATAGCATGACCATTTTATTCTCATTTTTTTCTACTCCTCTTTCTGGTTCTTTTGACAGCTTATACCATTTATTGGTGGTAGATTTCTGATTCTCTTAGAAACCTCTATTCTGAACTGGCCATGGTGATGCACACCTTTAATCTCAGTACTTTCAGGGCCGGGTGGATCACTGTGAGTCCAAGACCAGGCTTGTCAACATAGTGAGGTCCAGAACAGCCATGGCTACAGAGAGAGAGAGAGAGAGAGAGAGAGAGAGAGAGAGAGAGAGAGAGAGAGAGAGACTCTATTCTGTCACACTTCCATTTTTCCATTTGCCTTCCTCAAACAATTACTGTAACTGTTTCCAAAAATCCTATGTTAATATTACAGATTACTAATTACCACTTAGCTTTTGCTAAATTTAGCAAGGTTCTATTGATGGGGAATGTTCTTCTGTGTATATGTTTGTCTTATTGGTTGATGAATAAAACACTGATTGGCCAGACAAGATGATAGGTAGGACTAGGAGACAAGGAGGATTCTGGGAAGTATAGGCATAGAGGAGTCATCATGTGATCCCAAGAAATGACATAGCTGAGCAGAAACTGCCACTAGCTAACTATAGAGGTCTGTAGGTCTGTACAAACAGGCAGGAAGTAACATAGCTTGGCAGAATCAAGATATAGGCAGGGACAAACAGGAAATCACTCTTTTCTCTGACAAGATGGTGCGCCGTCATCATGTAGCAGGCAAAGGAGTTGCAGGTCCAGTAAGCCAAGACCACTTGGAAATGGATAAGTATTTATAGATTAATAATTTAGGCAAAGCTAGCCAATAAGAAACCCAAGCCAATGACCAACAATTTCATAATTAATATAGTGTCCGTGTACTTCTTTAGGGCAGAGAAGGGCAGTGGGATCAGCCAGGCCAGAAAGTTCACATTATACTTTATTAAAACATTATCTTTTATAAACACCAGAATCCCTTTGTTCTCAGTACCCTACTTCATTTATATGCACAAGCACTCCTATCATTTTGCTAATTAAAATCATTAAATGGTTTTTAAATGCCCTCTTTGCATCTCTATAAGCAAGTTAAAATGAAAACTTACTCACAGCCCTTTTAACATGACGCAGATCCCCAAAAGTTTTGTTTCAAGTCAATATGCTTACTGTAAGTAACATTATTATAGAATAATTTAGGAGCATGAAGCAATCTGATTGGCCTCCAGCCATCAGTTTATAAACTTATCAACATAATTCCATTCTTATCTCTAAACTGATGACCATGAGTAATGAGTTTAAGATGAAACAATAATTGCATTAGTTATAGTTATACTTGATGAAGGAATAAATGTAAAAAATATTATACTTCAGAGACACACACTAATATAATCAATCATATAATTATACAGTGCAGTAATTCAGACCCTTTAGGTAGTTAATATATTATATAATATATAGTTAGAAAATTTAATACAAGTTTAAAACTCTAACTTAACATGGAAAGAAAACTTAAAAAGTGTGTTTTTCCAATTTGCAATTCCCCTAGTTCCAAACTAAAAGTTGGCCCAATTATAAAAATTCATAGCAAAGCATTATTTATCTTTCTAACCAAGTAATAATCACATAATTCATTTTATGAATATCTTTGGAATTATATTTTTCTTTTATCCAATATATACTTTAGAGTCCTGAGTGAAATTATGACCCCATCAACAAAGCAACAATAATATTTTTGCATTTGCATATCACTTTATAATTCTGAAGCCATTCACCTGCATTGTTCCATTGGAAATTATTTTGACCAACACTTCAGGTCTCATTGATAATCCAACATCCTTGTAACATTGAAAATCCTAAAATCTTTCAAATTCTTCTAGTCATGTATAAACATCCCTAGCAGTTTCAGTTGCCAAGCTTTTGTACCTAGTGCTGAAGCCCTACCTTCTACTTTTGACCCTGGTACCAGGACCACAGATTTCTGCATTGACACTATCTATTCCTAAGACTTGATAAACAGAAGTGGTAGAAAGACTCCAGGTGAAAGGAAGGAAAAACAACTCACTTTGGATTGCATCTTGTTTTCCCACTGTTGCCTCAGAAACAACTCTTTACTGTCTTGTGTTGCTGGAGTTTTCTTGTTCCCCCAGGTCCCGCCACCCTTCAGCTCCAAATAAGCACACAGAGACTTATATTAATGATAAAACTATTGGCTGATGACTAGGGCTTCTTATCCTCTAGCTCTGTCTTAATTTTATTAACCCATTTCTATAAATCTATCTGTTTCCATGTGGTCTTATACCTGGTGCGTCCTATCTTCCTGGTCTCTACATGGCATCTCCTCATGGGGACTGTCTTTGCCTACCTTTTCCAAATTCTCCTTGTCTCCTAGTCTCACCTATCTTCCTGCATCTACTGGCCAAACAGTGTTTTATTCATCAAGAAATGAGAAACATATATACAGAAGGACATCCCCCATCAGTCTTGTGATTCTTGAATGTTTCCCCAAACATTGTTATAAAATGCTAAAAAGGATGTGCAGACTTCAAACACAGTATGTCCTTTAGTACTGTTGCTGAAGACAAGAAAGACCACCTTCAGCTATGTTACCAAGTAAAAGACTGCTGATGATATTAGCCAACCATAATAATTTGTTTTTAGAAGATGAACATTTTTAGGCATCTTACATTATAATTTTAACATATACATTGCTGTGCTTTAAGAATTGTTTGGACTGCTATACGTGTCCCATTTAGGGATGAGGACTCAACAATCATTCATTCTCACCTCTTTGACCAATTATTAGTCCCTGCATTAACCATCTTCCTATCCAAGGCCCGGGGAGCATCACAGAAGATGGAACAGAAAGAGCCAGATAATGCAAAGGAGAATTATGGTCATTTTCTTCTGGATACGACTTTGGAATTATAAATAAATATCCTGCAACTATCACTATCTACTTAAGACCTATACATACACATGCGCACATGTGCCCACATACACACATGTGCATACACGTTCGTGCGCGCGCGCGCACGCGCGCGCGCACACACACACACACACACACACACACACACACACGGTTTGTGAGCACTCACACATTCACATATGCAATGTGAAAGTAGAAGGGAAACTTGTTTAGACTAAGAGGTGGTGAGGTCATCAGGAATGTAAAGGAGTTAAGAAGTGGTAGTGGGGATAAATATGATCACAATCCATCTTATACATGTGTGAAATTGGCAAAAATAAAAACAAAGAAAAGATGAAGAAAGAAAACTGGCTGGAGATTTTAGGTTGGCAAATAACCATTCTAAATATTCTTATTTAATACAATAGAAATAATCTGAGGCACTTTCTTGAGGGGAAAAAAGAGGCCCTGTGCTCCATGTGGCAATGTATTCCACTCTATTGAACTGGTTCCCACTGATATTCAAGCTATTTCATCCTTTAGTGTTGTAAGTAATCCCATGAGGAAGTAGTCTTGACCATATGTCAATTTGCATTTTGGAACAATTTCTGAGAAGCACTGTTGCAAGACTGAAGAGTGCATGTATGCTATTTTATCTAATAATGTTGCATTCTCTTTCACTGAGGCTCATATTATTGTGTATATTTGTTACACCAAACCCTCTACAAGAGTGTATAGTTTTCAGTATTTGGGATCCTTGTCAATTATATAGGTGAAAATAGACTCTTCCTGTAATTTAAACATATTTTCCTCCTTATGAGCTATGTCAATACCATTTCATGTGTGTTAGGACTTGTTCCACAAACTGTTTCCTTTGCTTATTATTCCATAAAATGTCTTTTGTCAGTTCTCAGAAGTCTTTGAGCATATTAATCTGTATTGGACTCACTGGGTTTTTTTCCCTTGTTGCTTCTAAAGCTTACTGTGTCCATTTATATCTCTGGGCTTTTCTGATATCTGCTTCACAGTAGTATGATTAATAATGTCATTTTACGTTTGTCCTATATGTTTGTCTAAGTGCCACATAGTTAAAAGGCCACATTTCTACCTTGTTGAAATGTTATCTTTACTAGTATGGCACTTCATTTTCTACAGTAGTTTTTTTGTCTGATTCCACTGGTCTTTGTTTGCTCATTCATCAACAGAGCAGACTTTCAGTTATCACATGTAACTAAATATAATTCGAAATTATATTTAGTTTATTCTTCCAAATCCTTCTTTAGGAATTCCATAACTTTTCATGCTTGTTTATTTCCCATACAAACTTTATAACCAATCTGTGTAACTCCAAAGGTGAAATATGTTTCTTAGGATTGAATTAAATAAATAGCTTGCTTAAGAAGGATTGGCACTTATGATGTGTAACCTCTTACTGATTAATACAATTTCATATGCATCTACTTTTATCTTTGAGACATGTTTATGGTTTCCTCCACATATATTTTTCCCATTTTATTGATTCGATGTCTAAGAACTTTGTTTTGTTCTCTTTTCATAATATACAACATGTTTTCCCTTTTACTGAAAATAGATTCTTTTCTCATACAATATATCCTGATTATAGTTTCCTCTCCCTCTACTCCTCCCAGTTCCTCCCTACCCCCCTCACCTCCAAATCCATTCCTTTTCTGTCTCTCACTAGAAAAGAACAGGTTTCTAAGAAATAACAACCAAACATGGTAAAATAAAAAATAATAAGATAAAAAAAAATCATATCTAGGTTGGACTCGGCAACCCTACAGGAGGAAAAGAGGCCCAAAAGTAGGCACAAGAGCCAGACATCCATTTGTTCTAGTACTCAGGAGTCCCATAAAAGTACTAAACTGAAAACTATAATAAATACACAGAGGACCTGATGCAGACCTGTGTATCTCTGATGCTTGCTGCTTCAGCCTTTATGAGCTCATATGCATCTTTCTTAGTTGATTAAGATAGCCTTGTTCTCCTGGTGTCCATCATCCCTTCTGGCTCTTACACTTCTGCCTCCTCTTTTATGGAATTCCATTAAGCTCTGAAGAAAGGGATTTAGCGGACACATCATTTATCCTATTTTATTTGCTGTTATATATGAAGCCTGCTTCTCTGCTACATTTTTCTATTGTCTTTTAACTTTAGTAGGGGTTATTGCATTTTGTTAATTTTATGTCTTGATACTTTAATTTTTTGTTGCAATCATCTTCTGAAATTGGGGAATGACTTCAAGATATAGAATAATAACATCTAAAATAGAGTTTATTGCCTTTGTTTCCAATTCTTATTTGCCTGCAGGTACTTCTGTTTAAATGACATTGGCTAATGCTTTGAGATACACTTAAACAGTAGTTGAGATACCCAGTTTCCTTTCCTGGTTTCCACTTTCCTAGAAATGTCTCTCATTTCATCCCTCAACATTTAAAATGATCACATTCACCTGGCAGTTATAAATACTATCATATTAAAATATCTGTCAACTTTTATTCTTTTAATTTTAACACTAAAAAATGCCAAGTTTTTCAAATATCATTTCAGCATCTATGCACTGATTCTAAGATTTGTCTCCTACATTGAATAATACAACAAATAATATATTTAAAATCAGCAGCCACTCTAGGAGTGGTCAACTAGGAGAATCAAATACCTAGCATGGTAAGAGCATCTACTAAAATCAGGGGTATACTAGAAAACTGAAAAAGTTATAATGGTTCCTACTTTCAAAATGGCATCAGATTATCTGGGTAAAGTTTCATCATAAAATCAGTGAAGAGCCATGCATGAAGCTTCCTTCTAAAAGTCTTGAATTTTAGAAGATCTACCAGAAAAAAAAGTCAAACAAAAAGCACTGTGAGCCAAGTAAGATGGCTTCCACTTACATTCCTTCTCTGGCAAGCAACATAATTCATTTATTTTTATGGCTGAATAAAACTTACATTGAGCAAAATAAGTCAGGCTCAGAAAAGATGTGATTATGGTTCTCCTATTTGTAGTTCCTAGGATTTAATTAGATGCATAACATCTAAAACATAAAAGAGAATTGAGATTGTCCAGGAAAAATAAATGGAAGGAGGGAAAGTGGGGAAAGAGGAGGGACTTGAACGTGTTCAAAGTTCATGGTCATCTTACAGGAAGATGTCTTTATGAACCCCATAACTATATATAGTCAGTGTAAGTCAGTTTATAAGGGCAAAAAGAAAAAACCAATAAGCCAATATTAAAGAGCCAGGTGAGAAATGATAGGGTCTGAATGAAACAAGGAGGAATACTCAGGGTAAATGTAATTATCATGACTGATTAGGTGGAGGAGATAAACGAGAAGAGGAGTGTGCGATAACTTCCAGGTCTCTGGCTTAAGCAAACATATAGATGACAGGACATTCATTGTCTAAAATGAAGGAATATTGGAAGATGTGTAATTGCAGCAGGAAAGATAATAAGCTTACTTGGAGTTTTAGATGCCTATGCAACTTCTAAATATAGATTTTTCTAGAGGCTGTCTGAAACACAAAGGACATCAATACATACTTGAAATAACAGGCATGAAGAGAGATTATAAGTTACTATATAGCGGCGAGTGAAGTCTCAAGAAGAGCATGCACAGGAAGAAACAAAAAGAACCAAGGACTCAAAACCACTTTACCTACCCCGGAGGAACTGGAAGATTAAATGATCTATGTGAAAATGCTCCATATGTTACTAGTTATTTTCCTTCTGAAATCCTTTTTACAGCTTCCATGGTTACTGTTCATTACCAACATCCATATATGAACATGTAAAGATCAGAAAAAGATGAAATGATGTGAAATTTTCAAACCTTCCTTACTCTGAAAGTAATACTAAAAAATCCCATTCTGACCCTCATTTTGTCATTTCCTGAACTTCACTTTCTACCTGTAAATACAAATAATATTTGTGGTCTGTTGGTTTTATTCATTTTTTAAATCATAGGCAAGTTGTTTAAAAAAAACCCACTGGGGAAAACACCACTGAAATATGGTAATAAATTCATTAAACTCTAGTTAAAATAAAATAAGACAAAAATGTCGTGCATGTTCTCTTATTCTATTCCAATTCCCATTCTAATTTTAACTGCAAAATCACAGTGCTTTGGAGTAGTAACTTCAAAAACATAGAGATGAGCTTTGGTCCCTTTGCCAAACATTCTTTTAATAATCATAAAATATTTTATAAGCATACTGCCTCTTCAATCAGTATCTACTCACCAATTAAAAGGTGACATTAACTTTGTTTACAAAGCAAGATTTACAACTTGAGAGCATCACCATGGTACCTGTAGAAGGCATAAAACATTAGTTACTTCACACAGACCCAGAGAAAGGAATTGATGTTTGTGAAGTTTAGAGAAAGGGTTTCATGACAACAATAGGTGGTGCTGCTGGGAAAGAATGCTGAATGTGTACATTTGGTGCAGCAAATGTCATGGAATTTTTTTTCCTGAATGAAATTACTATGCTTATCAAATTAAAGGTTAGTTTGAGAACAATATTAAAACCTGATTAGAATGAAAGCTTGAAAGGAAAAAGAGCTTCAAATGATATCTCATAGTGAAAATCATATATTTCCACCCATAGGGGTTAATTTTTGTAAACAGATTTAAATGCTAAACAACTGAGTTTCATATTAACTTCTCAATACCAGAGGATGCTTGAATCTTGTATTTACATGCCTGCTAAATAAAGCAAACTAAGGTAAAGGAACATAAGCACAACAAAGATAAAGGAGCATAAAGCAAAGCAAGTTCAGAAAAGATACTTGTAAAAGCTCTTTAATAGTATTCCATTTTGTTGTGAGGCCTCTCTTTCTCAACCTGAAATTCAAGTGGAAGATTATGTATCTGATTTATCCCTTGCCTGAACAGGTTCAATAACTCAAAGTAATCAATCTTGTTGGATCTTTAAAAAATAAGTATGAGCCAATTATGACAGAAACAGAAGAAACAGAAGTCCACACCTCTGTGTGACAAAAAAAACAGTTGCTAATTTAGGTAATAACTACAGTTATTGTATGGCATACTGGACATATGACATCACTTCGTTGGATTTTTTTTCAATCATTTAATACTGTATCTTCCCTTCTGTCTGCTCACTTGCATATGCCCAGTCCCTGCCTACCTTATGGAAGGTGCTTCTCCATAGAATGCATTCAACAAATTGTGTTGACTTAATGTATGAATTCTCAGAATTTATGGGTGGTTTCGTTGCATATTTCCCAAAAAATCTTACACAACAACTCCTGATTTTTATCACCATCTTCTTGAGAACTGTTTAGTTCAGTGTGACAGCAGCATTGCTTCTGATACTCAAATTTACTTCCATTTTCTCTCAGAAGTTTATTAGAGATGGCAACATCTGAACCTGTCCCTTGGGCTTTTATATTCTTCATAGAAAGAAAAGATAAATAGAAAAGACTCAGAAGCTGCCAGCCCTGAGAATCAGGGCATCTGGAGCTCTGTCCAGCCTGCAGACACTGAACAAGTTTTGATTATAACACAGAAATAGTCTCCTTAAAATGGTCAGCTTTAAGTCACTAATGAGTCAAAAAAATTCTAACCCAAGCTTATTTCATAGAGAAATTTCATCTTATGTTTATAGTAATATAAACACACATCATATGCTTTGATGCTTTTCCCTATGAATTTTTGAATGGCACCCTGAACTAGATATATTCTATGGCATGAGATATTTTACAAAGACTCTTGTAAAAAACATTTCCTTTCTCCTTCTGTCTCCCTCCCTCCCTCCCTCTCTCTCCCTTCCCTTCTTCTCTCCCTTCTCACTCCCTCCCTCTCCTTCATCCCTCTCCCATTCTCCCTCCCTCCCCTTCTCTCTCTCTCCCTTTTCCCTATCTCTCCCTTTCTCTCCCTCTCGCTCCTTTTCTCTGCATTTTAGCACATTCATTAATATGGAATAATCGGGACAGGTTAGTCCAAAATGCTTTCATCTTCATTTCTTCCCAAAATTGCAGTTTAAAATAATTAAAACTCCAGATTGTTTCTGGTTTTCACCTAAGTTTACTGGCACCCAACAAAGCAGCTTACACTTTGATTTTAATCACAGCCAGACAGTATAAGGCCCTTGTTTCAGAGGCAGCAAGAGCAGCAAGTAGACACCCTGCTGGGTAATTTCAAAGCAATGTACTTCCTGCTGCTAGCCCTACAGTATGATTTCTGTTCTGCCAAGGGAACCAATGGAAGGCAACTTTCAATTTGCACCTCACACATAAATTTACATTGTGCCAATAGGTTTCGAAGAAAACCACAAGCTACCTAGCTCAGCCGTCAGGGGTCTGTTAACAGACCTTTAACTATGATCTATTGTGCAGCAGGGTCTAAAAGACGCACACAGAGTCCCACTTTATAGAACCCGCGCTTGCCTAACACCGTTTTTCCTTGAGATAATTATAAGTGTTTATTTTGGCTTTTAACAACTTTAATCACATTATTTAGCATGTTTCTGTTTTGTCATCAACTTAAATGAATGCATAGTTCTCCCAGGAATTTCCGAGAAACTGATACATGAGATGATTTCCTTGGTAAGGGATATAACATATGAGTTGGAGGTGGTGAAACATATCGAAATTCTTTGGATGTTTTTCTCAATAACAAGTAAACAAAACATTCCATGCTTCAGATAATTCCTAAATAAATGAGGTGTGAACTTCCTAATTAAAGTAACATGGCTCTCCCTTTGCTTTCTGCCTGTTTTCAGTGACTTAGTGGTAAACCTGGTTCAGCTGAACCCAGCTGATGGCAATGACATGGGCTCACCCTTGCTGGCACTGCCACGGAGATGACTATGTAGAATACAGAGAAGTACTTCTCTGGTTTATCTAGAATTAGGTTTAAAAATAACCCTAGCTGATCACAAAGGGTTCTACAGTGACTGTTAACTTTGAGCAACTGTTGAAATGTCATGCTGTGCCAGTTGCATCTGATCCAATAACAGCAGAACCATATTATACTCAAAAGAAATTCTAAAAATACTTTCTCCAGTGACAATTGAATCTATAATGATAAGAAAGTTCATCTTATTCCTAAATGATTTTATTCACCTGAAGTCAACTGAAGAAAGAGTAAGACTAGTATGTTCAGTAAGTATATTTAATGTGTAATTAAATATGTATGTCATTTTGTCTTTAGTATTTTTCTGAGATTTCTATTTGGGTTTTATTTAATGAACCCCACATAATAATCCTGAATGGGATTTGAAAGGACCAAGATAATGTCTGCACACAAATGGCTCCCCTTGGTTTCACATTTAGGAATTTGAAATGGCTCTTTCATGTTAAGAATGTTCTCACTGAGCACTGACTTTCGCAAAGTAAATTGTGACACATCCACAAACTTTATAAGCATCATTTGTGACCCAAACTATCACATATAAATTCCAATTAGTTACACTCACCCTTCCATTCAACAGTGCTCTCCATGTTTGTCTTCTAGTTTTGCTCATTGTTATTTTTTCCCATCATCTTCTCTGTTAACCATCACTGCTCCCTAGAAATCCCTTGTCCATGTTCATGTGTTTGTGTTTCTTTTATTACCAACTGAGTTTTTGTCTTTAATATTTTCATCTGATGTTATACTTTGTACTATCAATTACACTCAAGTTTGAAAACAGAAGTTTTATCTCTATAGTTATGTACTTGTGTCATTTGTATGGCTACTTCAGCCCTTTAGGAAACTATTGATGAACATTCTGCTTTGTTCACATAGAACTGTTTTTAATACTCAGCGTTCCTAAGTGGATATGCAAAAGTTTTTAATGTAACAAGAGAAATAAGATGAAAAATCAGGAATGTTTTGAAATGACCAGTTATAGTCAATAAGTGTCAGTCCTTTTTGCTTGTGCTGATGTAGAGAGACAAACTCAGAGCCTTGAGTGTATGTCACAAGCATTCTACTCTTGAGCTCCATTCCAGGCCCAACATGGTTCCTTTTATTAATTGAATTTCTTTTGCATGAGTATAACCATCAGATTCACAATATATCTTACAAATTCAAAAACCAGTTAATTGGGGATGCTCTCAAACATAAATTTATAAATTTATATTAAAATGGTAATGGACAAATAGATCCATAGCATATGGGAAAATGAGCACAGAAAAAAATAATTAAGTGTACAACACATACACCATATGTAATTTAATTATAATAAAATCAATCAATTTTAAAGAAAGATACAAACTATGATGATAATTGTATCCATTTGCTACAGCTGCCATTACATACCACTGACTCTGTGGTTGCAACTGCTGAAGTTGACTTGTTCAGTGACAGAGGCTAAAGGCCCCCTATCCAAGTGTCATCAGTGTTAGATATAACTGTCTTCACTCTGTATCTCTATGTGGTTCTCTCTCTGGACATATCCAATTTTATATGTATTTATGTATACATCAGTTAAGTTTATCCAAGTGACTTTGTTCTTTTTTATTATTTTATTTATTTATTTTTATATATTTGAATTACAAACAAGATTGAATTACATGAGGATCCCAGTTCCCTTCCTCCTCTACCACCCCCCAACTAAAATCCTACCTGTCATTGTCCTTTCTTCTAATCTACACCTGACTCAAAATTTCTGCTTCCTCATGACCTCTGCATCCTTCCTTTTCTTCCCTTCTCACTCTCGTAGCTCCCTCCCCCCTCTTCCCATGTTCTTAATTTGCTCAGGGGATGGTGGCCCTTTCCCCTTCTCCAGGGGACAAAGTTCGTTTCTTTTAGGGTCTTCTTTGTTTACTAGTATCTTTGGCAGTGTGGATTGTAGGAGCATTATTTGTAATAGCCAGAAACTGGAAGCAGCCTAGATGCCCCTCAACTAAAAATTGGATAGAGAAAATGTGGTACATTTACACAATGGAGTACTACTCAACAGAAAAAAACAATGGAATCTTGAAATTTGCAGAAAAATGGATGGAACTCGAAGAAACCATTCTGAGTGAGGTAACCCAATCACAAAAAGACAAACATGATATGTACTCACTCATATGTGTATTTTAGACATATAGTAAGGGATTACCATCCTACAATCCCCACTGCCAGAGATACTAGTAAATAAAGAAGTGACTTTGTTCTTAACATGGTTACCTCTTAAAATTTCTACCTCAAAAAGAAATAATTCCTCACTTTCTGAAGATCCAAAGTATCCCCCAGCCCTTTATTACATGGTTCTTTGGTGGAACATTCCATTTTTAAACTATAACAAATTATAATGACACTTGAAACTTTAGGTAATTTTTAAAAGTCAGCATCATTAGAATTTGCTATAGTGAGGACTTATGGAAGATCTTTAGATCAGTGGAGGCGTGTCCTGGGAGAAGATGTGGGACCCTACTCTGTTTTACTTCTTGTTTGCTTCCTATCCTACAGTGGGAGTGGTTTGTCCTGCAACACATTCTTGCCATGATATGATATATTCTCCATGGCCCCAAAATAATTTGGCCATTAATCTTAAACTGGAACCTCCAGATCCATGAACAAAAACCATCTTTGCTACTTACTAGTAATATTCTCCAATATTTTTTGTTGTGGTGATGCAAAGCTAAAACAAATCCCAACAGAACTTTTCATGAAAGCTAACAATATGATATAAAATTTAACAGTAAATGTAATGAGTAAATTCACAAGAACATTGTGAAATAGAAAAGCACTAAAGGACAACCAACTACTAAATTTCAAAGGGTTTTACAACTAACTCTGCTGAAAGTGATTGTAGTCTAGTTTGAGAGCACATACCTTGGATGTAAAGAATAGGACTGCATCAAAATTCAGAAACATATGAGGCCAGTAACAAGAAAATTATTTAACTTCTTTGGGAATGGATTTCCTAATATGTATGCAATTACTACAGGAGTTCTACTACAGGAGTACCTGGTCCACACTTTCAGCAAATATTGGAGGTTGTTGTTGTCAAACATAGCTAGAACTTAAAAGGTGTGAAGAATAATCAAGTCGGTCAACTTTACAATATGAAATCTCCCAACACAGTGTGAAGTGTATAGGAGAATTTAGCCTTTGAAGCCATTGGAATCAAAAATCTGTCTGTGAAATATAAAATAGACAAATTAGTAAAAAAAAATCTTCTATAAGAAAATTATTTGCCACATATGTAATATGCACAGGATTAAGTAACTAGTACTTAAGATAGTTAAATGCCAAACATGGACAAAAATTACAAACTGGAAGAGTGAGTACCAAGGATCAGTAACCACACAAAGTCATGTTCAATATCCTGAGTAAAAATAAATAAATAAATAAATAAATAAATAAATAAATAAATAAAGCAAGCAAGCAAAAATCAAAACAACAAGGTGTAGGGGAACCTGTAGCCATGCCTGCTTAGGGGTTGGCTACAGGTCTGCCTGACCACGCCCTTGTGCCTACAACAAGGTATGTTCCAGAAGTGCCTGGAATGGTGAAACATACTATTATGGCATACCTCAGCCTTGTATTCTAATCCAGGATTTAATAATAATAACGAAGTTTTCATGTTAATTTTCAAGTATTGATTTATTGAAGCCCTGAAAGTTTGGAGTAGTAAAATGTATTATTAATACCAAACTGTAGAAGCTCCTGGAGAGATGCTGCAAAATTCATATCCAAGTTTTATTCGCTTGTTACCTTGTCTCGTGAACAAATGTTGAGCAGGACTCTGTTGATACAAATATATAAAATAGCGAATTCACACTTGCAGAGTCCACACTGTATTTGGAGAATATAGCATTCTCTCAGGAAATTGGAAGGTCAAGAACAAAGCTTATCCAGGTATTTCAGGAACAAAATTTGTGGGTTAGAGAGATGGCTCATGGTTAAGAGCACTGATTGATCTTCCAAAGGACCCAGGTTTGAGTCTCAGCACCCCCACAGAGGCTCACAACCATCTGTAACTACAGTTCCAGAGGATCTAACACCATTTTCTGGACTCTGTGGACACAAGGCATGAACATGGCACACAGACATACATGCAGGCACATAAAATAAACAAGGAAATATATTTTAAAAATAAAGAATAAAATTGTTGATATGCTGAGGTGTGAAGGGTAAAAAACAAAATTGGGTTATTGGGGAGGAGTGAGGATACTGCACACAAAGCACATGGCGGTTTAGCGACTGCTAGGGCTAGGGAGGGAGTTTACTAAGTAAAATGTTGGCAGTGCAAACGTAAACACCTGAGTTCAATCTCCAGACCCCACATAAAAGGTTGATTCCTGGGGCTCACTGGCAGTCAAACCTAAGCAATGGCAAGCTCTGGGCCAATGAGAATGAGAGACCTTGTCTCTAAAAGCAAGGTAAGTATTCCTACAGAACAAAATACAGTTTCCCTCTGGCCCTCCACACACATAAGCCCCTACCTATATATACACCTACACACACGGGGGGGGGGGGGCAGAGAGACAGAGAGAGAGTGCTAAAAAGAAAATTAGCTTCTGATTCCTTAAAGCAGCAATCTCAACCTGTGGGTTCTGACCCCTTCCCAGGAGTCACATATCAGATATCCTGAATATAAGATATCCACATTACTATTAATAACAGTAGCAAAATTACAATTGTGAAATAGCAATGTAGATAATTTTATGGTTGGGGGTCACCACAACATGGGGAACTGTATTAAAGGGTCACAACATGAGGAAGGTTGAGAAGCACTGTCTTACAGAATTTGGGATATACTGGCATACAAATGGATTTTGGGAGCCCATTCCACATGGAGGGATGCTCTCTCAGTCTGGACATATGGGAGAGGGCCTAGGCCCTGCCTGGGATGATATGACACCCTTTGGAGATCCCCCATGGAGGGCCTCACCCTCCCTGGGGAGCAGAGGAAAAATGGGGTAGAGGATTGGGGGGGTTGGTGGCAGGGGTGAAGGGGGAGGAAGAGGGAAGGTAGAGGGAGCTGGGATTGACATGTGAAGCAAGTTTGTGACTAATTTTAAAAAATAAAATAATAATAATAAATGAATTTGTTAAATAATTGCCTATAGGCCTTGCCTGCTGGCACCTCAAATGAAAAATTAAACAATATTGACTTTGCTATTTTCATCCTATTAATCTTTACAAGAGCCCCCAGGCAAGTTGTAATTATCATTTTATACATGAAGCTGCATAACCATTTAAAGGATTAAGGGGTTTTATGCTAAGCCCCAAGAGCAGAGTCTAAGCTTGGAAGATCCTGAAACCTGTATTGAAATCACATATTGAAAATCCTTCCCGTTGCAATGCTCATCCTAGTAGCCAACTATGGTTGAAATAATTTGCTGTTTTCCTTTAAGTCTGAATACAAATTCAAAGTAAACTAAAGTAGCTAGTATAAAACAGACATTTACAGGATGGTTAAAATAGCATTCACTGCATGTTCTTTTCTATGGCATCTCTCAACTCCTTTCCTTTGGGTGTAAGTACATCACTTTCCTAACCTTTAAGGCCATCCAGCCTTGTAAATACTGGAACACTAAATGCCTGGCTGAATATAACAAACAGGCCGGACTTTTTGATAAACTTCCTGGTTAGTGTCATGCCTTCCACAGAGTGTGAGAGTCATACCATGCCTTGCTGTTTGAAAGTCAAGAGATTCATGGGGACCAGCTCTGAGGAGTGATCATTTCCATTTACCCAGTTCTCTGTGTGAGTTCTCTTCCCAGTACTAATGTGTACATAAGAGGTTTTAAAAGAAAAGACAAGAAAAACAACTGGAGCACTTTTCATCTGACTTCATGATTGTGCAGCTCTGTTAGTGGGGACAAGTCATTCTCAGGATTCAGGTAGACAAATCATTATGTACTTCAGTGATTTTAAAAGTTTTCCTCAATAATTATTTTACTTTTGTTAGGTGAATTAATTAATGGAGATTCTTGTCTCTGCTTGCAAAAATGTTTGGGTGTATTTATATCCCCAGATGTGAGAGCTATCAACATACTGTGGATAGTTTTATAACTGTCTCATGTCTGCTTTATCTTATATATTTGAATTATATTTGATTTTTGTGTCTACACAAGTTTCGGCTCTACACTTCAACTGGTTTATATTCTCATGCACTAAATATTTGAGGATCTAATTGGTAACTGTAACGAAAATAGCTAATAAAGAGACAAAAACACGATCTAGTTTGCTTTCTTTTTGGAAAAAGATTCATTTATTGGTGGCACTGTTCAAATTAGGGATGCTTTCTTCAGGGCTGAACTCAGCAGATGCCTTTCAGCACAATGTAAATAAAGCAAAAAAAAATCTGCTTTATGCCTTTCCCTTCCCTTTGGTCACTCTTGGTATAAAGCAATTACAAAGAGCTAGGATCCTAACCACGTGCTACGTGCTCTTCCTGCCTGTGAGGAATGATGACTCTGAAGGAAGTTTTGGGTCTGCAAATTTTCAAGTGCAAGGAACCATCCAGGGTTGGGAGAAATCTGTGAAGGATAATCCAGTCAAATAAAATGTAAACTGGTATGAACCATTTTCTCTAAAATTGCTAATTACCACTTAATTAGCAATTAAAGGAATTCTAGTACTTTTAGTTAACTTGTGTTTGTTTCTCTGTTAGAGAAGCTACTGGGTTGTTTTTTTTTTTTTTTTTTTTTTTTTTTTTTTTTTTTTTTGAGCCATTCCTCTCTATTGCAATCATTTTGGCTAAAACACAGATTCATTGCAAAACCAGTTCTAGAAGCCATGCCAGGCAAAAGTCTAGACCTGGGAGTTGCAGATAAGGCTAATACAAGCATTCATTCTACACTTTGCTAGACTATAAGATCCTTCAATATTAACACCATATTTTTGCTATAAAATTATACATAAGATGCATTAAGTACCTCCTACAAATGCCCTGGATGTCACATTAAACAGATGACAACCAATAATTAGAATATCATTAAAGGAATAAAGGAAACATACCTTTTTATAAACGTTACTGTCATTTTCTTTTGCAATCATCACCTTGTTCATCATCAAAGCACCACCTAGAATGGTGTATTAAAGCTTGCTAGGGGCCATTCTCTTTGCTGAATTAATTGTGAGGTTCATACATAACCATATGGTCACCCCATGTTCTATTGAAGTGGTTTGCCTATAAAATAGGAGGGATAATAACATATTTCTATCCCCTAAGGGGGGAAATAAAAAAAAGTTAAGGAATAAAAAAATCAAAAAGCACAGAGAATACTATCCTATTGGTGTGTGAGTTATACCCGTCTACAGACATGCTCCCAAGATAAGCCCACATGAAGCCAGTGGGTAAGTCTCTTGCCATGCTGTACGAATGTGCCACAGATAATTCCAGTCATTAAGGATACCTACTGGACCTTGCACAGCAACAAAGCTATATGACAGTCATGCTTTTTGTAATTAAGCAAAAGATCAACAGAAACCTAATCAATTACAGTTCTTCTTTAAAGAGTGAAATGATAAACCAAAGCCAGATTTAGAGTCCACTGACCATTGTAAAGGTAAATGTTCAAACCAGCTGCCTTTGGCGCTCCTCCGTCATGTCCAAGGGATTCCAGAGAGAAGCTTTAGGATAGAGGTTCCTCTGCCACGTAGGCCAGGGTTCTGCAAGACAACGGTACACAACTTCCCACACTCCACCCACTGCTTCCATCTACCAATCTACCCTCTTGATTACATACGAAGTATGTTATTCATCTGTGAAGTCAAGCATCACCATCCTTGACATATACTAAATGAAAAAAATAGTTTTACAAATGAATGAATGAATGACATCAATATACTGAGAGTTAGCTCAAATGGGGGAAAATGCACCAACAGCATATTAAATTCTCCTGTCTATTAAAATAAAGTTTTCATTGGTTTTTACTGGTCTCTTGTTATATTACTATATTTATGAGAAATTAAACACCTGTAAAATATCAGTATGTCTGGATCCAATTCTTTTCTCATATTACTGTTACTTTTTTCATCTTTAAAACTCATGAATTAGTGTCCACAGAATAATATAGTTTGGCTATGCTTAGAATATCTCTAAATACCCTATAATTAGAATTTATTTTTAAGTGTGTTACATTTGTGGTTAAGAATAATACAATAACATTATGTAGATACACTCTTAATGATATTTGCTTTATTGTTGGTTTTCCTTCTATTTATACTACAAAGAAATGTAAATGCTAAGCCCAAGTCTATAGGTTTAAAAAAAAGCACATCCTAAAATCCTTTGCCAACCTTATCATTATAACTCGATGAACAAATGCATCAAACCCAGACATGGCTAAATGAACCAAATGTTTATAACATGGTTTAATGGCTATTCGTGCATAATGTTGTTTTAATGATTTTGTTTTTCCACCAGAATAGAGTACGGCATTTGAGTGCCTTGCCGAAAGGGCACACTGACCCCTTCTAATCTCTAATGAATCTGTTATTAGCCTAATAAGGATCTGGTGCCTGGTATCTGGAGATGGAGTGCTATAATTTTAGTACTAACCATGAAAATGTTCATAGTAAATGGGCAAAAGAGAATGGGCAATTACAACTCAATAATGTACAGATAAAAGGCAGGTAAAATGACTTAAGACAGCCATAAGTTCACCAGTTCTGCATTTAGTTAAGATTATAACATCTTTATAACACGGGTCCTCAAACAAAGATCTGTGACTAGACTCAGAACCTCTCAAAAGAAAGGATATGTGAAAAACACATGCAGGACGTTGAGAGAGAGGAAGCTCTAACATTTATTTTTCCATCAGCTCTTCAGAACAGCACCACTATGTGTTGACAAGATGAATAATTTTATCTCTTTTGTAATAAAATAAGCAAAATATATCAGAGCATAGACTTAGAGTAATATATGGTAATGTGTCATCACAGGTGAAGTATTGAAGCATTTATTAAATGTATACCAATATTTGCATAATGTTCCATATTTTAAAGACAATTAAGAATTTCATCAAACTGAAGAGATGGCTCAGCAGTTAAGAGATCTGTCTGTTCTTCCAGAAGACCCGGGTTTGAGACCCAGAACTCACATCAGATGGTTCACAACTGTCTGTAACTCCAACTCCAGGGGAACTGACACCTTTAGCCTCGGCAGACACCTACACTCATATGCACATATCCACATGCACACACATACACACACACACACACACACACACACACACACACACACACTTAAAAATAATAGAAATATATATTTTAAAAGAATGTCATTAGAATTTTTAATATAAGAACTTCCATAGTGCCATCAACTAACAAAATAAGGCACCATATGTTTATGTTCTGGTAAGAGAAATTCACAATTTAAAAAATTACGATTTATAATAAAAAAGTTCAGCTGAGCATGGTGGTGTATTACTCTAGGACAAGCTACTTGGGAGACCCAGATTGAAGGATCACTTGCACCTGGACAACACTCTGTGTCAAAATACAGAGCCACAAATAAAGAATGATAAAATGCAATGAAATGTTAGAAGGAACACAGCCATTCTAACTGTGGGGATGCAAGGAGGCAGCAGAAGGAGGATCCTGGAAGTTCCCATAGAAATAACAACTAAACAAGTTCAACAGAGTAAATGGCATGATTCAATAAAGTGTGAGGGGCAGGAAGCACCAGGGCTCAAAGGAAAGAAGTTAGGAAAGATATTCCAGAAAATAAACAGTATCTGTGAAGGCCTAGAAGATAGAGAAAAGCATGCCACTGTGCAACAGGAAGTCCATAATAGGTAAAACAAACCTAATAGATCACAAAAGAAGACCTGAGATGAAATGGATCCAAACATGAAGGGACAGATTTCAGGGGCGGAGGAGAGGAGCTAGCAAGCTGGAACAGTGACTCATGGTGGCGTGCTCTCAAGACAGGGACAAGGAGAACACAGAAAAACTGATGGATCTGAGAGATTTTAGATGGTAAAAGAGACTCCACAAGATTACCCCATTGAGTCAATGTAAAATGATAGAGACAGAACACGTTTCGTGTTTTCAATGGAGCAGCTAAGTAGATGGTGACACGGCAAGATGTCATTAATTTAAACTGAGCGGAGGAAGATAGAGTTGGGGAAGGCAAAAGAAAGAAATGAAAAGAGGAGGAAGAGGATACAGTGTATTGGCTTCCTTTGGGAAGTTTTAGCTTCCAGGCACTTGTGAACGATTTAACTGTAGATGGCCTGAACACATCCAAACACAAAGTTCTGGAGGTCAGAATTGAGACATAAATTACACATTAATCCCTGAAGAGCAAGGATTCCAAACCTAAAGATTATGAGGGGTTTGTCTTTAATTTCTTAGGACAAAATGTATTTTAAAACTTACATTATTTTTCATGTTGAACACCGAATTCACCATGCAAATTCAACATATAGTGCTTCCCTGTCATCCAACTGCAAGAAGTCTCTCACGATCATTAACATTTCATCTTTGACCTGTGGGTTATTTAGAAATGTTTTATTCAAAGGATTCAGATATTTTCCTAAGTGATTTCTGATCAATTCTATTGTGATCACATAGTCTGTGTAAGCTGTCTTTTCAATTTTTGTGGGGCAAATTGGACCCAGTAATACTCCTGAAAAGACTGAATTTTGACATTGTCAAGTACAGTTGATACAAATCTAGACATTAATCCTTACTGGTTTTCTACTCTGTTTATGTATTGTACAGACGCACTCAAGTGTAATTGCCTCACCTTTTTCTGCTTTCAGTTATGCCAATTTCTGCTACATGTATCTTTTCTGTGAAATCAATTTTATTAATATATTTTATTTAACACAGTGCATGCCATATGTCATTGTTTCAATATTGGTTGTTTTGTTTTTCTTAAATAATAAGGTTGTTTCTATTCTATTTTCTTGGACTTGACCTTCAAAACCTAATACATGTTTCCATATGGCAATGTGAACTAACATGCCCCCCCTACCTATGTCTCTCTGTGCCTTCCTTCCTTTTTATTTCTTTATTAATGTATGACGTAATGTATTTCATTAAGGTATTTTCATATACAGTTTGCATTTGTCTATTCCCCTCCCCTATCTTCCTTTCACCTTCTCCTGACTATGTATTTCTTTCTCCTCCAAGTAGTCCACACTAACTTCATGTCCCATATATCCTATTTCTCTTTTTTCCCCTTCTCCCACCGAAGACCTCTTTTTCCTTGTTCACAAAACCCTCTCCAGCTTCATGACCCATGCACAAACCCATACCTTTGAATCAAAGTATTATGAGAAAACATGTAATATTTGTGTTTCTGAATCTGGGTTATCTCACTCAATATAACAATTTCCAGAGCCATCCAATTTCATGATTTCATGATTTTCTTTATGGCTACATAAAACTTCACTGTGTCTGTATACCACATTGTCCTTATCCACTTTGAACAGCAAGGCTGGTTCCCATGCACTTCCTTTTCATTATGAATAGCCAGTTGTTCTTAAATATATCTCAGAGTTCTGTTATGAGGAGTACACATATTCTAGACGAGCCTAGAACAAGGCCTCAGCTGCTCTTGTGCCTGGATTACTGGTTTGTGCCACAATTCCCAGACACTGTTTGTTTGTTTGTTCAGGTGTTAGAGATTAAGTCTAGGGCCTTATTAGTGCTAAACACATACTCTACTACCAAGTTCTACCGACACTTCCTGATCTCTTTTCTGTTTTTTTTTTTTCTTTTTCTTTGATTTAGTATCTGTTGGTACTTCCTTTTAGACTACTCTGTTGACTTAGGTATTTCCTTTTTTATAATTAGTCTATTATTTTCAAAATATATGTCAATTTATCTACCTTCAGATAATCTGACAGCACTTAAAGTGTAATGTGAGTTTAAACAGAACTTCCCTGTTCTGCCTATTGTGTTATCATACTCTTTATCTTATTGCTCCAATTGTTATAAACTCTATAGTACATTATTCTTAGTGTTTCAGCTATCATAATTAAAAATAATTTTATACTGGTTCTTTGAGACAGGGTTTCTCTGTGTAACCCTGGCTGTCCTAGAACTTACTCTGTAGACCAGGCTGGTCTCAAACTCAGAGATCTGCCTGCCTCTGCCTTTTGAGTGCTGGGATTAAAGGTGAGTGCCACCGTGGCCCAAATATAAATTTTAATAAGAAAAAAAATCACTTGTGCTTGTCTTCCTGTTTACCATGTCCCACTGCTCTTTGATGCTTTGAACAGGTCTAAATTTTCATCTCATATCATTTGCCTTGAAAATGAAGAAATTGTTTTAACATTTCTGGTAATAACAAGCATTGTGACAAATTTTCTTGACTTTTATCTTTATTCTGGCCTGATTTTAATGATTATTTTCACTGAGTAGATTCTAGTTGAAAAGTTTTGCAAGGGTTGTGGTTGTTGAGTTGTTTTTTTTTTTCCTTTGCTAATGTGACTTGCACTATTTATGATAAGCAGTCAGCAATGATGGTTATCTTTATTCCTTCCTATGTCATGTGTCTCTCCCATTCCCTGCCTGCTTTTATGATTCCTCATTTCCATGTTTTTATCAAATGATCATCGTGTACCTTGACATGATTCACTCTGTGTTTATCCTTGAGGTTACGGATGCATTTTTTTAATCATTTATCTTACTCTGACTTTATACCCACCAATTTACTCTTTCTCCAGTACTCCGGCCAGCCTATCATTTGCAGTGTTTATTTGAGATTATTTGTTTTTCAGTCCTCAATGTTCCATTTGGTTGTTTTCCACCATCTCTATCTCCTTCCAATTATATTTAGGTTTCACTTTAAATATCCTTCCACTTATCTCTACAGAAACAAAACTATCCACCAAATATGAAATTGCTATTTTGTAAGTCACAGCTAAGTATAAGCCAAAATTCATTAGCACTGCAACTCTGCCTTGGGTACAACAGAGTCACTGACCCCTTTCAAAATAATGAGTTATGGAAATGTGAAAAAGCAGAAAGAGTTTCTGACATGCGTGTATAGATGTTAATAAAACCATTGTACCAGTATAACAAACATGAGGAAATATCTGTATCATATACATGAAAGGATCTCCAAAGCAGTTGGCTTCATTTTTCAGAAATTTGTAGTAAGTTTGGGCATTAATCCAAATGACTATAACAGCATGCCAATCGTGGTATCCTGGTGTGCCAGACATCACTTCCCACAAATCATTATAATAAAAATGATAAAGTCTAAAAATAGGAAATGAACCGTTGGCAGGGAAAACCAAAATAAATAAGTTTCCAAGTGAAATAAAGCCAGCAACGTCTATGAAGCAACATAAATAGAAAACAGTAGCTACAGAGATGCTTTCTGGTGAAGACAGAACCCTGTTGTGTGGCCAGGCAGACCAACACCCTTAAGATCAGCCAGTTCAGCTTTCCTTTGCTCCTGGAATAGTTCCTTCCAAACAAAAGTTAAGTGAGACTTAATTCAGTTTATTGCAAGTTTTAGGGTAGAATTGTAATCTGTGATAAAGAAAGCCAAATACACAGTTTTATAATTTTAATGATATTGTAGGGGAACAGGAGTGAAGACTTGAAATTCTTGGAATTCAGACACTCAAAAGGGCATACTAGTGTACATTTATCTTTTATTAAGCTCCCAAATTTTGCTTTTCTCCAAGTTGGAGCCACCTAAGAAACTCCAATTAGCCAATATGATTGGGAACTCAAGTGTTACTTTTGGTTTGTTTTGGTTTCTCACTTTGTTTGTTTGTTTCTGGGGCTTGGGATGAGATTACAAATCACTATTCACCCAAGCTACCTCCTCGAAATAGCCCTAGCTTTGGCATTTAAGGCATTAAGGGTCTTTGGTAATTACGAAAGTGTTTATTTTCCACAGAGCCTGTACTTTTTCCTTTAGTTAAACTATCATAGAGATTTCATTCTTTAGTCTGGGCTGTGCTATGTTTTAAACAAACTGCAGTGCCCCAATTTGAGAGGACTCAGTAGACCTCACTTACCCATCCCATTTAGAAGTCTCTCACCACACTTCAAGCTCCCAGCTACTTTTGAAGGGTAATTTATGTGTTTTAAGTACTATTTGGCATACTGCAGCCTCAAGAGGGGACTGTAAACAATCAGAACCCAGATGGGGTAATTAAAGTATTTCACTCTGACAACAGCCAAGGCATACTCTTGTTTTTCCTGAGTGACTCAACATTACTAAGAAACCCTGTTAGATAAAGTAGACCAAGCCCACCTCAAAGGGGTCAGGCAACCAACAAGCATGCTCTGTTCAAAGTGTTTCTGACTCTCGACTAGTTCTGAGCATTAGACATTCTTAAATCATATTAGTGAGATGGTCAAAACATTTATTTTCATATTTGATAAATAAATATCAAAAGTGGCCTGACAATGGAACTTTACAGATTTCAGTCTTGGGCAGATGCTTTGCTTTTTACTAATGAAAGTAATTAGTAATTAAAAGTAAAAATGTTAGTTTTACTTGAACTGAAAGAAAACCATGTTGCCCTAAGTTTGGGGGTTAGACACTAAAACTGCCACCCCAATGTATTTAAATTTCCATTGCACTGGCTGTCTGGCAGGAGTGAAGGTCTTTGGTTTACCCTTCAACCGTTGGGTGAATTACTTGCTTTCTAATTTCTTTGGGAAAATCCAAAATGGAAGCAGATTATGCTCTATACACCCCCAGTGTAAAACTCAGGTCCCCATAGCCAAAATGAAATGAAGTATTATGGTAATTATCTGGTTTATTCAGGGGAAACCAGCGTGTGAGAGGTGATTTGGGGGAAGTTGTTTTCTTTCTGCTTCAGCTGCGTACAGGGTTGTTTCAATTACTTGCCCGAGCTGGTACATTGTTTGCTTCTTACTCACTATATGACTAGTATACACTGGAAATACTCTTTCTAAAGCATGGCCAGATCCTTTTAGAGACATGTCATAAACTTTTCAAAACTTTAGCCCGTTGTGTACTTTAAGCACACAGACAGATACACACATTTATCTTACAAGTTTGAATCTTGCCAATCTTAGTTCAAGTCTTACTGAAAAGGTCTCTATTTGGTTTCTTCATTATCCGAATGAAATCTGCAGTGTTTCTCACGTGGCTACCTCACATGGTTTCTATCCACTAACTGAAGAAAAGGACCGTTACTCCATTTAAATTCCTAGCAAGAAGTCAAAGGCACTCAACTATCACAGGAATCTTCTGATAAAAGTTGAGAGTTTGCAGAATGGAAATTTCTGGACTAAGAAAATTTATGAAATTATAATGCTCGGTCAGATTAGAAACTACACAACCAAGAGGGAACAATTAACTGGTCAACACTGTCTTAGTTAGGTTTTCTATTGCTGTGATGAAACACTATGACCAAAAAGCGAGTTGGGGAGGAAAACGTTGATTTGGCTTACACTTCATCATTGCTGTTTAGCCCTGAAGGAAGTCAGCACAGGAACTCAAACAGGATCCCAAAGGTAGGAGTTGACTCAGAGGCCATGGAGGGAAGTTGCTTACTGGCTTGCTTCCCATGGCTTTCTCAGCCTGATTTCTTATAACACCCAGGACCAACAACCCAGGTATGGCACCACCCACCATGGCTCTTCCCCATTGATCACTAAATGAGAAAATGCTTTACAGCTAGATCTCATTGAGACATTTCCTTATCTGGGGCTCCTGCCTCTCATGGCTCTATCTTGTGCCAAGTTCACACAAAACCAGGCAGTACAAATGCTGTGTTCATTTCAGAATTAGATCAAGGAAGGAAAGGTTGCTTTTGGCTCACAGTTTCAGGGAGATTTCAGTCCAGTAGGAGAGGAAGGAATGGCAGTGTGAGCAGCTTCATCTGAAGCAATGGGAGCTTACTGCAATGGCTGTCCACATGGAAACAAACAAAAAAATGCAGAAAGTACAGAAACATTGGTGGGTATAATTATCAAAGGTCCTCCCCTACTGGCCCACTTCCACCAGCAAGACTCCACCTTCTAAAAGATCTACAACCTTCATGATAGTTCAACAAACTTGCATCTAAATATTCAAACCTGAGTCTGGTGGTGGTGGTGGTGGTGGTTGTGTGTGTATGTTTTATGTTCAAACCACAATAAGCACACACACAGTTATCCTAAGGCCAAAAATATCCTTCTTAAAAAAAAAAAAAAAAAAAAAACAGACTCATGTCTTTTTCCATATATGCCCTTTATAAACTTAAATTTTTAAACATGCATAAATACATATATTTATCTTAGAAATTCTGAGTTTTGCTAAATGACCATTAGTCAGTCCTGTGCTATTTAGCATTTATACATGCTAAGAACTCAGAATCACCTACTTCAGGTGTGCTGACCCCAACAGTTATTTCCACTCTAGTTTCTTCTTATAATACTTCAAGATAAAACATCACAGTTGTGGTTAAGAAGCACTTATAAAAGTCATTGGGTTCCAAACCATAAATATCATTAATACTAAAAAAAGATTAATGCCATTATAAAATATAAGTATAAGAGAAACAATGTGTACAAGAATGTTATCGCCCTCTTAATTGTTCAGAGATTTGGAATTATAGCTGTAAAAGCAATGGGTATAATGTATTAACTTTCTTCAAATTCACCTTTCATTCAACAACAGATATTTTCTGGTTCTAACCTCCAACCACTTCACAGATAAGTCCACTGCTCACCATTTCCAGTTTCACAACTACCCAGCTGAGTCTACTCTCAGCTCCTATCTGGAGTGTCCTGATTTATTTGTTACTAGTCTTTTTTCCTCCTAAAATTTTATTCCAGAGATAGCAACAAGGTGGCCTTTTTAGGAATAAATCAAATCACATCACTGTCCTTTACTCAACTTTCCTAGGGTTTCCTAACACTCTGAGTAAAATACATGAGCTAGCTTGTTGGAGCCCACTCCCAATGGTGGAATGCCATGCTCAGCCTTAATGCATGGGAGAGGGGCCGGATCCTGCCCCAACCTATTGTGCCACACTATCTTGACTCCTCATGGGAGTCCTTACCCAGGAGGAGGGTGGGCTGAAGGGAGGCGAGAGAGGGTAAGGGGAGGCAAGGGAGACAGAAGGAGGGGTGGGGTGGAGAACTGTGGTTGGAATGTAAAATGAAATCAAAAAAAATTTAATGGAAAAAAGAAAAAATGGGAAAAATACAAATGGCTTATTAAAATGCCTCAAGAATTTGGTGCTGTTCCAAATTCATCTCCTGAAACTTCCTATCTCATGGCAGGTTCAAAGGTCATCTGGCCACTCTTCAAAAATTCAAAAATTTCATGTTCATCCTCTTTCTCATGGTTTTATCCATTTTTGTTGTCTATCCTGGAACATCCTTGCCCAACCACTTAACATGACAATCCTTCATCAACTTTATGTGGGTCACTACCAAAAAGAAACCTCCATCGAGAAGTCACCCCAACTACTCCAGCTGTTATAATTGTTTTGTCTTTCCCATGGTCCTCTGCTACTCCCTGTTCTTTTCTGGTTGATTCCTATCCTTCCTCCTCTTCTGCTTTCCTTTAGCATGTATACAATTACTTTCCTACTCCCCTTAAGATATCTTCTATAGATAGTTATGGAGAGACAAGGAAGAGACTTCAATGAGAGGATTATAATGAAAAGGGGAAAGAAGAGGGAGATAAGGGAGGGAATGTAGGGAATCTTTTTTATTTTAATTAGAAAGAAAACTATTTTACATGTCAATCCCATGTCCCTCTCCTTCCCCGCCTCCTCTGCCCCCCAACTAACACCCTATCCCATACCCTTTCTGCTCCCCAAGGAGGGTGAGGCCTTCCCTGGGGGGGTCTTCAAAGTCTGTCACATTCTTTGGCATAGGGCCTAGGCCAGCCACCTTGTGTCTAGGCTCAGGGGGTATCCCTTCATGTGGGATGGGCTCACAACGTCCATTCCTATTCTAGGGATAAGTACTGATCCACTACAAGAGGCCCCATAAATTTCCAAGGTTTCCTCACTGACACCCACATTCAGGGGGTCTGGATCAGTCCCATGCTGGTTTCCCAGCTATCAGTCTGGGGACCAAGGGCTCTCCCTTGTTCAGGTCAGCTGTTTCTGTGGGTTTCACCAGCCTGGTATAGACCCCTTTGCTCATCAGTCCTCCTTCTCTGCAACTGGATTTCAGTTCAGTTCAAGGTTTAGCTGTGGGTGCCTGCTTCTACTTCCACCAGCTGCTGGATGAAGGCTGTACAATGACATATGAATTAGTCATCAATCTCATTATCAGGAGAGGGCATTTAAGGTAGCCTCTCCTCTGTTGCTTAGATTGTTAGTTGGTGTCATCTTTGGAGCTCTCCAGGCTCCCTAATGCCTGATTTCTCTTTAAACCTAAAATGTCTCCCTCTATTATATTTTCTCTTATCTTGCTCTCTTCTGTTCTTCCCCCAACTCAGCCTCTCTACCCAATCATGTCCTCCTCACCCCTTCTTTTCTCTCCTTCTCATTCTCCTAGTTCCCTCTTCCCTCCTCCTATGCTCCCAATTTGCTCATGAGATCTTATCCCTTTTCCCCTTCTCCAGGTGACCATATATGTTTCTCTTAGAGTCCTCCTTGTTTACTAGCTTCTCTGGCAGTGTGGATTGTTGGCTGATAATCCTTTATTCTATGTCTAAAATCCACATATGAATGAGTACATACCATGTTTGTCTTTTTGTGACTGGGTTACCTCGATCAGGATGGTTTCTTCTAGTTCCATCCATTTGCCTGTGAATTTCAAGATTCCATTGTTCTCCCCCCCCCAGTAGTACTCCATTGTGTAAATATACCACATTTTCTCTCTCCATTCTTCAGTTGAGGGGCACCTAGGTTGCCTCCAGGTTCTGGTTATTACAAATAATGCTGCTATGAACATAGTTGAACATATGTCCTTATTGTATGAATGTGCATTCTTTGGGTGTATGCCCAAGAGAGGAATTGCTGGATCTTGAAGTAGACTGGTTCCTATTTTCCTGAGAAACCGCCATACTGATTTCCAAAGTGGTTGTACAAGTTTGCACTCCCACCAGCAATGGAGGAGTGTTCCTCTTTCTCCACATCCTCTCCAGCTTAGACTGTCATTGGTATTATTGATTTTAGCCATTCTGATAGGAGTAAGATGGTATCTCAGAGTGGTTTTGAGCTACATTACCCTGATGGCTAAGGATGTTGAATACTTTCTCAAGTGTCTTTCAGCCATTTTAGATTCCTCTGTTGAGAATTCTCTATTTAGTTCTGCATTCCACTCCTTAATTGCATTGTTTGGTGTTTTGGTGGCTAGCTTTTTTAGTTCATTGTATATTTTGGTGATCAGCCCTCTGTCAGTGTCAGGTTGGTGAATATCTTTTCCCATTCTGTGGGCTGCCATTTTGTCTTGCTGACTGTGTCCTTTGCCTTAAAGAAGCTTTCAATAATGTCTCACAAGCGCCCTGTGCAAACAGAAGCCAGAGAGTCCCACACCACTTCTCTATTAAAGGCATAAAGTCCTGAGAGAATAAACAGAACTTGGAACACAATGTGAAGAGAACCTTTGTTGCAGAAATTTCAGTTAAATGGAGTACTCTTGTATTTTGAAATCAAACTGTTAGAAAAAAAGAAAAGAAAAAAAAGGTATGCTTGACAGAGAAGAGGAAATAATCTCTCTGAGATTATAGAGAGCAAAGAGGTGTCAGGTGTGAGTAGGAACTGGAGCAACAACCTGAAACCTGTGACAGTGGCTACAATGCCACTTTCTCACCTTGGCACCAAGTAAATCCCAAGACACAGATGCAACTCTGGGGAGGGGAGGAAACCTGAATCTAAGATTAAATATTCCTCACCATAATAAAAAGTGGAAAATAGTAATGGAAATATACTTGCATTCAAGAAAATGTGCTTATAATCCTTGCCTGCCTGGATATAAAGAATGGTATTAATGCCAATATGTCCATTTATTAAGCTATAAAAATCTATTCTAATGTCTCAAAGAATATTTTTCATTATATGGTAGGACATAGCTGAGGACAGACTGAACATAATTCCTGTTCTCAACAAACTAATGGCATATTTAAGATTCTAATCATATATATTAAAGTTTTTCAGGTGGATAGAGACTGATTAGTCATCAGACAGTAGGGGTAGGGAAAATTCTGATAGATGATGTTTTATTAAAACAGTGAATATAAGAACATAGCAGCTCCATGATGGGTAAATAAAACTTTTAACTTTCCCTGTCTGGAAACTATAATGAAATTCCCAAGACTTGGTATTTTTTTACAGAGCGTAAATCCATTTCTTCCTTCTCGGGCATCCGGGAAGATGAGGAGACACTTGCAGATTCCATACTTGATGAAGATCCATCCTTACTACAAGATATCTTCTATGTGAGTCATTATTCAGTGGAAAGAGCAAGCTACCTCCTTGGGTCTTTCAGTAATCCCAGTCACGAGGGCTCTACACCCATGGTTTAATCATCTTCCCAAAAGCCCCATCTTTTTAAAAGTGAAAGTACATGATATTTTTTAATTCTTTAAGAATCTCATACATACACACAGTGTATTTTATCATATTCATCTATCTACTTCCCCTCAGCTCCTCAGAGATCTATCTACTCCCAACTTCATGTCTTCTTTCTTCTTACTTAATAACCTACTTAGTCCAATTTGTGCTGCCCATATACTCACGGGT
Organism: Cricetulus griseus; assembly: GCF_003668045.3. NCBI lineage: Eukaryota > Metazoa > Chordata > Mammalia > Rodentia > Cricetidae > Cricetulus > Cricetulus griseus. The sequence continues at coordinate 235,460,212 of NW_023276806.1, forward strand.
ATGGGGCGATCTATGGGTGAATGGTTGACCTATCCGGGCCTGTGCCCTTAAAGAACACTGACTCTCCCTCCCCCTGCAGCTATCAACTATCCAAAGCTCCTCCACTAGGGGTAGAGGCTAATAAGCCCCTTCCCACTCCATGCTGCCAGTTTGATATTGTGCAGGTAACCACAGTTGCTATGAGTTCATGTGTACAGTAGTCCTGATACATCCAGGAAACTCTGTTTCTTTCATCCCATTCTTCCTAGAGCTCTGTCTCTTAACATCTTTCTTCTACCTATTCTGTGATGGTCCCTGGGCACTGGAGAAAGCGAAAGTGATCTAAATGTCCTATTAATGGCCATACATTCCTCAGATGCTTATTCTCTGCACCTTGAACTGGTGAGGTCTGAGAGCTACACTAATCCACAAGGCTAGGGATAGGAATTTAGGATCTGGCTATGCTGCCTAGCTGGTTAAAATGTCTGAATGCTAGAGGTACAAGTTTAGAGGACAATTTGATACTATTTTCATTCAGTAAAATAATAGTAGTAAGTCTGCCCTCCTGGGGGTAGGAAATGGGGTTACGAATTTCATAGCCATAGGTTCTTGGCTGGACTTACAACATTAAGCATGTATTTCTCTCTATGTAGATGACTTTAAATCCAATCAGAAAGTAGTTGGTTGCCACAATAACATTCGTGTCACTATTATACCTGTAGAAGTTATTGTTAGAGCTTACAAGGTTCAGAGTGGGTAATGACTTTTCTCCCCCAATGACCTGAGTGGTACCTTCCAGTACTATAAAAGCTAGCCGGCAGAGAAGAAACTTCTTAGTCAACGCCAACTTTATTTTTTTGTGTCCTATGAAAATCGTACAGTGTCTAATCCCCTGTAAGGCTCAGGAAGGAGTGTTGAAGAGAGAGTAGAAAAAATGTAAAAGTCAGAAAATAGGGACAATGGTTGAAAAGAATAATCAAATACAGACAAGTTATAGTGCTATAATCATGAACTCACAGTAGCTGTGGTCCCCATAAGAAAGTGCACATCAACATTCAGGCTTGGGTGAAGGAAGAGCTCACTGCTGAACCATTTGTTACTGATAGATTCAGGAATAGGAATAGCTACCTTAAGGTCTATACCCACTCATGACTCCTCCAGTCTCCTGGGGATGGTTCAAATCCAGTGTTATCGCCCATGGCCCTGGTTAAACTAGATGGATCAAAACAAAACCAAAGAACGTGATTCTGGAAAGAAGACTGGTAAGGATGAGGAGGTCAGGGTTTCACAGGGATGGGAGGGAAATAAGAAACAGTGTGAGGGAAAGAGTAATCAAAATTCCTTGTTTATATGTATGAAATTTTCAAAGAAAACTAAGCAATAAAAAAAGATAAAATGCTTAAGGGAGTGGGAGTTTTTACACTATTTGACAACATAACATAACGTTTTGTGCGTGTCAAGGTAGAATTTCTTTATAAAGTGGGGGTGTCGTACTCCCACTCAAGTACTCTGAGGTAGCTACATAGTAGTGGTGGATATCCACAGAAAGCAGATTGGGGAAAACTATGGCTGATTTTTGCCTGCATTACTTATTTTCTATGGGAGGAAAATAGGGCATGAAGTGGTAAGGTAATTTGTTAAGGTTACCATCCTGGTTTGTTTTGTTCTTGTTTTGTTTTCAGACAAGGTCTCTTGTGGCTCATGCTGGCCTCAAACTCATGATACAGAGGAAGATGACCACTCCAAACCTGACCTTTTGTGTCCGCCTCTCCAGTGCTGGGATTACTGGTATAATCCACACCACACAAGCCCAACTTCAAGGCCACCCATCCTTGACTCTGGCATATACTGACCCTATGCTCAGTTTTTACTGCTTTCAATATTCAACATTATTCCCCTTGCTTCTCTTGTTGTTGTTGGTTTCTTTGTTTTTTCCTTTTTTAAATTGGTGATTTTCCTTCCCGAGGCCAAAATACTAAAATTTGGGGGAAAAAACGAAACATAGATCTCAGCCAGCCTTAGCTACTTAAATAGGAGCAGCGCTGGAAAAGAAATTGTATAAATAAATAAAAAATGCCAAAACTCTAAGTTCACATTAAGCCTTGGGCTCCAAAAACCTTCAACCTGCCCCTGAAATAATTGCTAGTAAAACCTCAGAGCATCATTTTATCTGCCAGGCTGACCATGGCAGTAGTACAAGCCATAAAATAGAGATGATGCAAAAGTCAGGAAAACTAATATGAAAACCCAGCAGCCTGCTTCTAGATAATTGGGAGTTGACCATAAACACCTAGGCAACCACACAGCAACATGAATACAAATATTTTGTTAGAAAATAGTTTCACTTTATTAAACTTGTATCTGCTTTCCCGACAGCTTGAAGTTTGTTTTCCAGAATGGTTTTGGGGCTAGTAAGTGAAGGTGAGCAAAGATAAGACCCAGCACAGAAAGTGCTACCCCCACTTGGCCTAGGCTTTGTACTCGTGGCATTGAATGTATACTTCGAAAAGTGTGTGTTATCCTGTAAAGAGCTTCCTACTCCATGTCATGCCTCAAGAATGAAATTCCATAGTACACTTCTTTTCCCTCATTTAACCACTGTTAAAGGGCAGTCACATATATAAACTACTCTGAATTCTCAAACACTGAACACCAAGTACTTGACATTCACAAAAGCACTGTTTCTGAAATCTCCAATATTCACGTTGTGGGTTGTAATGTGATAGTAAAAACAAATTTAGATTTGGCTCACAAGTATAGTTTGGGTCCTTCTGAGAGCTGATATTCAGTGAGATGGGGAAGTTCATATAAAAGTCTGGATTTCTGGATTGCCTTGAAAGGAAACCAGGGCAAGGCAGCCCCACATTCCTCCCCGACACCCATTTGCTAGAACTCTGTAAGACTCTGTTCTTAAATAAGCACATGCCAGAAGCTCATTTACCACCAAACCATTCTACTCATTTGCAGTTACCTCATCAACCAATTAGGCACCTGAGTTCATGACTCCAGCACAAAAAATATAGATTTTCTTGACCTCAACTGAAGGTAAATTCATGCATGAATCATGGCTACATTGTGTGAATCCACAATTGTGCTTCAGAGAAATTAGTTATAGGTTATTTTATGTGAATTGTTATCCTATTTTCAAAGTTGCACATCATAAATTCATGAAGGGTACAAATCCTCTGTATGCTATGAGGTTTTCTTGGAGAAAGAGGCATGCAGGTTTTAAAAGATCAAATATCTAAATAAAGGAGAGAAGTAGCTCATTGATTTATTGTAGAAGGACCATGTTCTGTGAACTAAAGAAGTAAGGTTGATCACTAGTAGAGTCAGAACCGCCTGAATCTTCCTTGTACATTTATATTATAGCATTTAGCACCTCAGACCACTCAGGAAGAGACTGTTGTTGAGATAAAGTACATGTGTTTCAACAAGCCTTTGTGGATGATCCTGGTGCCCAACACAGTTTGAGAGGTCCTGGTCCAGAACACTCTTACTAGTAGTCATCAAGGCCCAAGACAGGGCCCTGAGTGTTCAGAGCCCAACTCACCCCCAAGGCACAATTGTTTTGTTGTTGTTGTTGTTTTTATTTATTTGAATTACAATCAAGATTGAATTACATGATGATCCCAGTTCCCTTATCCCTCCCTTCCTCCTCTACCACCCCCCCAACTAAAATCCTACCTGTCATATGTCCTTTCTTCTAATCTACACCTGACTCAAAATTTCTGCTTCCTCATGACCTCTGCATCCTTCCTTTTCTTCCCTTCTCACTCTCGTAGCTCCCTCCCCCCTCTTCCCATGTTCTCAATTTTCAAGGCACAATTGTTAATAAGAAACTGCCCCATCTCTGGCTGGAAATACATACATTTCCAGCTTGTCCCCTGAAACAGCAGACAGGTTGAGTTCATTCTGTGCTTCCTAGCCCTCCTCCATGCTCAGAACTTAGCCAAAGAGTCTCTCTACCACCTGGTTGTCTCCTTCACAGTCAATAACCATTTGAACAGAAGTCATGATGCTGCCCAAAGATATGGGAAAGGAGCAAACATTCATCAGTGGTGAGGACCAGAACTGGGTAGGACAGTAGGAACTACTAGTGATGATACTGACTTGGCAAACAAAGGGTAAATTCCTGTGCCCAGAGGTAGCTGGTAATCCATGTAGTGTTGTCCATGCTATCTGCATGAGGAGTACTCCAAAGACACATTCCCAAAGATGTAATCCCAAAATTAGGGTTTCCTCTTAATTACTGTTTTTATAACTATGCAAAGAAAATGAAATGAGTTCTCTTTTTACTCATATAGCCATACCCACAATCTAAGCTCCTAACACATATATCTGATTTATTCCTTTATTTGTCTACACTGTAGTTTTTGAGTGGTTTTCCCTCAATTGTAGATTGGCAATCCTATTGCCATGTCAGCCTTCACCGTGAGCACAAGGTCGTACAGGAAACATCCCTTTCAGATACCAGCATCCTTCCTCATGAGCATGAGATCACAATAGCCACAATCTAAAGGGACATCTGTTTTTTTTTTTTTCAAAGATGGGTAACTTGTTTTATGAAGCTATACCATTTCCTCCATGGTAACCCATTTGTGCCATCCAGACATTTAAAATTTGTTTTAGTTAACAAATAAAATGGTGAGTTTCAGTTGGCCTTTTCATTCATGTACATAATTTGGTTCATTTCTCTCTCATTTGTCACCCCTAGCTTCTTCCTGCCTCATTTACTTCTGGCTTACTCGGTTTCTAGAGCTTGCCTGCCCCCCTCCCTATTGAGCATGATTGAGAGTAAAAGTATTTTCAGGCTAGAGAAATGATGAATCGGTGGTTAAAAGCACTGACTGATCTTCCAGGGGACCTGGGTTTGTTTAACTCCCAGCACCCACATGGTGGCTCAAAAGAGTTTATAACTCCAGTTCTGAAGGATCTAGATGCCTTCTTCTGGCTTCCATGAGCACCAAGACAGGCATATACATGATACATAGACATGTGTGTAGGCAAAATAGCCATAGACATAAAATAATTAAAATATACTCAAGTGGATGAACTAATGGTTAACAGTGCTTCTCTAAATGATTAGCTTTCCTTTGGTTATCTAAGTAATCAACATTTTAAAAGTTATTACAATGAATTAACCCAGAGGACTTGGAAGAGAGCTCAATCAGTTTGTGGTGCAAACAAGAGGAACAGGGTACAGATCCCTAGAACCTAAGTAAAAGCCTGAAGAAAGGTGCGTGTGAGGTAATCCCACCACAGGAGTGGACAGGGCTGGTGGATATTTGCAGTTCACTGACCAGACGCCTAGCCTAATGGATGAGAATGAGCCATTCAAAACATAAGGAGTGGCTGAAGAAGCTGCTGACCATCAACCTCTGGTCTCCATAGACGTACACGTGTGTGTCCCTGCACAAAAACAAGCACTTGCACACCTACACACAAGCATATGGGCACAAGCACCACACACACAAAGAGAACTAACTCACCAATGTGAATACTCTGAAGATCACAATTTTATTTAAAAATATATCATTAGGCTGCTACACACTAATCAGAAACTTCTAGAAGCAAAATTTTTTCAGGAAAATACTTCTTCCCCTTAAGTTTTTCCTTTTCCTGTTCCTCTGCACCTTCTAAACTCTGAGTACTTTTCTAGGCTACAGTGACATGCATTTGTCATTCTTTCAAGGTACTTAAAGGTATCCTTCCAAAAAAAATAGCTGCCTTCTTTTTAAAAAACTGTTTAACAAAATAAAACTCAACATTCAGAGAAACGATTTTTTTTAATGATTAAATTGTGACCCTGCCCAACAGTTGTACACACCTTTAGAAGCGAGAGGAACTTCCTATCAGATCACACACATCATCCCCGTACGAGCCAACACTACATTTCAAACTACACGTGTGGAACACATTCTGGACACAGCATCACATCAATAATGTCAGTGGTACAGCATCAGCTGTCACATGAAAAGATCCCTTTCCTTTGGACTACAGAATTGTCACCCTCAGCGGATTGATAACTTCCCAAGAGCTAAGATAGATGGTTCACTCAAAATATGATGTCCCTCTGGCCCTCAAGTCTGTGAACAATCTTATAGAGGAAGACACTGTGCCCAGGGTAAAACTACATAAGGCATAGCAGCTGTTTGTATATGCAAACCTAGTTCTGGTGACTATTTTCCTCAAGACTTCTAAAGTGCTCTGATGTCACCATGACTCAGTGTGCAATTCAGTAACTAAAGCAGTACCTGCCTTAACAACCTCAGCAGGTTTATCCTGTTTCTTGTTATTAGCAAACTTGTGGGTGTGTTGTTGTCCTGTCAACTGAACTTCGTTAAGGCCTTCCTCAAAAGAAGACACCAGGGTCACCATAGATGACATGCTCTGGCTTTTCTTTTATGAACAGTCTATGGTGTGCCATTCCTGGGAGTCTTGCTGGTCTTTACTGCTACCATCTTGAATACCACTGCCCTGAGCGACTCATCACTATGGATGCTGTGAGTACTACCAGCATGGCTGCCACCTTGAGGAATCTCCAAGAATAGTGATAATTTCTCTCTTTTGCTGTGTTGGAAATAAAGGGGGGATTACAACTGTATACAGAACACACATCTGTATTTGTTCCATTATTTTTTCTTACTGCCACCCAGTCAGAGAAACCAAGGAAGCCTAGAATCTCTGTGTTGCAGCTTCACCTCACCCTTGATAGAGCTCAGTGACACACTAGCTCCTGGAGCATGGGCTCTGGTTTCAGCACAGAAGTTTTGGGTGGTTCTTACCCTTGCTGCCCAGACAGAAGCCAAGCAGTTACAGCACGGACTGAGCTCTGATCCAGTCACCTTTCCAACTTCCAAGCCTAAACTTAGACTCAATTGGATGAACTTTCAGCTGAAATAAAATCCTCCTCCTGGCACCACTATCGCTTAAAGAACACATTAAAAAACCGGACTTGCCCTAAGCAAATCTGGTTCTAACATCTGACAAGGGTTTGCAGCCAAGCAACTCTGAAGGCACAGTGGTACGGTTCAGCCTAAAACCAGCATGATAATTTGCTGAGCAGATGTGTCTTTTATGATGACTTACCTTAGTTAACATTAAAAATAATCCTCTTCATCTGAAACATGCTGGGAAAAGGTAATTCAATCTGGCATCATGCCTTCTCTTTTCCCTTTCAGCCTTGGTCACAAATCATTTTTCTCCTTCAAATATAACACATACTTTCTGGCCTCTGGGTCTTTGCAAGTGTTGAATCTTCTCAGTTTTCTACACATGTGCTCCTTTAGTTTGTCCTTATCTTCCTTTGAGTTTCAAATCAAAATGTCACCAACACGCCTGCCCTCTAAAGCCTTATGGGACTTCACAAGTTAGCTTGGAGTACCCTGCTGTCCATTTTCAAATCAATGTCCAAGGACATTAATTCATCCAATGCAAGCCCCTTTTATATGTTTCCCCAGGCAGATGAGGACAGTGCCACCTTTATGCCCAGAGTTTGCTATTGCATGCGAACAAGAGGCCCTCCAAAATTGCTTTCTGATAAGACTTTAATGTGAAAACTGGAACTCTGAAACTGTTAGAGGAAAAAGTGGGGTTTAGAAGCAAGCACTTCATGAATATATGGCTCCTAGATTTTGTGTAGCTACATGAAGCCATGTTTGTATGCTTGAAATGAAAGTAGAAATGAAAGTATCTAAAGCAACAGAAGGAACTAATACAAGGGAGGAGGTGTGAGGGAAAGGAAGGGGACATGGGGACATATACAATGTCAATATACAATGTATAAATAAAAAAAATGTTCTTCTGTATCATAGTGCTATGTACTGTGGATACATAAAATGAAATGCTCTAAAAGAAAATTCATTGATTACATGAATGAGTGAATCACTAAAAATGTAGTTTGAACATTTGCTTTAAATAGAAAGAGAAAGTAGATTAACCCTGCACAGACTATTTTGGGCATGTATACCCATATGTTACTTACTTGAAATCTGCCACTAAGTCACAGACAGCCCTTTGGTAACACAGAAAATGCTTGCATCACATAAAGGAGTCGTTTACCAGACTGACAAATATTGATTAACTATGCCATAGGACTGCAAATCAATTGTCTTCTTCCAAACAAAATCTTTGGTTACAGAGCACAGCACAGAAATACTTGCAGTGGGTGAAGTTGTTCTCTGAGTTAGAGAGATACTTTTATTTACAAGAAAGTTTCTCTTGATTAGATCCTTTCCAAATATTCTATTAGTTTCAGAGAACAGCAAACATGACACATAGCACTGGGCAAAACTGGCCAGACATGACTTGTAGGGAGAATTCCCAGGTACCTGAAGCGCTGACAGGTACTCAGAAGGGATGGGATAAAAGAACTAGAAAGGAGGCTCTCGCCCTCCTTCAGGGTTCCGGTAGGGTCTGGAAAGGTTGTCGAGACTAACCTGGGTTTTCGGTGAAAGTAATCTTCCACAATAAAATACCAATTTTATTCTTATTACGTATCCTGTTATATTTCTGTAACAATGACTGAAGTGGAGTCAGGGAAAAAAAAAAAAAAAAAAAACTCTGGGACCTTCATCCACAAACGTAAACTGTGAAACATTGACCAAAAGAACAATCCAAAATACATTTAAAACAAGCACAGATCTACAAGGGAAGTCCTTTGTAACACTTCCAGGGCTCTACATTTTTTAGCATTACACATAGAAAAACATTATATGGAGGAAAACGTCACCTTATGAGCCTTTCCATGAGGCCTTTTCTTTTTTAATGAGTGTCATATACAAGGAAATGGTCTATATGACAAAGCCTCACTAACACTGCTGCTGGAATAGATCAGTTACTTTGGACTTTCCACTTTAATCTTGGGAGAAACACACTTCCAAGTATCTTTAACAAGATATGCAAGGGGTTATTTTCTTCTCAGTGTGGGATTTAATTCAAAAGGCCCAGCCAAGCTCAGATGTGTGGTATTCATCGGTCTAACCAAAGGGCAGCAAATTGACAGAATACCAAATGAATGATAAGGACGTTTCTGGAATTCAATAATCTGGAAGCACTGATAATTAGGGGGCACAGGCATGTTTTCAGTGTTCAGGGACCCTCAGCATTCAAAGACTACCTGGATGTACACAAGAAATCATGTGAGGCTAAGAAAAATGTAAATTAATAAAAAAAACACATTGTGGGGATAAGCTTATGAATAAAGATCATTTCTGTGCCTAGAGCAGGTCCTGCTGGTTTAAACGGTGCCGATGGAAATGAAAATAACTTGAGTCTTTATGTAAAATGTGGTAGTTCCTTCCTCCACTATGCTAATGAATGCCAGTGAGAATGTTAGGTGTATTTTAACTTTCTGTTTACAGCATTAGACACATGCTAAAAAAAAGAAAAGAAAAGAAAAAAAAAGCCCACAGAATACCACTAACTGCACTCACCAGAAAGTACAAGTTCACATGAACATGCATTTAAAAATGATCCAGTTTCCCACACTGGCAATAACAGGCATTGTGATTTTAACAGCTTTGGCGCATGCCATGTTTAATAACTGCTTAATATAACAGCATAGTCTTTGTTGCAATGGATTGTTCCGTTTAATAGGTCTAGACTGTGGCAGATTAGTGATTCTTCTAGATGGATGGCACGTCTTCTCTTGGGAAACAACTAGGGAAAAGCCAAAAACAAATTTCCTTAGATTTTTCCACAGGAGAAGAAGCTGATTTACACGGGTTCATAAGGCAAAACACTTTCTTCAGTCGAGAAAGTCGAAAACAATAAATCAAGAAGAAAACACTGAGCAGGTGGAGTGACAGCAGTATTGCCACTGCCCTAATTCAGCAACAAAGTATCTATTTGAAAGTTACTATCAGGAAAGAGAAGATTATATAGAAGTCACAAGAACTGTTGCCCATGTCTTCTCCTGTTCTATCTCAATCCAGGGATTAGGGTGGGCCAGTCTCTGTTCCTGGTGACTACAAATGAGGGCATCCATATCTAAACACTTAGTTTTACACAAGCTTAACACACTGACTGTTATATTCCAAAATAACATTCTCTGTTGTCCTACCTTCCTAATTGAAGTTATGGTTTGTGCATGGTTGAAGACTGACAAAATATCAAAGAAAACAGCGTAATATTCATTAAGCTTATATGGGATTTCTACTTGTTCAGTAATGTGTGGGTAATAAAATACTGAAAAAAAACCACCATAATTAATTTTTAAATGTATGTGTACCTGACAAAATGTCTACAAATTGACTACATATTCTGCTGTTACCCAGGTTTTTATATAGTATTGGCAGAAAAATCAGGAATTCTTAAATAAATATTTTTCCTTTTAATTTGGAGAAATTTTGTCTTGCTGAGACAATGGCAACTGTCAGGAACATTTTGAAACAACATTTAGACTGGAAAACAAAATGTGAAATAAACACATTGTGTTCAAATATTAAAATGGAGATGCTCCTGATAAACTACCCGGAAAATATCATGAACCCCTTTAATTGGAGACGTAAATCTCTTTGATTTTGTGAAATCTTAAGAGTGGTTTCTTGAAAGTGGTTTCTACATCATGGAGCACATCTTTTTCATTTTTCATTTTTAAAACTGTGTTACAAAGAGAACCAAAAATCACTATGTCTTGCTCAGTCCATTTCCCATCTTTTAGAAATTGAGACCTTAATTTGTTTCTAATCACTGACTACAGTCTACATTAGTTTCTGCATAATTAAGGAAATGTTTCTAGATCTGATAAGTCCCTTCTGTTTTAATAAAAATGCCTCTCTGGTTACATAGATCACCTGTAATTTCTTGCAACATAGAAATATTTTTTTCACTTGAAGATTTTCAGCTATTTTTAAGCAGCATCTATTAAAAACATATATTGTCATTATCTTTTGCTAAGGCTATGGGTAGCAAACAAAATGAATAGCACACATTCTTGAATGCATAACTAATGTTTCACAATTTCATTATTATTTAAGAAACTTCTCAATATGTTTGAAAACTAGTTAAATTGAATAATACTAATATTCACTTTCTTATTAAAAAGAGTTGAAATTTGAATTCTCACTCTAAAAGAAAAGCTCTATTTTCCTTATTTTTGAACATATTACATGGTCATCCACCTGGTCAACATGTTAGGAATAATTTATGCTACACCTGATTTGATTTCTATTTTTTATTTCTATTTTTCTGTAAACATTAATACTTTGATAATCCTTGCTGTCTTTGCTAAACATTAGTCATATATTTATCTTCCAATGTTAAGTTCATTATATAAACTTCCTATATTTTATCCTATATTTACCCTTTTGTTAACAAAATATCAATTATTCGTCACTTATTTGGATTTTCAGTCCTTGTATTTGTTTTTCTTTGATACTTATGACATTTTTCATTGTTTGCTTGTTTGCTTTGAGGCAAGGTTTTCTAACATAGCCCAGGCTGGCCTGGAGATTGCAGTCCTCCTGCCTCGGTCTTGAAGTTACAGGAGCATACCACCATATCTAGCCTAATTTCATCTGATTCTAATCAAGAATGTGTTTCCAGTTATGAATATTTCCACTTGCCAGAAGCAATCATGAAACTGAGAAATACATAACAGTGCAACAACAGCAGCAGGACACTTCAACTTTGAAATTAGACTATAATAGCCTCTGTCATAATTTTGAAGACTTGTGTTTAAAGTGAAATACAAATTTTCTGCCATGTTTATCCCATGGAAAATTGTAATCACTGATTTGAATTGGATGGCGCCTTGCTAGAAACAACCTCAGTCGTGTCCGGATATGACAGCCATTTTCCAAAGCCATCATCCAATAAGCAGAAAAAGGCTCCAAAGATTTTTGACTTTCTTATTCAACTTTCAGATTTTATGAATACAGTTCTCCTCAACTTCTAATGATCAGGCCCAAGTTACATTTGCTACATCTGAATAATGAATTTGATATGAACAATTTTCTCTTCCATTTTTGCTAATTTAATCGATGGTGATAGTTTCATTTCACAGAAAATTTGATATTACAGGTTTGATCTGGCCAGTTCCAGTTGTGAATTGGATGAGAATAATTTCCTTGCTCATTTTTCATTAACTAACTCTTTAAAGAATTTATAACTCCCCGCTTCTGATATTCATGTGGCTTTTGCTCACTTCCTCAGCTCCCAGTTGCTTAAATTTGAAGCATTCCTTTCAACATTTCCTTGTAGTTTTTTTTTTTTAGCTTTTGTTCTTTTTTAATTCCAGTTTTGAATTTGATATTTTTACTGTGGTGTTAAAATGAATGCATTCTTGATTACCTAAATATGAAGGGAACAAACTTTAGCTACCATAAAGGATCAAAAGTTATTTTCAGCCATGGGAGCCATGTAGTCTGCAACTCTAATGTTGAGACGTAAACCCAGGACTAGGACTGATCATTAAAATGCGGACAGGCATGGATCCTGAGACTATTTGTAGCATCAATGACAGCTTAGATTTCACCTGCAGGTAATTATTTCTGACTTCTTATCCAAATAAAGTAAAAAAAAATTATTTTCCAAGGATAAAAAAAAAATAAATGCAAATACAAGCTGAGCACCCTAACCTGAAAGTCCAAAACAACTCAAAATCTGAAGATTTTCTACTACCGATTTAACTCCATAAGAGGAAAACACCACATGACTTTATGAGATAGATTGTAATCATAGTGCAAGAGAACCATATATAAAATTATTCTCATGATTATCTATACAAGGTGTACACAAAGTATAAGTGAATCTCCCTTTAGGGTTGGGTCTCCTTATAAAAAGATAATTCATTAGACATCTACAAATATTCTAAAACCCAGCCGGGCATACCCAGCCGGGCATAGAGAGGCACACACCATTAATCCCAGCACCCCAGAGACAGATGCAGGAGGATCTCTATGAGTTCAAGGCCAGCCTGGTTTAGCAGGCTTTCTTTTGGGCAACGAACCAGCTCCCAAGTCAAGACACAGAGATTTTATTATTAGCTAGTAACTTGCTTGGCTTGTCCCACTAGTTCTAATAACTTAATTTAACCTGTTTCTGTCCATCTACTTTTTGCCTGAGGGCTTTTACCTTCCTTTCCTTCTGTATGTCCTACTCCTGCTTCTCCTGTCTACTGGCTGGCAGCTGCCTGGCTCCAGCACCTCCCTCTACTCTAAGCTTCAGTTTTGCCTTTGTTGTTTCCTCTAAATTCTGGGCAGGGCTGCAGATGTCTCTGCTGATGCTATAAACTCAAGTCATCATTCTCCACAGCTGGAAAGGATACGTCATTTTCAACTTATAAATTTAAAACCTTTTAAAGTGACAAGTAACATATCTTCTAAGCGGCTTTAAAAATATTAAAATCAAGAGTTTGTAAATAGTAACCTGATCATATAAACAACCAGCTGAGGATTCCATGTATCTAGAAAATTGTTCAGTGCTTTTCTCAAGTATATGCTTTCATTTCTGCCATAGATAAGTACCCTGCTAAACACAGCCCTGAAAATAAATGCACGGTCTATTCTGGTACTACATGTGCAAAAGAGAAAGTGGTAGTTCTGGTGGTGGGACAGTGATGAGCTATAATATGACTACAAAGAACTATAGCCTTGCAGAACTCAAAGGATAAAGGGGAACACTCTAGGTACACAGCCAGGCATCCCCGAGAAACACCTCTCAGGCAGGTTTGTTACTTACAGCCTGTTAAAAGTTTTCCTCAAACCCTCTGAATATGCCCTTGACCTTTAAAACACCATTGTAGAACTTGGTGTGTAAATTGAGTATATACTTAGCCATTCTGCAGAGGTTGTCCAGGAATTCATCTCCATTCTCCAGGAAATTATGCAAGAATTGAAAACATAGAGTGCCTTGATGTCCAGAAAGTAGCAAAACAAAATAAATGTCTGTTATGGACACATTGTTGGGTGTTGGTATGCTGGGGAGTAAATGAAAGTAATTATAATTCTTACTTCACAGGATTGCTATGAGGGTTAAATGCCCCATCAATGCTGTTTTTGATAATGGAGCCCCAGTCAGCAATCATAATTCACTGATTAGAAGCCACCAGCCTCAAAGCCAGTTATTTATAGTTGGAGAAATTACAGGAGGATATTTCACAAGAGGTCCAAGTCACTGTTCTCAAAATAAACAGCAAATAAATGAAGCCTCGTTATTTTGATAACTGCCCCCCTCCTTCTGTATGTTCATGCACTGGGCATAGTTTAGGGTTTGTTTGTTTTTTTACTTTTATTGATTATTTTTGGATTTCCCATCTTTCATTCTAATCCAACTTATCTCCTGGTCCTCTCAAATTTGTCCTTGCAACTCCCCTGCCAAAAAAAAAAAAAAAAAAAAAGAAAGAAAGTTAAAAGAAAAACCAAAATCCAAATCCAAACAAAACAAACCAAAAGAAGAATCTTGTTGTGGAACCTTATGTGGCCCATTGAGTCACACAGTTCACTCTTTAGTCCATTCATCTTTACTTGCAAGTGTTCATTGCTACAAGTCATTGGTCTGGCTTGAGGCCTCTGGCTTCTGTTATGCCACCAATAATGGACCCTCACTGGGGCTGCTCTCAGATATCCATTTGTTGTCCTGTGTCTTGGAGATTCTGCTGTTTTGGATCTGTAGATTTGATCCCTTCCCCTGCTCCAACAGTTCATAAACTAGGGTTCTGGGCCTGAGTGGTAGCTGAGTAAGTCAGCCCACCAGATTACATATCAAGTCACATGTACATTTAATTTTACTTCTTCACATTCATTGGGTTTTAATAAGTCATCAACATCACATGTTAGCAGACAAATAATGTAGCTTTTGTTTTTTGAAGAAGTTCAAGTACATGAGCTAGAATTTATTTGTTGTTTGTTTGTTTGGTTGGTAAGTGGGTGAGTTTTGTTTTAGATTTTGGCTTATTAAAGACAGGGTGCCATGTAACCCAGACTGGCCTTAAATTCAGCATGGAGTCAAGGCAGGCACTGAACTCTTGCCTCAACCTACTACTACTGCTAAGATTACAGGCATACACCAGAAACCCAGCTAGAATTTCATTCAAAGTTTAAAAATAAAGATTTTTGACACTTGCCAACTACCAAATTAATTGGACATGCAAGTTTAACTTTTGTGAACTATTGATTCTGTAATTAGAGCTTACATGAATGTGAATCCATTTCCTAAGGTTTGTGAATTCAAGTTCATTTTTGGGAAAAAAAAAATCTCCACCAAAAATGCTGTTCCAAATTGCCCTTGATATATCTAAACATACACTAAACTTTTTGCAACCAAAGCACTAAAAAGCAGGTTTGCTGGAAACAAGCAAGCAGTGCCCTTGCCCTTTCACACACACACAAAGGGGAGTTTGTTATCTAAATTACACATCCTAATCTTAATTTGAATTATAATTCTAAATCTTTGCTTTAGTAAGTTTCTTTTTAGAAAAAGAACACATACAACAGTCTACATATTTCTCACACAAAGTGAATTCGGGTTTTGCTGGTGGAGATCACAATTCTGGCGTCGCTTGGAGGCATGCTGAGCACTCTGCACCTTGAATTATAAGGAGCTAGCATGAATTTCACCAGGGAAACTCAGAGCCCTTCAGCCACTTACAAAACGCGTTTATATTCCCAAGTGGTTTTATTAAAGGCAGCAACATTGCACTCCTTTAGGAGTTGTCATGCAATGTTTTATTTTTATATTTTCCTTCACTGATTTGCATCAGAATTTCCTACCCAGGCTCCAGACACCGTGATTGCATTCATAAACATGCATATAATATGCATGTGAAATCACATTTCCTTTTTGGACGCATTAGCGAAATTCCATCTGTCTGTTATTTTTTAAACTGTTAGGTTTTCCACATTGAACACAGAATTGGGTTACACTTACCTACTATAACTGCTCATCAAAATAGTATTTTAAGTTGTGTATAATATTACTCCAATCTATCCTTCTGAGAAGTTTAAAAGAAACCCACCCAGACAATTCCAACAAGAAACTTAAAAGCATATTAGAGAAGATGAAAGTTGGAAGAAATTTTAAGAGATTTTTTTAAGTCTTGCCCCCTCATTTTTCTCAAAGAATAAAATAATACTTTTAAAAGATTGGATAAAATACAAATTTAAAAAAATTGAAGGTGCAAGAGAGCAAATATGAATGAAAATGTTCATTCATAGGCAAAATACTAGGATTCAAGGATGACTGTAGAACATCCTCATTGTGGTACTGGGGAAGTAAGAATTGAAATTGTCTGTGCCTCAGTTTCCACATCTGTAAAACTATATAAGACCTACTCCATACAGTCATTACAAGCAAAAGTAAAAAGAACTAATACACCCATTCCCATGA
Organism: Cricetulus griseus; assembly: GCF_003668045.3. NCBI lineage: Eukaryota > Metazoa > Chordata > Mammalia > Rodentia > Cricetidae > Cricetulus > Cricetulus griseus. The sequence continues at coordinate 235,476,523 of NW_023276806.1, forward strand.
TGCCAGCTCTTTCTTATTCCTATAATTTGGATGAGGCTGAAATTGCCTTAGGAACTCTTGACCATGATTTTGAAAAAGGAAGCATGGTCAAGTAACCCAGACCTTATAGACTGCTTATAGACCTATTCCCCAACCCATCTCCTCCATTTGGTCATCTTTCATTTGTAAAACCTTATGCTCAACCAGGATGTCCTACAAGCAGAAATCTATCTATTTCAAGGTCCGACATTTGTAGTTCGTGATTGCCACTTTGCCTGCATCTTTAGCTTCATTCATAATTAAATTTATAATTGGTTCTCTGTCTGACAAATGTTGTCTATCATTTGATTTAGATGTAAGTCAATGGTAAGTTATAGAAATAGTGTAAGTGCCCAACACACACACACACACAGAGAGAGAGAGAGAGAGAGAGAGAGAGAGAGAGAAGGGAGAGAGAAAGAGAGAGAGAGAGAGAGAGAGAGAGAGAGAGAGAGACTACTCAGCTTTAAAAATAAGGAAAATTAGACAAGACTACCAGACAGAAACTTAACAAAGAAACAAAGGAACTAACAGAAGTTATGAACCATCTGGGTTTAACATATAGACATATAGAGAACTTTGCATCCAAACACAAAAGAATATACCTTCTTCTCAGCACCACATGGAACCTTCTCTAAAATCAACCACATACTTGGCAACATAGCAAACCTCAACAGGTACAAAACAAATTAAAATAACCCCCTGTATCTTATCAGACCACAATGCTTTAAAAATAAGGAAAATATTCTATCATTTGTGACAATGTATAAGAACCAAGAGGGTATTATTTGAAGTTGAAATAAGCCAGAGAGAAATAAACAAACTATAGACTCTAATCAAAATGTATAATCTAAAGCATTAAGACTCTTAAAAGCAAAAAGTAGAATGATGATTACCAGAGGTTTGGGATAGAGTGAGTAGAGAGATATTGGTCAAAGAGTACAAAATAATAGGAGAAATTAACACTACATATTTAACATAATAGACATGTCAATTTACTTAATTCAATCACTACACACACTATGTATATGTCATAGCATCAATTTGAAACCAATGAATATATAACTATGATTTCTTGAGAAAAACAATAAGGGGCTATGGAAGTGTCTAAGCCAGTGAGGCGCTTGCCGTACAAGCCTGGCGACCTGTGTTTGGGTCCCTCAAGAAAAGAGGGTGCTGACACAAACTCCTGTAATCCCAGCCACTATGAAAACTAGGGTAGCAGTTCCTCAGGAAGATGATATTTGATCTACCTCAAGATTCAGCTAGATGGAAGCAGAGACAGACATCCACAGAAATACACTGAGTTGAAATCTGGAATTTAGTTGAAGAGAGGGAGGAATGAAGATCAAGGGGGTCTGTACCAGGTTGGAGAAACCCACAGAAACAGTTGGCCTGAACAAGGGAGAGCACATCGACCCCAGATGCTACCTGGGAGGCCAGTACAAGACTGATCCAGCCCCCTGAACATGGATGCCAATAAGGAGGCCTCTGCACTCCAGGGAGCCTCTGGAAGTGGATTAGTATTTTTCCCTGGTGTAATAAGGGACTTTGAGAGCCCATCCCACATGAAGGGATACACTCTGGCCCTGGACACATGGGGAAGGGCCCAGGCCCAGCCCAGGAAGATTCGGTGGACTTAGCAGAGCCCCCGTTGAGGGCCCTACCCTGCCTGGGGAGTGGTGGGTGGATGTGGTGGGGGGTAGATTGGGTGTGGGGGAGGAGGGATGGGGGTTAGGGGAGGGAGAGGGAGAAGGGACTTACATGTGAAACAAGCTTGTTCCCTAACTTGAATTAATAAAAAAAAAAAAAGAGAGAAAAAAAAAGATTCAGCTATACCACAGTGGTGGTTTGAATAAGAATGGACCCCAGAGACTCGTGTATTTGAATGATTGACCCATAACAAGTGGCACTATTAGGAAATGTGGCCTTGTGGGAGTAGCTGCGACCTTGTTGAAGGAAGTGTGCCACTGTCAAGGTGGGTTTTCAGATCTTATAAGCTCAAGTCTGACCAGTGGAACACAGTTTCCTTCTGCTGCCTGCAGATCAAGATGTATATCTCTCAGCTTCTTCTCCAATGCCATGTCTGCTTGCATGCCACTATGTTGCACCATTATAATAATGGACTAAAATTATGATACTGTAAGGCAGCCCCAATTAAATGTTTTCCTATATAAGAGTTTCCATGGCTGTGGTGTCTCTTCACAGCAATAGAAACCCTAACTAACACACCCCTATTGGGCATATACCCAAAGCACCTGTCATCCTACTACAGAGACACTTGCTCAGCCATGTTCCAACTGCTCCATTCATAATAACCACAAATTGAAAATAACCTAGATGTCCACCAACAAATGAATGGATAAAGAAAATGTGGTACATTTACACAAAGGTACATTTACTCAAAAACATGAAATTCAGAAGTAAATGGATGTAAATAGAAAAAAATCATCCTGAGTGAGGCATCCCAAGGGACTATGGAAGAGACCTGGATTTCCCTAGAAAGAAGAAATATAATAGATAGTTGTGAATGGGTGAAGGGGAGGGACTGGGAAGGGAGGGTCAAATGGGGAAGGGAAGGAAGGGAGGGGCTGAGGAGGAAATATGGGGAAGGACAGCTAGAACTAAGGGCCATTTCAGATGTCATAAGGAAACCTAGTACAGTAGAAACTTCCTAATATATATAATATATATATATATGAAGGCAAACTCAATGAAATTGCCAAATAGTGGGAGAGACAAAGCTAAACTTGCAATCCTTTGTCACCAAATAAGCCTCCAATACCAAGAATGGGTTACACTGGATCAAGTTATTGGCCAAAGAGATCCTATGGAAAGCCCCAAACAACTCAGGCACTTGCCAAGACTGTAGGTGGCTCTCCACACACCAAAGGCAAGGCCATATTGCTGAGGAAATCACCTACCCAACTCAATAAACAGAGAAAAGTCAAGTTGATGCCTCCATAGAGCCTTCACCCCTACAGACTAATGTTCATGGTACCAGAAGGTATCATTCATACTAAAGAGAAAGATAAACACCAATCCAGCTACAAATACTTTGATCTCCAAAGGTGACCTGCCTGAAAAATATGCTAAGGCAATGGCATAAAGCTTGTGGGAGTAACCAACCAATACCTGATTTAAAGCTCACTCCATGAGATGGAGTCTATACATGGCACTGCTCAGGTGGCCAAGAACCTGAGACTAAATAGGCCATGGGCTTAAAGGAAAACCAAATACTACTGTTCTGCTGAAAGTATATACCAATAGAATTACTCCTAATGACATTCTACTACATATATCCCAGCCATCATCAGTGAAGCTTCCTCCAACAGCAGATGGGAGCAAATACAGAGACCCACAATCAGGAAATATGAAGAGTGAAAGACCTTGGCATACTTAGCCCTAAACAAGATGTCTCCATCAAATCCCTCCCCTCAGAGCTCAGAGAACTCTGCAGGAGAGGAGGCAGAAAGAGAATAAAAGCCCTAGGGAATGGAGGACACCAAAGAAACAAGGCTTCTAAACACAGTATGATATAAACTCACAGGGACTATGATGGTGTATGCACAGGAGCTGCACAGTCTGCATCAAATGAGATCCTAGAGATGAAAGAAGAAGTAAACACAGCCCCCATGCCTACCCCAGAAGCTGTCTTCAATTGATAACCACTTGCAAATGAAAAATTAGTTTTCTCCAAGGGAGTGAAACTGGGGATACAAACCACTCTTAAGGGTAGTCTCCATGCCCAGCAGAAGATGACCAACAGAAAACAAACTCAATGGCATCTTCTGGGGTCCTTTGTCTCATATTGTTAAATCAGGGCATTCTCTTTTCTTTAATCTCACAGAATCTTTGCACATATATTATGACTTCCATTTTATATATCTCTGGAATTCTTGTTTGTGAAAACGTATGTGTCTTTGCATTTATATGTGTTTCATTTGCTTCTTTTGGCTCTTTTTCTTCTGGTTTGTTGTTGCTGTTGTTGTTCCTATTCTGATTTCTTTGTTCTTGTAATACCTTATTATTTTATTTTATTCTTATTCCTTAGATACATGTTTGTTTTCTATGGGCAGACAGAAAGGTGTGGATCCAGGTGGGAGGAGATGGGAGGGCCTAGAGGAGTGGAGAGAGGGGAAACAGTAATTGGAATACATTGTGTTAAAAATCTATTTTAAATTGAAAAATAAGATGGAGAACAATTTATATGGGACATATGTAATAACATATGACTCCACATATGTATACACAGAGAGAGAGAGAGCACATGTACGTACATTTAACTTGCACATGCATACATATAAAACACAAGAAAAAGCATATTAAAATTATGATAAAAGACCTCTGGTAAGGAAAAATCATCAGTGCAGGTCTTCCAACACCAACATACTGTACACAGCTCACATATCATCTCACACAGTATAACCACCCAGTATATGTTCACTGTTAACATTGCTATTTGCCTTGTTCTGAAGGTCTTATAGTCCCTTACTTAATATAGCCTCTACCTTACGAAGAATATGGAGTAAGTGAAAATTCTTTGAACAAACAAATCATTTTATTCAATAAAACATGTAACTAATATGGACCCAAAACAATAGGTACAATATCAAGATAATGATTTTATTCTTAAAAATTAAATCATGATGTGTACACTGTCTGAAGCTTCAGGTTGTCGTTTCTATATTGACATTGCCTAAGTCAATGAGACAGCTAAGACAGCAGCTTTTCAGAAAATAGGATTTGATGCAGAATGAAGCTTCATTGTGGAGTGACACTTGATAAGGACCTTAAAGAACTTGGGAGTTTTGTACAGGTTATATGATGTTAATTTAATGAATCAAAGTGACTGGACCAAGATATGCCAGACAGGTAGAGATTATCTGTGGGTATTTCCAGAAGAGATCAGCACTTGCATCTCTAGACTGAGTAAAAGGTATTTACTGTCACCTTTGTGAGAGGCTGTCAATCCCTCAAGCGCTAGAGTAGAACAAAAAGGCTCGAGCAAGGTTATCTGTATTTCCCTGCTTCTGGTTTTGATGCTTTCAGATTTGAGCATTGGTGTACACCATTAGCTCTCCTGGTTCTCAAGCCTTTGCACTTGGATGACAACTACACTACTGGATTCAGGACTTTGTGACTCCCACACTGCATGAGTCAATTCATCATAATCATGTACTGCATATCTTCATGCCTATTATGGATTCTATTACTCTAGAGAACCCAGAAAAAATAAGAAATCAGAGAACATTGCAGTGGGAAGAAAGGAACAGGTCTATGATGACATCTTATTTTCTTAACAATGTGGATAGTTTTCACATGATGCATCACCAATTTAAGTAGTACAAAACAATAAATAATCCTTTAGCCCTGTAAACATTGAGATTCTCATGATCATAAGGTTACAATTACAAAATAAGTTGTATATTAACCATCATAATTTAACCCTGCTTAATCTAAAACAATAAATCAAATTTAGTGTGAATGTTAGTTATTCCTACTTTGTCAACTGAAATGATTTTTTAGGAAAAGTATCATCACTATCCAAATAATGTGACAACTTCCATAAAATACCTTCATTTTATGAATATGCTACAAAAATATTTTCAAGCATGTTCATTGTCTCAGATGTATCTTAAAGTTGACTATTAAATGGTTTAAAAATATTCTAATCACTTATCTGGGTATGGTCTCTTATACCTATAGACTAGAACTTGAGAGATGGAGATAGAGGATCATGAGTTCAAGGTCATCCTTAGGAACTAGCAAGTCTAAGCTCAACATGGGCTACATGAAAATTCTACCTCAAACAGATTGTGCAAAAATTGTTGCTTACTGAACATGCAAAGAATAAATTATTTAAAAAATAACTCATATATATATACCAAAAAGAGTCAAACAGATAGGCATCTATCTCAAGTTCAACATTTTCAAAACTAAATTTGACCTTCCCACCAGATGTATTTCTTCTCAGTCTTTCCTGATGTGTCATTGGCAACAAACCCTTCCTTCCTTTCTTCCTTCTGGTTTCTTGAGCCAAAATGACTGTATGAGTCAACTCCTCTCTTTCTATCACAAGCAACCTCTAACCTGTCAAGAACTCCTGTTGGTTCTTCCTTCAAAATATGCTCAAGGCAGGTACTTTCCACCATCTCTCAGCCAACACTTTTATCCCTGCAATCTCAGCCACCATCACTCTTTCTCATTTAGGTTCCTGTCTTTTCGTTGAACTCTTCTGGTCTCATCCACCTTACCCAACATCTGTGCTCAGCATATTGGCCAAATGAGTTCATGAACATAAGATCATAATTCATTCTTCTACTCAAAATGTGGTGTGAATTGTAATTTACTAAGTATGGGCATTTGTAAGTGACTCTCCCCAAATGGCTTCTAGTCTTGGCACTAGTTCCAAAGAAGGGGTGGGGGAAGTGAGTAAAGAGACATTTGAACAACAATTCAAATAAGACAATTTTATTCTAGTAAATGAACAACTTCATAAACAAAACTAGGTAGAAAAGAAGTCTTCATTATACTGACCCTCTGAGTGGTCTGAGCACAGTAAGAGGCCTGGTACATCACTACTTAACTTTTTTCCATTGAAGCTGTTCTCATTTTAAAAACAAAAAGGTGGAATTAGACTTTTAGCACCTCTGCTCCCTCCTCTGCTTCAACCATTGCAGATCAGTAGCTCTGAGAGTCTGATACCCCCTCTGAAAGGAGAGTTGCCCAGACTACCTCTGCCATCTTTGCAGAATTTCAATAGAGAGCTTTATCTCTGTGGAGAGTTTCATAACTAAAGAGAACATAGGCAAATGCATCCTTAACCAAAGTACTTAGCAGCCATGCTGGCCAATAAGTCACCTCTCAACACCCAATCAGTCCTCCTGAAATCAATGAATTCCTGGTAAAAATCACAAGCTCTCTAGACCTGTACATGACCCTTAGGCCTGCAGGCTCTCTGCTTACCAGGTGACCAAGTCATGAAAAACAAGTTGTGATCTGTAAATTTTTAGGGCTGTCTTTTTCCTACCTAATCTGAAACTAGGGTGAAACAGAGAATAGGCAGTTAGTAAACATGGCCATGTTTTCCTCTGACATAGAAATCCCACTGAGCTAATGTCAGCTAGCATTAGAAACACATCTCAGTTTCTGCCTTTCTTCATTTCAACATCCCCAGTATGGGTAGGGGAAAAAATGGTAAGCCACTATAAGTAAGAACAGAGTAATCATCACGAGGAAATATGGGCTTGTCATAATATGCGTAAATGCCTGGGTAGCTGGCAACTCATCATTCAGTTGTGAGTATTTTTGGCCTTTGCATTTCCTATGATGCTGTTGTCATGTGCATGACTCAAATAGCATTATGATAGAGCAAAAAATCTGAGCTACCAAATAAGACAGTCTTAGATGAGCTGGAAGGATAGTGTCTCGCCATGGCAGCTGTTGGAGTCTGGCGGATCTCATCACACCATAAATTAATTCAAAGCTTGTCAAATCTTGATCAATATTTTCACAAGACTTATAACTTATCTGCCCCCCACCAACTTCTGCTGATCTTTGCCCATTAGAAGATGCTTTGTTTAGATTGTCAGCATGAGATATTGTCTCTATATTTCCATGATACCCATTCTGGATGCTAAGCCCTACCCTGGGAGGGCAGTCTGTATGGAATGTATCACCTTTTGGTTAGATTGAGCCACATGGCATCCCCTGCAGAGAGAAGGAAGTGATTTAATAACATATCCCCTACTATAGCATTAGGGGTCACCTCATGATGCTGTGTCCCTCTGTCAGAGTCACCCCACCCCTTCAAAGGCAACACTGCTTCTTCCCCTATCTTCTCCTTCCAAACGTTGGTAAATGTATTCCCCACTTTGTCATTTAGGACCTACAGATTGTGACAGCTCTAACATCTCAGGTCACTGCACTTTCCCTGTGGCTGTTTTCCTCCTGGTCACTCCAGTATTTGTTTCCTTGGTATAAGACTTCCTCAAGTTCTGTTTTGGAGATGGTAACTGCTTTTCTCACAAGCCCCTCAAGGAGACATTTGCCAAAGGGAATGAACATGTCCTAAACAATTCCTTATTCTGTATGTCAGACTATAAAATGGCAAGAGAGTAGATAATCCTACCAATTTTAGCATATTCTCTAACCAAAGTATGCCCTTATATTTTAATAAGGATATGTATCAGGTCTCAGCTTAAATGTCCCTTCTTTAGACCTGTGATGAGGCTTGATCTTTCTCATAGAATCTTAATTTTTCTCCCTGATGACTATGTTTCTTTGTTTTCATTTCATTCCTGTTACCCACTAAACCTTAAACCACATGGAATGACACAGTTTTCTGCCTTTCATGCTATCTTCCCAAGCAAGGGTCTTAGCACATGGTTGCTACCAATACATATTGGCTGTGTGGCCAAGTTTAACAAATAAACAAAAGAAAAGAGGCCATCTAATTCTCAACAAGATCAGTTTGTCTAACCACTGCACTGCCTGAATTATCTCAACTCCTCTTCATCACCTCCCTGGATCTAGTTATGCTAGACCCTCATTGATCTTGTCTGCATGTTCCTGTGGATAAGTACTTTCCCAAAACAGAGGGCAGATTTCTGGAATAAAGACTCTAGGGCTTAGAGTTTTTTGTTTGTTTAGTTTTAATTCATTTTGTTTGCATCCTCCACATGGGACCTTAAATAAGAAAGTCCAAAACTGAATCTGCCCCTAAGCCAGAAGGGAAGACTTAAAGGGTAGACAAGAACATAAGAGGTAGAAGGAAGGCAAAGGGACTCAAAACAACCAATTAGAAATGATCTGGGCCTCCTTGCTAATTTCAACCATGAAACCTTCCAAACCCAGAATTTCACCCAGGTCATTCAGTCACGTCATTCATTGCTTAAGCAGAATGGCTGGTTTCAAAACAGAAAAAGCATAAAAGTCTTAAAATGTTTTTAATACCCTACATTATTCAGAATGTTTGTTGTAGATGGGGCTGCCATTGTGGGTTCCATTGTCAAAATGACCATTTCTCCATCCTAACACTTCATCATTTCCCCTTCTCTATCATCCAATAAGGCAGTTGTAGATGAAGTTTTCAAACAACTCCAGGCTTCAGTAAATCAGATGGAAATCCAATATAAAAATCTCAATTAAGGAGCAGTTTTTAGAACTCTGACATCAAGTAGATGTCTCAGCAAAGACTCTGAGTCCCGTGTGATTTAAATCATGATTTAATTATCCAATTATTTCAATGTTTTATTTTGACTTTTTGAAATTTGCAAAAAGAATTTCACTTTCTTCATACTTGTAAATGTTACAGTCTTTCTTGGAATAAACTATTTCTTACTCAAAACCTATAGTACAAGGAAGTCCTCAAAATTCAAATGAAAAACTTGTCCAATAGTTCTTTACATCTTTGCTTCCTAATCAGAAACTGTGCACCATGTGGGTAAATACAGTGACATATAATACAGAGGGCTGTCCCTTCATAAGACAACTTCAACTTTGACATGTCTGAACTCTCAGCACACTTGGTGAACTTCCACAACATTCTACCAGACATAATTAACCACTAATGAAATTTTACTGGAGAAAAAAATTACAATGTATATTCAAAATCTCTTTAAGTCTGAGGGAGCAAATTCCATGAGAATGATGACCTTCTCATATGAGAGACTGCCACAGAAAAGCTCAGAAACAAATCTGTCCCTGGCAGCTAATAACTCACCTGTTATCAAACCCTCCAGCATCATAATACCTCAGTCCCAACTGTGAGCCTGCAAATATGTGACAAAGCAACTGATGGATGGCAGTGGCCAGCCGAATTGGTAATGTGCCTTGGGATTTGGTAACTCCACCCACCCTATGTGTGAGAAGAATTTATGAAGATAACATGACATGCTAATATATTTTTACAGCTTAAACAAGATATTCAATGCCATTTTTGAGCACCACACATAGTTTATCAATATAACTCCAAAGACCTTTATCCCCTTTTTGTTTCTTTGCTGCTACACGTAATATAATTATTGGAAGGTTAAGACTGATGAGTGGAAGCATTTGAGCCCTGGATGTGCCCTTCCCTTTGTATTTCTGTATCATTTCTCTGATCATTGGTTCATTGCAATTTGGGTTATTTTTGAGGTTCTCATCCCAACACCAACTTCAGTCATAGTCAAAGAATAAAAAGAAACTGGAATAGATTAGGAATGGCCTGTGACAAACTGTATTCTTCTATCTCCTTTTAGATGGGTCAGGTGGAAGGTCGAGTGCTAAAGCAGCGTTGGCTGGACTTCAGGGACCTTTCAGGGGGAAATCAAGCTCACCACCTCTGAAGGATAACACTCTCAGTTCATAGGTAGGACAAATATCAGCACCGTCCTCTGCCCTGACTGAGGGGAGGAGAGCTCAGATAAACTGCAGAAAACTTCTTTCTCTGATATAGCTTGTAATGTTTATTGTGGAAAATAGTTCAGGCTTCTCTGCTTAATAGTATTTAATGTACAAAAATGTATTCTGATATTTTGAAAAAAATCAACAAAGTCCCAGCAAATGAACAGAGGTACTATCTACTATGCCTGTGACTGCTGATGGCAATACGGAACAAGACTGTCGTGCAGTGAGTCCTTAGTCTCCAACTCACAGTGTGTGCTTTTCCTGAATTATCCTATTTGGTCCTTATATAATCCCTAAGATACAAGGACTCTTACAATGCTCTTATCTAGGTGAGGATGGTAGCACCAGCAGAGCTACAACTTGATCCTGAGTCCACTGTCCTTTAAAATATAATTCTTGAGAGTGAGGCTTCAGTCACTGCAAAAAAATGAATGAACTGTGCTGTCCCTGAGCATTGTATATTTTTCAACTATCCAGAATGTCTAGGAATAAGGCTCACCATATCATAAATCTTTTTTTAAAAATAGACAAATAAGGATGAAACACTGGGCAATTGTAAACAATGTGATTAACTGACTTAAATTCTAAGCTCCACTTTTCTCATTTGTATAAAGCTCATGAGAATATTAAAAGATAAAGAAAGATCACATATGGCAGGCACTGTCTTAGCTATGTTTCTTTTGCTGTGATAAAGACCATGACAAAAAAGCAACTTGGTGAGGAAGAGGTTTATTTCATCTTATACATCCAGACAACAGTCTGTCACTGAGGGAAATCAAAAGCAGGAACGTGACAAAGGAACCTGGAGGCAGGAACTGAAGCAGAAGCCATGAGAACTCGGTTTACTGTCTTGCTTCTTGTGTCTTACTCAGCCTGTTTCCTTAAACAACACAGTACTACCTGTCCAGGGATGGCACTACCTCTTATCAATCATCAATCAAAAAATGTCCAACAGATTTGCATGTAGACAATCTGGATGTTCCGCTCCCAAATATGGCCAGGTTTATATTAACAAACATCAGCAGAAGGGTATAGTAAGAACCTGATAGGCCAGAGATATTCAATATTTGGTACAATCAACATTTTTTGTAGACCCTGTCTTGCACTTATTTTCCATCTTAATGCTTTGCATGGAAGCAGGCAGTTTCACAGATACCCATCAGCAAAAAAAAAAAAAAAAAAAAAAAAAAAAAATGGGTGTTTCAAGTGAGTCTTAATAGGAAACTATTATCATACTGAAACTTCAGTAATGACATCCTTCCATCACTCTGTCCACTGGTGATGACTTTCTACCCTCACACTGCACCCACTGAAGGACAGAGAGTGCTTTAAGTTTCTCATTCACAGAAAGTATTCCTTCTCTTAGATTCAAAGCATCATGTTTATCTCTCTCAGTCCCAATGTTTCCTCTCAACAGATTCTACATTTTCTCTCTGCATTGATATATACAGATAACAAACTCTTCATCCCCATTTTTCCCAGTGACCTAGTTTCATTCCTTTAGTCCATGAAATATGACACCAAAAGTCAGTATAATTTTCAACTCTGGTCAAGCTTTTAGAGCCAATCTGCAATCCTTTTATATGTTCCTAGCCTTTTCCTTTTCTTTTTGCCACAAATGTATTTACTATTGACTATTTAGGTTTACAGTTCTGCAAACTCACTTGCTCTGTTTTGTTTTGTTGGGTTGGGGTCAGGTTCTTACCTGCTAGCTCAGGCTGATCTTGAATTCGTGGGCAGTCTTCCTACGTGTGTCACATAGGGAAAACTTTCTTTAAAATCATTTTGTTGTTGTTGTTCTTTGTAAGTGCATTGACATGCCTATACATCTTCCATCCCAATGGATGCAAAATGCTACAACCCACATTTCTCACCTACTTAGGATCCTTGCTTTACCAATCAGCTCTTATCTCTCCTCTTTCAGCCTCTGCCTCTGTCTTGAATCTTACCCTCTACCTATGATAATTGCAGGCTTTCTCATATGAAGAAGTAAACCCCAATATCAACCTTACACATCCCTTGAGGAGTTGTGTTAAAATAAACTTTGGGTTCCACTTTATCTTTCCACACACTATAATTTGATTCTTTCTCCACTAATCTACAAAAACTGTTCATGCTGATGTCAAATTGCTGTTCCCAATTTGCAATCACCAACAGGTGATTACCCACAGTTGTCTTCCTTGATTTTCTATGACATTTGACATGGTTACACTTTTTTCAAATTATTTTATTTCTTTGTTTTTCCTTCAAACCCAAACAAATGTTTTTGGGGACAAAGGTAGTCCCTTTTATTTCTTGTACTCACTAAATACTTGAGGTCCCCAAAGTCTTATTCTTGGGGCTTATAGTTAACAAAACAACTCTGTGCTTCCTTCTTAGAGCCTATGTCTTCCCACACAATAATATTTGTTACATCAATGGTTCTAGTCCTAATATCTCTGTAGATTAAATGATTAAGAATTGTCCTGACTAGAGAACAAATCCAAATGAGGTCTCAAAAGCCTCTCAAAATCAGTACTTAAGCTCATCTACTGTGTAGATGTCTAACAAGTCATTATAAAATCAGAGTCACTTTTGAGTTATTCTATAATCTTAACAATAAAAGAAGCTTTTAAGAACTTAATATAACCTACAGTAGAGAATTATTTATCTAAAGTTAAATCCTGAAATCTATTCATCTTTTTAATCTATGTATTTCCTCACAAAAAAAATTGTCTGAAGTTAAATGTACCAGACATTAGTAATATATGTTTTTCTCATTCTACGGCTTTCACATTATGCTTTTATATCAATCTAATTTTATAATGAATTTATATAGCTTATGGTACAATTTTCAAATCTAATCACATCTCTTCTTTCTGTATATTCTATTATTACATTGCATGGAATGGCATAGTTTTCCTACTCGTTCATTCTTCAACTAAAATTTTGAATGTAATCCCTGATTTATCCTTATACTCAACCTGTCTTAGATTCTTTTCTTCTGCTGCAATAGAAATACACTGGCTAAAGCAACTTGGGAGGAAACTACCAGTTCTAGATTATAGTCCATCATGGAAGATAAATCACAGTAGCAGGAGCTTGAAGCAGCTGGTCACACTGCGTCTTCAGTTTAAAAAACAAAAAGCAGAGAGCAACACATGAATGCAAGCATGGTAGTGCTCAGTTTGTTTTCTTCATTCATATACAATCCAAGATCCCTTGTCTAGAGAATAGTGCCACTCAATGTGGGCAGGTCTTCCAACTACAATTCTTGTGATCAAGAGCATCCCATGCCCAGAGACCCATCTCCCAGGTGATTCTAACTAGTCACACAATCCTCTTGAATGTATCTTAAATCCATCCACTTTGGAGTAGCATGAAAGCACATTCCAAGAATAATTTTGTGTTTTTGAAGAAAAGGAGATCACAAGACATTCATCTTGTTTTCTTGGAGTTTTCTCCTAAGCACTCAGAACTCTCCTCATACAACTTCATTCTTTGACTGTGTTCCAACAAAAGGAACCCTTGTACACTGCTGGTAGGAATATAAATTAGTAAAAGTGCAGAAAACAATGAGGACGCTCTCCTCAAAAGGTTACAAACATAACTGTAACTTGACCCAACAATCCTATTTCTAGTGTATTCCAGAGGAAATAAAACCAGCATTTCACAGGTCATCTGTATTCTCATGCTTATCTTAATACAAGATATAGAACCAACTTCATTTGCCAAACAGTGAATGAACAGATAAAATACTATGCTTAATATACACCATGTATTATTAGTTCATTATCTTATAAAGGAAGAAGTCTTACCATTGTATTGAATCTGGAAGACATGTTAAGTAAAATAAGCCAGGAACAGAAAGTCAAAGACTGAGTGATCTTACTTCATATGAAGAATCTTAAAAAGTGAATCTCATAAACACAGAAGGCTGGTTGTAGCACAAATAATAAAAACCCAAAGACAGATATTCTTTGGGGTTCAAGCTGAAGATCAGAAAAACAAAGCAGCCAACCACTAGAGAGCTCTTACCTCTAGAAAATCTTCAGACTGAAAAGAAAGACTGAGTTCCTGTCTCATCCTGCTTTTTAGTCCTCTCCAGTGTTGATATTAAAGATGTGTACCTCAACCGCCAGGCCTCTATGACTAACAAGTGTGGCTGGTGGGATTAAAGGTGTGGGTCACCACTGCCTAACCTATATGGCTGACTAGTATGGCTAGCTTTGCACTCTGATCTTCAGGCAAGCTTTATTTGTTAGATCATAAACAAAATATCACCACAGCTGGTGAGCAAATGCTGTGTTTGTAAGGAAGCTGGAGGGTAGAAAAACACTGACCAAAGAATATATAAAAACTGTTAGGTAGGAGTAAACTTTAGAGTCCTACCGTACAAAGAAGTGAATTAGTTAACTATGACACATTGTACTCTTAAAAATTACAAAGAGGAATGGAAAGATGGCTTAGTGGATAAAACCATTTGCCACCCAGGCTGATGACTTGAGCTCACTCCCAGGGACACACATGGTGGGAGAAGAAACCCAACTCCAGCAAGTTGTTCTCTGACCTCCACACATGCACAGTGGCACACAGATACATATATGTATACACTCAAAGTAAACAATTTGTAATAAAAGGTTTTTATTGCAAAGATAGAAAATGCTATATGGATTTACTACAAAAATAATAATGCTATGATGCCATGTATTGTTTAGTTAGCTACATGTATATGTGTGTATTTCAAAATACCATGCTGAATACAATTTAAAATTTTAGTATGTGTCATTTTTATTTAAAATGAATAAATAAATACAAACTACTTGGCTTGCTCTGCGATATTACATACAATCTGGTCTATGGATTTCCAACTTGATGACATTGGACTGCAGTAAGAATAAGGGTCAAGTCTAAATTCTCCATTGGCTCCATGTGACTTAGACACATTACTGAGACTCTATGAGACCATTGCTCTATTCATTGTAGAATCACTGTGCTACAGATAACACATCTAAGTAGAAGATGTGCTTTTGGTCTTCAGTAAACACTGTTTTTCACACAGCTATTTTGATTATTTCATGTACCTCATCCTTTAGCAGGGACGGAGCCTTGTTTATCTTTCTGTCCATCATTCCTCTGCATGATAATTTGAAGGGCTTCAAAAATGCTTCATGAAGCCAGGCAGTGGTGGTGTACACCTTTAATTTCAGCACTCAGAAAGCAGAGGCAAACAAAACTCTGAGTTTGAGGCCAGCCTGGTCTACATAGTTCCAGGACAGTCAGACAAAGAAACCTTGTCTCGAAAAACCAAAAGAAAAAAAATGCTTCATGAATAAAACTATACATAGATGCTCACTTCATACCCCTATTTAGTCTGCCTTTATTAACTGTGTGTGGGTCTTCCAAATTCATTGCACCACTCTTCCCACCTTTGTAGTCTGAACCCAATCATGAGCTAAGTGCTCTGTCTGCATACAGTCAAGGTTTACAGGAAGTTCTTCCAACCTGATCTTTACAGTCAAGGGCTCCTGAATATCAATGCCTAAAAGAGCCATACAACTCAGTCACACCAGATAAACTGAAGAATATTTATATGGATACTTGATAGTCTAACAAACACCTTATCCTCTTAGGCTGCCTACTTTAATACTATTTTCTTGGGTTCCCAACATTAAATCTTAAAAGCCAGTGTCAACATTCAGTCAAGATCCATCTTGACCTGCATACCTGAAGTTAAAATCCACCAGCAATTGCTAGAATGCTTCAAAGCAAAAGCAAGTTACAATTCCAGGCAATCATTAAAGTAGCGGAAATACACTGTTTTGACTAACGGAATTAAACATTGTCTCTGTAAAGTTTTATGAGTACTCCAAAGGGCCAGCTTTCTCATCATCTTCTAAATAAACAAAGTCTTAAATTCCACAGAGCAGAGTAAAATTTAAAACAAAAACACAATTTTTTTAAAGTTTTAAGATGACTACACATACCCACCTGATTAATTGTGACACATGGTTAATACCAATAATAGCCCTCAAAAGGCCTGATTTACAGCCATCCTAGCCATGTCAATTTGATGTGTTCAAGGTGAAATAATGCTTTAGGGAATAAACATTGTTCTAAATAATAATAAAAGCATCTCATAAAGGAATCCTTCCATCTTTTTAGTATACATTCAATTGAACCAACACTAAATAATTAGTCTTACTGATGACAGAGCCATATGTCTAGGAATACAACTTATAGAATCATTAAAATTATGATAATCAGAAATTACTATTTTTTTCAAAGTGTACCTTGAAATGTACTCAAAGTAATTTCCTGCTACATAAACCAACTTGTGGTACTGAGACCTCATCAGGACATCCAGCAAATATCTCAACTCATTTCAACTCAATGCAACAAAAATATTTGCTAAAAAGTTGCCAAATGGGGTTTATGGAATCAATATAGGAAGGAATAAGAACCAAAACTGCACAATATCTTTTCTACCACATTTTGCCATATAAATTCTTCCTGATAGTTAATTTCTGATAGTTAACAACTGAACGACCCCTGTTCTGATTAACTTAAAAAACTATTCTGGCAGTGAATAAAGTTTGATTAATTTCTATTTAACTTGGAAATAATGCATGTATGGATAGAGTCTGTGGCAGGCCTAAGAGTTCACAAAGAATGTGAGAAGTGATGAAGTGTGAGATGGAGCGACCACAGCAGGCTAAAAGGTGGTGATGCCTGATGACGTGCAGCTGAGAATCCCAAGGAATGATGAAGTGAGGTGGGCAGTGATCCCAGCATGGTGGATATCCATCCACAGTGTAAAAGACTTCATATGTGGGTTTATTCAAATGAGCTGGGGAAAGCAAGAACTCACTGGACTTGATTTGGTCTATAAAAGATGTTCTGTCCTGGTGTTGTCTCCTGTAGCATACCTCTACAGGGACATGTGGTCAGCAAACTGCCCTCAACACTAGCAAGCATTGTGTAACTTCCGTGTGTGGCTTGTTTTGAAATTCATAATACCCGGTATTAGCAGACCCCAGACAGTGACTGTTATTCATGTACATCTCAGTCCATGTTGATGGGTTTTCAAGACAAGATGGTATAGTTCACGGGGACATAAGAAATACTTTCATACAGTATCCAGCACATAATTCATAATCCAAAGATATTAAGTGAATAAGTGGAGGAAGGAAGGAAGCAAAGAAGGAAGTCAACATAAATCAGGGACAATGATTACATCATCCTTCAGTGTTTCCACACTACAGTGCAAGATCAGAATTTACCAGTGTGTAAAACACATGATAATTTTTGTACAATTTTTGTGTAAGTTATAAAGCCAGTGAGTGCTTAGGCCAGAGAATACATCTTAAACATTGTAGTACCATTAGCACCCAATCCAGGGCCCAAATATACAGTGAAATAAGAAATCCATTGATCTGTCAAAATTCATACTCATAATAATGTTATAATACTTATATAGCAATGTCAGGACTCACCTAATACATACCTTTTTGTCTACATCCATCAAGAATTAATTTAATGGCCATTATTCAAGCATGTGCTCCCTAGTCTCTGATAATTCGATTTGAGCTTGTATTAAACCCTTTTATTAAAGACATTTTGATAATATATGATTTTGTTTCTTTTTCTGTGTGTCTGGCCTGGGGTAGTAGCACCCTTCTAGCTGCAATTTGGAGTTCATCATCCTCACAAGTTTTTAACACTGCCGGCATGTACTCTTCTGCTATGAAAAGATTATTGCTTTCTCTCTTCCTTTTAGCCAGTTTCTATCTCTTTTCTCCAAAAAAAAAAAAGACTTAACCTAAAAAGCCTGAATCAGAGATGTTCTATCTACATTCACAATGCAAGCTAGCTAAGCACTCAGACTTTCAAAAGCAGAAGCAGAACCCTACAGAATGAATGTTAGGAAAGTATGCACATATATCCTCCTAATGAAAGGGGGTGTAAAGAGAATGAGTTACCAAGGATACCTTCTAAGTGCTCTCATGTGGATATCCACTCATAAGTGGATATTAGATGTAAATCAAAGGATAACCAGAATAAAGTCCACAGCTCCAGAGAAGCTAGGTAACAAGGAGGACCCAAAGAGGGATTCATGGTTCACCCTGGGAAGAGAAATTAGATGATACCTACAGGGCAAACTGGAGTGGGGGTGGTAAGGGCAGGGGAGGGGAATGAGAACAGAAGGGAACAAGATGACCTAGACAGGGAGGGATGCAGTAAAAGAGCAATGAAAAAGATATCTTAATAGAGAGAGCCACTATGGGCTTAGGGAGAAACCTGATGCTAGTGTAACTCTCAAGAATCCATAAGGAGGAGCCCAACTAAGAATCCTAGCAATAGTAGAGAGGATGCCTGAAATGGCCTACTCCTATAATCAAATCGATGAATACCCCAATGATCATAGGGCCCTCATCTAGTAACTGATGGAACCAGATGCAGAGATCCACAAAGCCCCAGGGAATCCAGGTGAAGAGAAGAAGGGAATATATGAGCAAGGGAGGTCAAGATTATGATAGAGAAATATACAGAGACAGCTGAACCAAGCTCGTGGAAACTCATGAACTCTAGACCAACAGCTGTGGAGATTCCAGAGGACCAAACTAGCCCCCCCCCATATGTGGGAGAGAGTTGTGAGGCTTGGACTATCTGAGGGGCCCCTGGCAGTAGGACCACGATACAAACCTGGTACATGAGCTTTTTTGTTGGAGCCCATTCCTTAGGATGAGATGCCATGCTCAGAGAAAGTAGGACCACAATATACTATGGCGGGATGCCATGCTCAGTCTTAATGAATGGGAAAGGGGCTGGGCCCTGCCCCAACCTATTGTACAAAACCATGTTGACTCCTCATGGGGAGCCCTTACCTGTGAGGAGGAATGAACTGGGGGTGGGCTAGGAGGGTGGTGAAGGAGGATAGGAGAGGCGAGGGGGGGTAGGAAGAAGGATGGGAATGAGAACTGTAGTTGGAATGTAAAATTAAATCAAAAATAAAAATGGGAAAAAGTGCTCTAAAATATATATATATATATATATATATATATATATATATTGAATACTCATTCCAGCACTATAAAACAAAGACAACTTGTAAGAAAAGTAACCAGACACACCAGTATCACCAGTTAAAGGGTCAGAAGGAAATCTTCAGGGAAGCAGCTGCCAAGGCAAATGCTTCAAATCATTTGGTTTTTGCATGGGCCTCATTGCTTTAATCCACCTGAACTCTACATTTGGGAAGGGGAAAGCAACCTGTCATGAAGATACCTTTGAATGATTTTGTACATAGGAATATAAGACTTTCAGTAACCTTGCAAGCAAGTGATTGTCAGTAAAATGACGCTGGGAAAGCACCAGTGTAGCAGGAAGGAAGTGAAACAGAAAGGAAGAAATCAGTGTAGGGTATGGTTGAGGGTAGGTTATAACTGTGGACACCTGGAGATCCAATCCCATGAAGGAACTCACAGAGTTCCTGTGAGACACAGACAGAGACTATATCGCAAAGATAACCCATCAAGGGTTATATTCACCCTCCAACTTCATCTATCATTGACAAAGGACCACACTGAAGGGGGCTTAGTGCCAGTCCTTCTAGCATGCACTACCCCCAGGCCAGAAGCACTCCAGAGGCCAGAATCAACCCAAAGCAGGATCTCCCAGGTCTACTGCAGGCAATAGTGAGTGTGTGGGAACCAAATGCCAAGAAAATATAAGCAAGACAGACATGGTGTTTATTACCTCAAATTCCTGTGAGATTCTATTCCAAATGTTGACATATTTATGATCTGACCAAAACATGAGAGAAATGAAGAGAAACTATACTTGTAGGTAAGAGGATGCTTGCTGTGTGTAAAAGAAAACTAAAATCTCATTTTAAATGAAAGCTTCCTTACTCTAAATTTCCTGAAGCTTTGAGGAATTAATGTTAGTTTAGAACTGGGTTGGCAACTGGGACCTCTGGACCAATCCACTCTGCCAACTCTTGTCATGCAGTGCCCAGCTAAGAATGATAATTTATATTTTTTAGTAGTTGGAAAAAGTCAAAAGAGGCCTATATTGAAGTTTATATGATACTCAGGTTTCATAGTCCATCAACATTTATTGGAACATGGCCACGCCCATGCTTTTGCACACTGTCAATGACTACACTATGGATGATAGAGCTGAGTAGCAGTGACAGGGACCATCTGGATGTCAAGTTCTAAAAGTTTATTATCTGACCCTTCACAGAAAGTTTGCCAAGCCATAATTTAGAAGCACCCTCACTCTGAGACTCTTCATGACAAGAGTGCTCCCCAGGGAACAGGAGTGGGGGATAGGCTCATCCTTTAAGGAAAACCCAACCTCAGGTCAGGCTCCACGAAACAGCCTCTGGGTCTCTTGGATGATGAGACTTTCTCTCAGCCTTCCCTCCCTCAAGTCTCTGCCAGATGAATAGATATTGACAGTCCTTCAGATTAGCAAAGCGAAGGAATGAGATTCTTATAAGCAGAGGGTGAAAATTAAGTGGGCTTTTAGATTTACAGTCCCTGGTTTCTCCAGTTCAAAACATAACACTTTGTGAACACCTGTTAACTTTTTCAATTTTCCCAGACACAATTCCACATGGAAACTAATGTCTGAACTCTTGCAAAGAGTCTCACTGTGGAAAAGGTCAAAAACAGGACAGTGGGAGATACCATCAAACAGGAAAAAGAGATGGAGAGAGGGAAGAAAGAAGTAGAAGCAGGTAAGAAAGAGAGAAAGAGCTTAATACAATTTAATCACCGGATGTGGATCAACCAAATATCTAAAAGAATAATAAAGATTTGTATTAACAGTTGGCGTGGCACTCAAGAGTTAAAGCTGGTCATCTTAATCAGATGTCAAGGGAAGCCAAGTCTAATCCAGCGCCTCACCACGTGGTTGTCTGTCCAGCCACAGAAGAAGGGACTGAATATGTAAACCAGGTCTTTTCCATGGCGTGCTGTCTTGATCTATGGATGTGCTTACACATCAGCATCTCTCAGAATGCCAGAGCCCATTCCCAAGTCTTGTTTACGGGAGAGCATCAGTGCTCTCCGGGCACGCACGTCATCGTGAAAGGAGCTTTAAATAGCACAACAGAAGAGTGTTCTTGGTAGGAACACAGCCTATGATAAACTTTGAAGTACAAATGAGAAGTGGAAGTGAATATTCAACGCATGCCTTGTCCTAAAACTTCGTGAAAAATGAAATGCACAAGAAAAGTTGGATCCTTGCCATGACACCCATTACAGTGTAGACGGAGGATCTGACCTTTCATGTTAAACTTGCTGTGTTTTTGACACATTTAGTCAATTAAAATGGGTGAAGTGTAATTTGTTTTTCTTAAGTTTAATACAGCATGTCAATAGAAGTTAACCAAAATTTATAGTTGGAACACTAAAGCTGCCACATACACTTAAACAAATGGACACAATTTATCATAGTTGAAATAAAGAGAACATCACGGGCATTGGACTTTACACTTCACGTAAGCATGTTGCCAAATATAGGAAAGCAAGCTCCTTCTCACACTTCCAATGGGAAAGACATGTGGGTTCACATTAAATATTGGTGTGAAAAGCCTGGCAGGTATCCAGTCCTAAGGAGTGTTAGCGTTGGCACTTGCACTGTGTACTTTTACTATAAATTGTTGTAGCGTTTATTTGACATGGAATACCCAAAGGATTGATGAGCAGAAACGGAAGATTTTTTCATCGTGCCCTATTACCTTTTTCATACATCTATACTAAGCTTTTACGTCTTCAAAGTCTAAACAAGTAGCCACCTGTATTCAATCGGCACAAGATATTTTTCATGAAACTATAGTTTGCCTTTTTATAAACCTATAAAAGTACACATTTTCCATTTTATTAGTCAGTGAAGCAGAAGCAGATTTAATAATAAAACTTATAAAATGCAGTTTCTTTACACTCTAACATTTTTTGCCTGTTTGAAGTGCCACAGGACAACCAAACTTACATCACAGTTCCTGTCTCCTTTGCACATGAACAAATTGCTGTGATTTTTGTATATCTTTACCTTGAAAAAATTCACCTAAGCTCCATCAATTTATATAGTAGCTTATAAATTCCCAGAAGATTCAGGAATAGCATGAAACAAGTAGGGAAGAAATTTTAATTTGGCACCCACAACATGTATGTCAGTTATAGACACCTATAGTAATTGGTCCTTTTACAGAAAGTAAAATGGCTCCACCCATGACTACAACATGAACATATAGTCTCTGTAAAACTAGACAGGGATATCAGAATCATTTTTCGTGGTTTGGGTTCTGAGCCTAGACGTTAAGGGCTAACCCATCTCTCCAGAATCAATTTTTCAAACTTGAGACCAGCATAAGTAAATCAGGCAGAAATACTTTGTAACCAATGTGAAGACTTAAAAGAAAAGATTTGTAAGATTACAGATTATAGACATAAAAATATTATATATATATATATATATATATATATATATATAGCTGGATTTATTGCTTGGATGCAAAATTGGTTTGTATCCCCATTTTTAAAGTTCTGAGGGAAAAATGCCTATCTCTAGAAACACCAAAATTCTTCAACAAAATTCAGACCTTTTTATGTTCAAAATACTTTGTTCAGCAGAACAATAAGGATTTTTCTTTAAATTAACAAGTTACATTTATTGAAACCATAAACCCAGAGTAGTTAGGAGGTGAGTCTGAGATTTCCAGTGAAAAGCCAAAATGAGGAAAGAATACCTACTGGGTATGGTCCATTCAGTATTCAACACAGAATTGGCCTTGTTCTCTAATGTAGTAATACAAGAGAAAACGATTCAAAACAACAGAAAGGCTCAGAAAGTAACTCAGAATTAAGAAGAACACTTACCCAGTATGTACAAAGCCCTTTGTTCTGTTTTACTTTGTCTGTTGTTTCCTAGCAAGGACAGAATAATTTGTTTTCACTAGAAAAGAAATTATCTATTCCTGCACAAAGTGTGCTAGTTTTTCATGACTGCAACAAGATAACTGAGAAATCAAAAGAAGGAAGATATTTTTCCCCTTTGCCCTATCACTTTGCACCTAAGGTGAAATTTAGGCTTTGAGTGACATGGTGGGAAGCATGGGACAAAGCAAAGGTGTTCATGCACTGTCTTTGGGAGTCAGAATGGGGGAGAGACCAGAGACAGGACCCTTTACCATTCAATTGCACACCTACCATGACCAGCTAGCTTCCTCCAGCTGCACCCCATCTTTCGCAGCTGCTATAACTTCCCAGTGGTTCATTCCTCTGTGGATCCATCATTGGCCTCCTCCATTAAGAAAGGAGAGTCCTGGAACTGGAGAGATGGGTCAGAAGTTAAATGTGCTTGCTGCTCTCACAGATATAAAATTATTTTTTAAAATATTACTCATTAGAAAATACACTGCTACATGGGGGAGGGCCTAGGCCCTATCCCAAAGGATATGATAGATTCTGAAGGCCTCACCCTCCCTGGGGAGCAGAAATGATATGAAATAGGTAGGGTATTAGTGGGAGGCAGGGGAAGAGGGGAGGGAGAGAGACCTGGGATTGATTGTTTCTAATTTAAACTAAAAAATGGAGAAAAAAAGAAAATACACTACAAGCAAAAACAATGAAAAATATTAAAAATAGAACTAGTGAGGTGCTAAGCTGTTACAAGATACATTTTGAAACAAAAATGGAGCAAATAGAAAAACATACATTCTCTCAGATAACAGAAATACAATTGATTCTCCAAAAGTATACACAAATAAGTTTTGTCTGAATCTAGACAGAAATCTTCATGGAAAACTTCATAAAATTACCAAACAAGTCACTTACTTATTTTGAAAATATCATTTCATTTATTCCCATGGTGACTCAAAACAGTATTTGAAACTGTGAGTTGTAATCAGACTGGATTATTTATAGGTAACCATACCATTGAGTAACATGAAGAGCTACTTATGTAGAAGAGGAAAGCAATTGAGCCTTTGCTAAACATCAAATCATGCCACATAAATAAGCATACAGACCAGTAAAACAATAGACAATATTAAAATAAATCCATGTATGTATAGAAATGTAGAATGTAATTGAGGTAACACCTCATATTTCTATGAAAGCAAGACGGACTACTTACTGAATAGTATTGCAATGATTGTACTAATTTAGAAAAAGATAAAACTGGAGTCCATACTTCCCACCACACACTATGATCAAGCCCAACTAGAATTCAAAAAGAAAATGCAAAAGTACAAGAAATAGAAAAATTAAATTAGTGGCACTTGTAAAATAAAATGTGATGTGAGTGAGTCCTTTTATCACATGGATGTCATCAAGACCTCTCAAAAGTTCAAATTCTAGGGACAAAAAAATGTTAATCGTTTATGTGTAATAATGACCATAAAGTATAAAAGAAAACACAACATGCATCTAAGATGAAGACCTAATCTCCAGGTACACAAAGAGCACGGGGAATGAGTGTGCATTTACTATTTAGTGAATATTTATTGAGGACCTGCTTACTTCAAGGCTCTATGCTTAAACTCGTGATTTGGGATGATGCACAGCAAGTGTATCTCTACTCAAACTCAGAACTCCATGCCTTTCCAAGCCCAGTAGCAGCCACTTTGGCAGTTGAGGGCAACTGAGATACTAATTTCCTACACATGTTTTTCATTTCACTCTTTGCCTTCTCAAAGATCTCAGCCTGCAAAATAACCCAAGAAAAGGACTATAAAAATCCTTTGATATCACAAGATAAGAAAAATATCCCTATGCATCATAGTATTTATTATAAATCTTTTAAATTACCATTATTTAAGGTATTTTGTTGATCTATACCATCCTAATTTTATGGATAAATTTCAGTACTATCTTTTGTTTGTAGCCATTAAAGTCATCACTTCTGTGTTTGTTTAACCCTGATTTTAATTTGAAATATCTAATATGACAGTAATTACATTGTACTCATTTGATATTTGGCTTTGCTTCTTACTTCCCTCCTAACTCTAACTATAGCCATCTAGAAGGCTAAGCTTGCTGTCTTCCATTATTTCTTACTCAAACATACAGAGTTCAAGTTTAATATTTTGCTTAATAATTTTTGTTTAAACAAGACTATTTATTTGCATTGGTAACAAAGTTCTTCTGGTTCTTTTTTTTTCACTCTAATGTGTTTTTCTTGTTGTCATAAAGGAGAGAACAAGGGCAGTGTATGTTTCCCATCTGACAAGAGAACTCTACCCACTTTTGTATTATTTACGCAATAATGATCAAGGCCCAGGGCATTTCCTGGGGATTAATAGCTGACTGGCAGACTGACTGAAGGCCATTAACTTCAGGCAGTCATTAATTTTCTTAGAAAACCTGGTTGAAGTCATTATTTCTATTATAAGATCAATAGCACACTTCCCTAGACACCACTATCACACACAAAAAAAAAAAAAATGGAAAAGACTGTTTTCAGGAACTGTTCTTAAATACATTCAACTTAAAGTTTTGTTTTAAGAGAAACATCAACAAAATTTCTAACAGCTTAGGAATGTGTTGTTCCTCACACAGACAACAACATCATGGACATTGTGTTCATTTTCTCCTAAACTAAGAGCTAAGCTAAAAATAAAGTCGATTTCTCTGTCTGTCCTTCTCTTTTTCTCCCCCCTCCTCCACATCTTCTCCTCCTGACCCTCCCCCTTCTCCTTCTCTTTTTCTTCTTTCTCTCCCTCCCTCTCTCCTAAGGACTTCAGCATGAAAGCGGCCACTCTAGGTGTAAATCCAAAAAAGCAGCATGTGGTGGGTCACACCATATACAGATTATTAAAGAGCAGGTAGACCAGCCAGTCTACAGTGTTTTGTGAGGGCATTTGCAGAGAAATGACCATTGGACAGGGATATTCTTTCTATGCAACCCAAGTTAAAGAGATCAAAGAAAGAAACTAGAATTCACATAATTAGATAGGTATTTGTCTGTAGCTGATTTGACTATCCAAGAGGAGGAACCTAACTAAGTCTACCCAGAAGCAAAATGCTTCAAGAAAGAAGCAATAGTTTGAGGTGGGGGAAGATAGAAGATTATATAAAATAAATATTAAAGAACCTCATAAAATGTCTCCCAGTTTGTGAATGTGGATACAGTTAGTGGCAGGAAAGTTCTTTTTATGAACTCTTCAGTTAGAACATAGTTATCCATCTAATTTTCTTCATCCTTAAAATGGAAGCAATATAAATCTAATATAACCTGTGTGCCCTAGTTAGCTTTAACTGTCAACTTGATTGAAACAACTGAGAAGAGATTCTCAATTGAGGGACTGGCCATTTCACGTTGTCCTGTGGGCATGTCTGTGGGGTATTACCTTTGTCATTAATTGATATAGGAAGGTCCGATCCACTATGAACAGCACTGTTCCCTGGGCACATGGTCCTGGGCTACATAATAAAAGCTAGACAGTCATGCATTTCTGCATGGTTCCTGCTTTGAGTTCTTGCTATAGCTCCTTGACTTCCCTCAATGATGGGCTGTAACCTGCAAACTTAAATGAATCTTTTCCTACCGTAAGCTGTTAATGGTCGTGGTGCTTGTCAAGCAAAATGTTGAAACAAGAACATTGCTACTTAAGAGCAAGATTGGGGTATGCAGTAAGATGACTGACCATTGAACTGCTCCAGAAATGGATTTCCTCATCTTCTTTTCAGTCATCAAATTTCTATGTTAGTCGTGTCAAATCCTTAAGTACTGTTGAAGTATTGTAACCCATCTACGTATCATTTCATGCAATTCCATCCCTTTGAGACTTTTCATACATTGGGTACCATTTTTCTTCTCTTCCTTCATCTTTACTCCTCGTATTCATGCTAAGACAATATTCCATCCCTATAATGGATGCCTGGATAAGGAGAAAAAATGAACCATGAAAGGATGGGGGAAATGCTACAAGAAGGAAGGACAAAAGTATTTGATTGGCACTGAAGAATACCTGTGATTAAGAGGCATTGTTCTTCCTATAAACAAGAGCAGACCAAAGTAAGGGAACATGCTGGCAAAAACATGAAAAGAGTTTTAAAACAATGTCTATTCCTAAGAATCTTACAATCTGTGAAAGAAAAGAAGCTAGAATACAAACATTGCAATAATGGTTAGAAGGTAACAAGAATCAAAAGAATGGATGAATAATGAGTGGTCGTATACATCAATGCTTGATTATAGTTGAGATAATCAAGAGAAATTTCAAGAAGGAAACACCTTTAAATTATCAGAGATTAGAAATAAATGTAATCAGATAGAGTGGCTTAAGGTCCAAAGAACAAAACTATGGAAGAATAGATGGTTTAATAAACACTGACACTCTGGCGCTGCTAGAATGTGTTTGCTCGACAACTACAGTGCAATATAATTAGAAGGTAAGCCATGGCCAAGACAGACATCTCTAAAGTCCAGCAAAGAAATACAAGAGAAAAGAATAAAAAACTTTCAATTAGATAATGTGAGGAGAGCTGTATTTAGACAATAAGAACCTCAGAGTTTTTGTACATAAGATTCATACTGACAAGTATGAAATGATACCTCTTGGTGACTTGAATTTGCATTTCCCTCATGATCAGTGTTATTGACCACTCTTCATATCTAGTTGGCATTTTGTGTCTTTTTAGAAAAAAAATCTGCTAAAGTCCTTGGTCCATTTTTTTAAGTCTGTTTTTATAACTTTATATTTCTAAGATATTTAAATGACATTAATATTTCTTACATAGTGGTAGAAAAATAGGTATTAATAGTAAACCTAGCAAGATTTCACATGCATCACCACAAGAAGCACAGAATATGTCTAAGTAAATAATAGATGCATAGGTGTGTCTAGCTTCATTGGAGCATGTAGCTATAAATACACTTTGTTAATGACTTTATCAACAACTTAGAAAGATGATTACACACACTTAATCTTTATAAAAATAAACTGATATACAATGAATATGACCTTATAAGCAACTTAGGATGGAAGATGAAAAAACATTTTAAAAAGTTATGTATTTTATGTATTTTATTCCATTAGAAATACTATTGATCCCTCACTGATAAATATTTTCAAATGACTTATTCATATACGTATGTTACCTGCATGGGATACTAAATATATTTTCATTTTATAATATGTCCTGAATATTTGTTTTGAGTTTAATTTTAAAATACATTTATGTACTCTCTACATATGTGTGTCAGTCTAGTGGGAGCTCACGAAGTCTGGACTGACAGCTGGGGAACCTGCATGGGACCGAACTAGGCCCTCTGAATGTGAGTGGCAGTTATGTGGCTTGATCTTGGGAGGATGGCTGACAGTGGGACCAGGACTTACCGTGGGTGCATGAACTGAGATTTTGGACCCCATTCCCTATTATGGGATACCTTGCTCAGCCTTGATACAACGGGGAGGGGCTTGGTCCTGCCTCAACTTGGTATGCCAGACTTTGTTGACTCCCCAAAGGAATCAACTCCCTAGGAGGAGTGTATGGGGGTGGGAAGTGGGGAGTTAGGGATGGGAGAAGGGGGAACTGGGTGGTATGCAAAATGAAAAAACAATTTAAATTTAAAAATAAAAAAGAAGTAGAGAACTAATTTCTGCAAGCTATCTCTCAGAAACTGACACACATATGCAGAAAGTACACAAATGTAATTTAAAAGTAAACCCATTTTATTGAAGTATTAGGTTTATTTACTTTTGAGTTGTTCAAGTTCTTTATGTATGCTATATAGTAACAGAAACAGAACATGGCTAGTGCATGGACCTCATTTGTTGTCTTTTTACTCTGTTGCCTACGTTGGCATTTGTTGGCATTTCCTCTGTTCCTCTGGGTTAAAAAGAATCTTTTTTAGTTTGGTACAATCCTGCTTGTTTATTTTTTGTTTTGTTTTCTATGTGTCTGGTGCCCTAAAATTACTGACAAGACTAATGTCATGAGCATTTCCATTTAGCTTTCTGAAGAGACCAATTTCATTCTCTTGGTTATGAATGTCTACTTTTTCCAACACCATTTTCTAAAAGTATTTTTTCTTCTTTGCATATTTTCTGTACCCTTGTGACTTAGCTGACTATATGTATGGGGAGTTATTTCTGATTCCCCATTCTATTCCATTGTTCTATATGTCAAACTTTGTACCAATGCTATGCTTTTTTGATTACACAACTATGTTTTGTTTGTTTGCTTGGTTTGGTTTGCTTGGTTTGGGTCTGGTTGGGTTTGTTGTGTTGCTTTTCCTTTTCCAAAACAGGGTTTCTCTGTGCAATAGCCCTGGATGTCCTACAACATGCTTTATAGACCAGGCTGGCCTAAAACTCACAGAGATCTGCCTGCCTCTGCCTCCGAAGTGCTGGGATTAAAGGTGTGTGCCACCACCACCCAGCAGGTTGACTGTTAACTTTGTTATATAGTTTGAAGAAATACAATGCCTCTGCCTTTGCTCTTTTTTATTGGATGAGCTGGCTATTTGTGGTTTCTATTGTTTATCCTATATATTGCCATTATCATATTTTACTTTATTGTTATTACTGTATTACAAAAAACAAATGAATACATAAAATATGCCTGCAGATGATCAAGAAATAAATGTGTTGTGAGCCAAAGATTCTGATTAATGTAAATTTGTGTACCTGAGATTTAAAAAATAAAAATAAAAGATTTTCAAAGATAAACTCCATAGATCATTGGAGTGCCTTGAGGACATAGCATCATCGAAGCAAAAGTTGACTTCTGATACAAATAAACTTGGCCTGGAATTCTGGCTCTTAGTTTATAGCTTTATGATACAAAGGCCTCCCTTTCACTTCTTTGAGTATCTTCTTATTCATCTGGCAAATGAGAATAATAATATTTACTTTGCAGGAGACCGTGAAATTGAAGAAGATACAAGATACTAGATGCCTGATTAAAAAAAAGTGGCTATAATGGGTGATTAATTAAAAATGAAGAGAGGCAATTAAGTTAATAAGTTAACAAGATATTATTAAAAACACCATGCTATCAATACAGGTATTAAATTTAAAACATTGAGTAGATCTAAGAAATTAAAAGATTGCATTTATTTTAGCAAATTTTATTTTGATTCATCTATGTAAGTTGCATGAGATAGATAACTAAAGAAAGTTTAGAAGAGCTTGGTCCCTGATAGTCACAAATAAATTCCAAGCTAACTTTCTTTGTAATAAATTTCATTTCTTCACTATTGCTGCTAATTCCTTTTTTAATCTCATAATAATATATTGTGAACATAGCAAAACACATAATGAGTTAACCACAGGTGGATTTGAAGATCCCAAATAAGTATACCCCATATGCTTAACATTATCTCCAAGCCTAACTGAAAAGAAAGCATACCCAAATTTTCTTTTTATTATTTATTTTTAATTTATGTGTATGGGTATGAACCTGACAAGTTTATGTGCATCATGTGTATGGGGATGCCCATGGAGGCCAGAGGGCATTGGAGTTCCTGGAAATAGACTTATCAATGGTGTGAGATGCTTGATGTGGGTGCTGGGTATCAAATCCACATCTTCCATAAGAGTAGTAAGTCCCTTTACCACTGATCATCTATCGCTTCAGCCTCAGATTATAGTTATTGTTAATCTTATGTGAATGTTGATTTCATTTTATGAAAATTGAAAGAATAAATTAAATGGGCTCTATAAAGTCCTTGTTATTATGCAAAGAGTTCTCAAGTGTGGCACATGATGGAAGAAGACAGGAAGAGTCTGGTGGCAGTTCTGAGCTGAGGAAATGGGAGGTGTACTAAGTTGGGGATTTTGAAGATGCATAGGCTGTCTATTGAGTTGGGGATTATGAAGATGCATAGACTGTCTACTGAGTTAGGATCTGAAGATGCATAGGCTGTCTGTTGAGTTGGGTTCTGAAGATGCAGAGGCTGACTACTAAGTTGGGATTCTAAAGATGGACACCATAGCAAGACTTCTGTAGGAAGACTCAAAAGGAGACAGCTTCAGGGGTCTATGATGTCCATGTCTGCTACTATCTCTATGATTAATACTTGTTAGAAATATCTTAAGGGGAAAAAAAGCTTATGTTGGTTCATTATTTGAGAGGATGTGGCAAGAAAGACAGAGGTTATAGCAATTATTCACATCCTCCTATAATAGACCAGGAAACAGAGAACAGAGCAAGAACCAAAAGTGGGGATAAGCTTCAAAGACCTGCTTCTGGTACCAGACAAGTTTCCCTCCTTAAAGGTTCCACAGCCTCCATACAGAGTCACCAATTACAGACCACATATTGAAACACATGAATATGTGGAATACATTTCATATTCAGAACATAATGTCATTTCATGTATACTAAGGTCACTGAAAGACACCCAAAAAATTAGAGGACAATATATTGACCTAACAGATATTTATAGAACAATCCATGCAATAACACTGAACTAGAATGTACATTGCTTCTAGTGGCATGGAGCATCTTCAATATATATCGTGTTATGAGGCACCAAAAAAAAAAAAAAGAAAGAAAGAAAGAAACTCTCTGAGTACAATGAAATTAGATTAGGAATCTTTAACATCAGGCTACATAGAAAACTCTCAAGTGTGTTGAAACTACTATATGCTTTTAAATAATCCATAAATAAGAGAAAAATTATAATTATGTTGGATTGAATAAAACACAAAATATACATTAATGTCCATATAATACACTTACACAGGGTGTGGAAGTAAATCCATTAACATTAAATCAAATGCCTGCATTAGAATAGAGGAATCTCTTAGCCAATTACTACATCTGTCTTAGTAAATCAGAAAGAAAAGAGCCAATTAAACCAGAGTAAAATAGAAATAACAGTAATAGAAGATGTGAATTGATCAAGTATGTTCTACATGCTTAATGTATGTCCTATAGCTTAATATATGCTATAAAGGATTTTTTAAGAAGAAAAGAAAAGCAGAGTAGATGGCTGGTAAGTTGGCTCAGCAAGCACTTACCTAAATGAGTCTGATGACCTGTGTTCCATCCTAGAACTCACAAAATAACAGATGTCATGGCTCACATCTGTAATCCCAGAACTCCAATGGCAATATGAATGGCAGAGATGGGAAAGTTGCCAGGAGGCTCACAGGCCAGCTTGCCTGGAGTGTACTGCACATCAGCAGAAACAGCAAGAGATTCTGCCTCAAAAAGATGGAAAGTGAAAATCAATACCAAACAACATAAACAATAATTCGTGACACTTGAACATGCAATAGGTCATGTAACAGGACAGAAGTCTAAGATTAGAGAAGTCAATGATTTAACTATGAACTGTAGTCATGCTTCTTTCTTTACCTGGAGTGTGGCAGGGGGCATTATTTCTTTCTTCCAAGCCAGTTAGCTACACAAACATCTTTGAAAAGAGAGTTTGGAACAATGGATGTACATGGTCTGCCTGCACAAAATGCAAAATATGAGACACAAAAAACTGCCTCCCAACAATAACCTCATCCCTATACATTCATTTAAATTCTTCCCCTTCCCCAATCAAAGTTTTAAGAATTGCCATTCAGCCTTCTAGTGCCTACTGTTTAGAGGAATCTCTGTTCTCTTTGCTCTTTCGTTGTAATTTTAGCCTCTGACAAGAAATTATTTACATCTAATGTCACTTTCTTCTTTTTCATGGTTCGTCTGAGGCAATGTCTTCAAGGAGGAGCTAAGAGGATACATTTTGTTCCCATTCTAGTACTTGGTTTTTTGTTGTTGTTTTGTTTTGGTTTTGGTTTTGGTTTTGGTTTTGGTTTTGGTTTTGGTTTTTTGAGACAGGGTTTCTCTGTGTAGCTATGGAGCCTATCCTGGCACTCACTCTGGAGACCAGGCTGGCCTCGAACTCACAGAGATCTGCCTGCCTCCCGAGTGCTGGGATTAAAGGCCATGTGCCACCAACGCCCAGCCTCCCACTCTAGTACTTGATACTATAGTCTAACACAGAGATATTTTATTCAAGAAAATGAAGAAAGGCAAACATTAGAGACTACGCCTTTGGCTATAAAATTAAAAATAATTGGCCACAATTTCCAACTTGTCATGCTATAGTGACCCAAACAAATGGGCTTCTTCAACCTAGATGACCCTCAACTGAAGAATGGATGGAGAAAATGTGGGACAATGGAGTGCTACTCATCAGAAAAAAAAAATGGAATCTTGAAATTCACAGGCAAATTGATGGAACCATAAGAAACCATCCTGAGTGAGGTAACTAGTCACAAAAAGACAAAAAATGGTATGTACTCACTCACATATAGATTTCAGACATAGAGCAAAGGAGTACCAGCCTACAATCCATACAACCAGAGAAGCTAGGAAACAAGGAGGACCCTAAGAGAGACATGCATGGTCCCCCGGAGAAGGTGAAAGGGACAAGATCTCCTGAGCTAATTGGGAGCATGGGGGAGGGGAGAGGGAGCTAGAAGAAAGAGAGGGGGAGAACAGAAGGGGAGATGAGGACATGAGAGAACAGGAAGATTTAGTCAGGGGAATAATTGTGGAGATCAAGAAAAGAGATACCACAATAGAGGGAGCCATTATAGGTTTAAAGAGAATTCTGGCACTATGGAAATGTCCAGAGATCTACAAGTTTGATCCCAACTAACAATAAAAGCAGTGGTTGAGAGGCTACCTTAAATGTCCTTCTCCAATAATGAGATTGATGACTACTTTATATGCCATCCTAGAGCCTTCATCCAATAGCTGAAGTAGAGACAGGCACCCACAGCTAAACACTGAGCTGAACTCTGGAATACAGTTGCAGAGAGGGAGGAGTGATGAGCAAAGGGGTCAGAACAAAACTGGAGAAACCCGTAGCGATAGCCAACCTGAACAAGGGGTTGCTCATGGACCCCAGACTGATAGCTGGGAAACCAACATAGGACTGTTTCAGAACCCCTGAGCAAGGATGTCAGTTTGGAGGTCTGGGCAATCTATGGGGCCTCTGGTAGTAGATCAGTATTTATCCCTAGTATATGAATGGACATTGTGAGCCCTCTCCACGTGGAGGGATGCTCTCTCAGCCTAGACGCACAGGGGAGAGTCTAGGCCCTGGCCCAAATGATATGACAGACTTTGAAGATTCCCCCATGGAAGGCCTTGTCCTCCCTGGGGAGCAGAAAGGGTTGGGATGGTGAGTGGGGGAGCAGGGGAAGAGGGGAGAGAGGGGGACCTGGGATTGACATGTAAAAGAAGCTTGTTTCATACAAAAATCCATCAATGTAATCCACCATTTAAACAAACATAAAAAGAAAAACCACATGATCAATTCACTAGATGCTGAAAAAGTCTTTAAAAAAATTCAACATCCTTTCATGATAAAGGTCTTGGAGAGATCAGGAATAACAGGAACATACCTAAACATGATAAAAGTAATATACAGCAAACCAACAGCCAACATCAAAACTAAATGGAGAGAAACTCAAAGCGATTCTTCTAAAATCAGGAACAAGACAAGGCAAATGGATGGAATTAGAAGAAACCATCCTGAGTGAGGTAACCCAGTCACAAAAAGATAAACATGGTATGTTCTCACTCATATATGACTTTTAGACATAGAGCAAGGGATTACCAGTCTACAATCCACACTGCTAGAGGAACCAGGAAACAAGGAGGACCCCAAGAGAAGATTGCATGGTCCCTCGAAGAAGGGGAGGGGGATAAGAACCCCTGACCAAAGTGGGAGCACGGGGGTGGGGGGGTGGGGGGAGATGGAGAAGGAGGTGGGAAGGGATGAAGGGGAGGGGGGAGGAAAACAAGAGAACTGAGACAGGGGAGGAATAGAGGAGGGCAAGAAAGGAGATGCCTTGATAGAGGGAGAGTGTACAGGTATGGAGAGAGGTCTGGCACAGGGGAAATGTTAGGGGATCCACAGGGATGACCCTAACTAGAATCCAAGCAATGTTGGAGAAAATGCCATTGATGCCTTTCCCCTATAATGAGATTGTTGTCTACCTTGGTTACCATTCCTAGAGCCTAGTAGCTGTTCAAAGCAGAAACAGGCACCCACAGCTAAGCACTGAACCATACTCCTGGAATCAAGTTGTGGAGAGGGAGGAGGGATGAGCAAAGGAGCCAAGATGGTGCTGCAGAAACCCGCAGAAACAGTTGACCTCACCTAGTAAGAGCATGAAGACCCTAGTCATAAAGCTGGGGAAACAGCATTGGACCAAACCAAGCTCTCTGAATGTGGGTGCCACTAGGAGGCCAAGACAGTCTATGGGACCTCTAACAGTTGAGTCAGTCTTTAACCCTAGAGCATAAATGGACTTTGGGAGCCCATTCCCTATAGAGGGATACTATTGCAGCCCAGATATAGGAAGGAGGGCCTAGGACCTCCCCCAAACTATATGACAGATTTTGAAGGTCCCTGGTAGAGGGCCTCACTATCCCTGGGGAGGAGTTGGGGGATGGATTGGGGGATTGGTGGGGAACATGGGAGGATGGGAGAGTGAGTGGATGGGGTGAATATGTAAATATGAGTAGTAATTAAAGAATTTAAATTTAAAAAATTGTTATAAAAGAAAGAAATGGGCTTCCTACACCAAGAATTTGACTATGACTCCATAGCTACAGCCTGCCTGGATTCCACAACCAAACCAAGGCTTAACTGGCTGAAGTTTAATCACTCTGTACAAGTGACCATGTGGTTTTGTCTCTAGGGGATATAAGGAAGAGCACCTAAGCATATGCCCATGCAAGACATTTCAGCCTGGCTCCTGGTGCAGAGGCAGACTAAGACCAGTGTGAGCATGTAAAGATTTGGAAGCCCGAGTGAATATTTATTCATTGTTTTTATTGAAATAGATTCTTCTCTCACACAATACATTCCGAACACAGATTCCCCCTACACTCCTCCAAGCTCTGTGCCGCCTACCTTCCGTCTCCCACTTCTTAAGAAAGAAAGAGTAAAATTAGTTTTAATGTGGCAACAGAAACCTGCTCTGTATACCTTTGTTTTGGAGACCACAAGAAGTATTTGAGCCTAGTAGAAAACATGTCTCGGAGTGAGATTGAAGTTTGCACTGTGCAATGTACTTACTCTATGAGTTAGCTAAGTCATAGGGGCTTGCTGGGTTATCCTGTCAGTAAGTATAGAAAGGAAATCCCACTTTGAGGAACATATGTGAGTTAATGGGGCCAGCGAAATGATTCAATGGGGAAAGGCATCCGCAACCAAGCCTGACACCTTGATATCAATCCCCAGAACCCATGTCCCAGAAGGAAAGAGCAGACTCCCACAAGCTGCCCTCTGACCTTTCCATGCACTCTGTAGTACATACGTATCCACACATATATGTGAACACACACAACTGTATTCACATGCATGCACAGAAAATAAGTCAGATATAATTGTAAAAGCTTCAGTGAGATAATGTATGCACAGTACCCACAGCAGGGTTTGGCACCCCAATGATTGCTTCTGTTATTATTAAACACTGACTCATAAGGATGATTCATCCCTGGGAAAGTTGGGAAATGATAGAGCTACAAAGTTCTCTTGGAGGCATCTCAACTAAGAAATATCTGAAGACTTTGGGGTAGGCTTTAACTATGAGCCAAGACATGCATCAGACCTCAGAAAT
The DNA here is from genome assembly GCF_003668045.3 of Cricetulus griseus. Lineage (NCBI taxonomy): Eukaryota > Metazoa > Chordata > Mammalia > Rodentia > Cricetidae > Cricetulus > Cricetulus griseus. The sequence goes on from NW_023276806.1 coordinate 235,513,523, forward strand.
AATGGGGGGAAGTAACTTGTCTTCAGTGGGTCCACAGTTAGCAATGATCTAAATCAAAGCTTTCAATTTTCAGGACTATGGAAGGAGAAAAATATTGCTGTAACCTTATCAGTCTTTACAAATTTTCTATGCTGTACATCGATAACTCACACAGTTATTTCTTACGTGACATAAAGACTCTGCCTGCATTTCAGATTGGCTTTTTTAAATTGTTTTGCTTATTGTTTTTAGCTATTCCTACTATCAAATATAAATCTGAATATATAACATAAAGGAGCTGCAGTTTCTTTGTCAGGCTGAAGTAAGGTAATTGGTACTTTTCCAAGATGGTCTAAAGGGGGTAAGTTGCATTCATGTGATCTAAATCCATTGGTTAAATGCTCGGGGATTAACATCTGTTAAAAGCGTTTGTGCTTGGAATGCAGGTGTTTCAATATTTGCATTTAGTATGTGTTTTAGAAACAGCCTCTGAGAAAAACATTTATATAACAATCTGGTGGTTTTATTGTCTAAATCTGTCAGGACAGTCATTTTGTTACTCAAACTTTGTGACCCTCTTGCAAGCTGTAAACTATTTAACGAAGTGAATATATTGGGAAAGATGACAGACTTTCAAACTTTGGGGAAAGAGTATTATATGAGAAGAATCAGCTTTTCTCCCTGGAGGCTGTGCCTAATATGCGAACAGCAAAAACAATTACACCAGTGGTTTCAGGAAGTCCAATAAATTCCACAGCACAGTCCCACTTCTGAAATATTACATCACTCAGCAAAAGCTTAGGTTCATATATTAGCTGAAATGAACTAATCATGAATTAATTACAATCACTTGCATTTTGTTGAAGGGCGTGCTGAGCAAGGCTCTGGTTTCTGTGCGCTCAGCCCACACCGTTTAGCTACACCTGTGAGTTGAAGTCTCACTCTACCCATATGTGGAGGGAGAGCTGCATCCGACTTATTTCCAGTCTTCAAGATCACCTCTCATTGTGGTGATTGACTTAATCATACCATTATCCACATTGTTAAAATAAGTTGTGCTCTGGTCCATTCATTTCTAAGGAAAAGTGGCCAGCGAGGGCGGGAGGGTGGAGAGGATGTAGTGTGTCTCCAGGGATCTGCAGCTTGAAATTAGAAAGAAAATAAAGAAACGAAATTGTTTCACATACTGCCAGATTATACGGAAGGAGAATTAAAATTGAGTAAAAGCTGAATTGCAGGAGAAACCACACATGGCTATGATAACACCCGATGGCTCACTTTGACATAATTACTTCTTACGTGGTTAAAATGTATTAGTGGTACATGAATATCCAGTCAAAGTCAATGTTGTGGACATAAATAGCATTTAACCTCTGATGGAAATGTATGCCATGTGGGTTATTCTCGTGTAATCAAGCTACATTTTAACCTTTAGAAAGGTTCTAAATTGTAACTAGTCAGGATTTCTTTAGGAAGTATCCTAGGTTTCGGAGACATTATCACTTTACAATATCATCTCTCAGGAATGACTGGGTAGGGAAAGGATGCATGTGTAAGATTGAATTTATATTTTTAATTAATTGTTTATTTTTGAGCATTTCACACATAAGGATGATATTAGTATCATTTCTATCACTTTCTTTCTCCCCTGCAACTCCCCATCTGTACCCCGTTTCCTCTCAACTTCATGACTTTTTCTACAGTTGTCATGAACTTGGTTTTGTCTGATAGTTCCTGAAATGGTCTACATTTTACCAAAGACCTAACAACCATCTACTGTTTTATTCAACAAACATGAGTACTTTCTCTGATTGCTGTAGTCAGTTCCAAAAAGTCAATCTATGACGATCTACCACCCTTGTGGGTGCTTTCCAGAATTTTGGATTCTGAAGTCCTGAAAAGTTTCCAGGAAAAAAAAAACAACTTGGGAGCCCTGTATGGATGACCAGCTTTCTGTCTCACTAGTTGTGAACTTTTATCATTTAATACATTATAAAATGTTTTAACAAAATCAAAGTTATGGTATATGAATGAATAACTATATTTGGAATGGGGTCAGTTTTAACTTGTGCAAAAGCAATTCCATGATCTCAATTGTTTATATTTCAGTCTTATCAACTGACACGTAGCACAAGAATATTAAAAGTTACTGTCAAATTTCTTTGTCCCTGTCCTTCTAAAACGTAAACTCATGGAAGTATAGATTGACAGTAAACATGTGCCAGCTTGGACAAGAAGGTTCACTCCTGGGGGGCTTCAAAGTCATGCATTCATGGAAGTTACATAAGTGATCAGTTTACAGAATTCATGAATGAAATTGGTTTCTAGTAAATCTACAGTAACCTTGGGTACATGCCTGACTTGGAAGCTGTCAGATAATTATTCCTCAAGACATTTATTTATTATACAGTCTCCCAAATAGCCAAGTCAGGAAGTTGCCACCTGTGAACCTTGAGATTTACCATTTTCAGTGGCTACAAAGATCAATCCTGGTCTTGGACAGACAAATGACTTTAATTTCCATCAGACAACTTTAGATTCTTCTCTACAGCATCCAAGTATTGGTACTGCCTTTTGCCCCATGTCCTTGTAAATACAGAAAGAGAAAATCCAGAGAGAAGCCGGGGGAGGGGGGTGGCGCATGCCTTTAATCCCAGCACTTGGGAGGCAGAGGCAGGCAAAACTCTGTGAGTTTGAGACTAGCCTGGTCTAGGAGAGCTAGTTCCAGGACAGCTTCCAAAGACACAGAGAAACCCTGTCTTGAAAAAAAGAAAGGGAAGAAGGAAGGAAGGGAGGAAGGAAGGAAGGAAGAAAATAAGGAAGGAAATCCAGAGAGAGATGCATTAAGCAGGAAATGTGACTATGGTATTTTTTTTTAATCTCAAGATATTGTGCCTAGTAACTTTCTGCTCATTTGACAATCCAGGAGCAAAGGGAAGGAGAAGAAAAACTAGAGTGAAACAATAGGTTCTTCTCTAAAAGTCGCAAAACTTTGCATGATCACGGAGGGAAGGGTGCCGTTCAGACTGAGTCTAAATAACATAATGATTGGCTCTACAGAAAATCCAACAAAGAATGTACATATAACTCACTTTCAGTACTCTGGCTGATGGCACTGTGCCTTTTAACATGTGTCTTAGTTAGTGTTTCTATTGTTGTGAAGAGATACCATAACCACAGCAACTCTTATAAAGAAGAAACATTTAACTGGAGTGGCTTTTATTTCCAGAGATTTAGTGCATTATTATCATGGTGCAACATGGTAGCATGCAGGCAGACATGGTGCAGGAGAAGAAACAGAGTCCTACAACTTGACCTGCAGACAACAGGAAGTGATCTGAGTTTCACACTGAGCAAAGCTTGAGCAAAAGAGACCTCAAAGCCTACCCCCCACCATGTGGAAGTGGAGATTCGACATTTCCCATCCTGTAATCCTTGAGGACAAAGTTTGAAAAAGCACAGTACTCAAACATCTACAGAAGGAGGTAGAGCTGTCTCATAGAAAATGAAGTATCTTCTACAATATCTAAAATAGTTGCCAGTAATTATTTGCTAAATGAAATTTAATTGAGTTACACAGAAGTTATATCTATGACTACATAACAAACCTATTTGATTCTTACCATTTTGATGGATTTTTGCTTTGCTGGTCCCAAAATCTTCACATTTTAAAACAAATGTATTTACATGAATTCTTGTATTATATTTTTACTTTTTTGAAATAGATAAACATCAAAGTACAGTGAGACTATGCCAGTTGGGGATGGTGGTAACGCCTGTAAGCCCATCACTTGAAAGGTAAAGTCAGGACTCACATTGACAGTGTCTCAGAAAAACCAAACCAATTATAACCTGTGTAAGAACCTTTAGTGGTTGACTTATCAAAATATATATATATATATATATATATATATATATATATATATATCCTGTAATTCTCAACTCTAGTAATGAAGATACATCTTGAGTTTCTAAGAAAAAATTCACCATAATCTCCATAGAAAGAATAAATATGATCCAGAGAGATAATCTAATAGACTGAAGCCAAGCTCTAGTGATACCATGTTTTGTGAAGGGCAGTGCTGGGGAATGTTCTTCTGTACATATGTTTCTCTTATTGGTTGATGAATAAAACACTGATTGGCCAGGCAGAAATATAAGTGGGACTACAAGAGGAAGGAGAAGGAGAAGGAGAGAGGGGATGAAGAGAGACGCCATGTAGAGACTGGGAAAATAGGATGAACCAGGCATTCTCTGGTAAGATAAGGCCATGTAGAAATACATACTCTAGTAATTATAGGTTAATAATTTAGAGAGAGCTAACCAGTAAGAAGCCCTAGCCATTGGCCAATAGTTTTATAATTAATATGTCTCTGTGTGCTTATTTGGGTCTGAAGGGCAGAGGGACCTGGTGAAACAGAAAACTCCATCTTCAGGACAGTACAATATGACACCATACATGTGGATAACAAGGTCAGATTTCAGAACCTTTGTGTTGGAGAGTGGGCCATAGTATTATCAGTCATCTGAATTGCTTTGCAACTGCATCCCCATGCATCTGTAGACACCTTTCCTCTGACAGGAATGTGCTGTCATAATGACCCTGAGGTGTCACTCAACATGAGCACCTCTCATTGAAAATTCCCTATAGTTGGTCAGTTTTCCATTTTGTTGCTAACTGGGGTGTATTTAGAAGATTGTTGGTGTGGCTGATTTCTCCATCGGATGGAGAATTTTTATAAAAGCATGGGGTTGGTCGTTGAGGTTTGGATGACAAATGCATAACATAGAATCTGATACAGTAAGGTATGTCGATTGGGCCTGCAAAATGGTTCAGTAGGTTATGGCACTTTCCACCAAGCCTGATGCCCTGAGTTCAATCCACAGGACCCACATGGTAGAAGGGAAGAAACAACTCTCACAAGTTGTCCTCTGAGTATAGCTTGATGTTTTATAATGTATATATATTATCAAAAATCAAGGTACTAAATATATGTATTACCTCACATAATTTGTTTTGTATTTGTGAGGAGAACAATTAAAGTCTATTAGCAAATTTGTTTGCGGTGCTGAGAGTTGAACCCATGGCCTTGCACATGCAAGTACTCTCTATACTGAATTTTCATCCCCCTCAGAAATTTTCAAATATAAAAACACAATATTAACTTCAGGCACTACACTGTATCTATTGAACTTATTTCCCATGCCTAACCGAATTTTATGCACTTTGGTCAACCACCTTGACTCCCAGTCCTAGGCAAACAAACCTTTTGCTCTCTGATGCTGTTAGTTCAACTTGTTTTGATCCCACATATTAATGGAATCACACAGCATTTGTCTTCTATGCCCACTTTTTTTCACTTAATAATGTCTTCCATGTTAAAACATGTTCTTACAAAGAACTGAATTTTTTAAGGCTAAATAACCTTCCATTGTGTGTATAGCACATTCTCTTTCTCCATTCATTTCAATTTTGCAGAGAAACGCTCCTCTAAGCTTCTCAAGGTGCATAACCATCCCCTTCCTCTACCTTCTAAGACCTATTGTTTGCTTTCCAAGTACTAAATCGTTGGCTAAAATTGTTTATATTGAATATCCGGTGACATAATATTTTCTTTTTGAGCATGGTTCTTAAATGCCCTAAGTTTAAAAAAAAAAAAAAGCAAATGATTACATTTCAGCCTCAGAGACTGACTGACAAAAGAATTGTAGGTGTTCCTCTGTTTTGCTATGTAACCATGGTGCCTAAAAAATCACATTCTGAATCAGCTAGATAGCCATTAACGTGGACATATAAGAATAAATAAATACTTCATTTAACAAAATAGTTGTTATTTCAGCACTCCTTCATCTAAATATATTTTTAATTTATATTTGAGGTGTTCATTTTAAAATAGACTATAACTTCATTGCCTTATTTACTGAAATAGTTTCTATTTGCAATTGGAAGGTATATGTTGACAAGAATGAGTCTCTAAAATTTAACAGACATAATAAAGAAAGTCACAGAAAAAATATATTCAATTATGGTCACATTTATTTAAAATTCAAAAACAAAATAATATAATATATTAGTGATTGACACTGATCTAAGCTAAACAGGAAAGAAAAGAAATAATGAGTACAAAATTCAGGCAAGTAATTACCTTCCTGAGGGAAGTAGGGCAAGAAGAAGGTTGGCTTCCTAATATAGAGCAATATTTATTACTTTTAGTTAGACTATGGGAGTTAATTATCTTATTTGAAGCTATACCTGTGTTTTCTCTCAAATATAGGAAACATTTCACAACATGAAAGAAAAACTTTTTAAACTATATTCAGAAAATAATTACCAAAACCCATCACCTAGAATTGACTGTTATCAAGCTTCAGACATCACTCTTCACACATATGTGTATACACATGAGCACACACACACATAAGCATTTGTGTATGTAGGATTACATAGCACAAATGTTGTTTGCTGCCTACTTCCTTCTGAACAATATATCAAATGCATCATTAGAGGATGAACTCATGACATGTAATTAAAGAAAATATTATGAGTTTGCTAAGAACTCCCACAAAAAAAAATGAATGCTCTTACCCAATATGATTGAAAATATTTCCCTAGGAACCCCAAAGACCACACGATGAGGATTTAATATATGTTCCAAACACATTTATAGAGACTATCATACCAAACCAACTTTTCTCACAAAGTAGACTTAGGCATACAGCATCTTTTTAATCGATGGTCAAAGCTTGGTTCTTCTACCCATAAGATGATTTTCTTTAACTATGGCACAAATGTGCAAAAAATTATATTCATTGCATCAGAGCCTATAAAATATTAAAAGTGGCTTTCTCACTTCTGATACCCATCCCCTAGTGTAGATACAGACATAGACAACATTTCAATTCTGTTTTCTTAAGGTCAGAGGATTTCCATCCAAGAGCCAAAGTTACATTTCAGGCACTGGCAACACTTACCACCCTAACTGCCTGTGTTTCCTAGGTCAACTGTTGTTCTAAACTGACACAGCTTTCTTGAACAAACTGTTCTTTTGAACAAACTGCTTTCTAGTCAGGGCCTCAGTGAATATTTCCTATAAATTTGAACTTCCCAGTGTAGCCACGTCACAACTGGTCATCATATGCTTCACACTCACAACTTTCTATAAATGTTTTAGTTTGAAATAATAAATGCTTTCAAAAAATACATCCACTTTGATAGAAAAGCCCTGTTCACCTCACAGCTCATTCCCACTTTTTAGTAATTTTTCTCTCAAGTTGACTCAAATTGAAAACATATCACCAAGAACGAAGCCACATAGTACAGCCTGACATCAGTTCTACAATTGGAGGCAGGAGGCCAATGAATGGGACCTGAGAACTTGTGGAGAAAGGGATTTTTTTCCTTATCAAAACATAATCGTGGCTTGGGAATGTGCTCACAAAAAAAGAACTTTCACCGAAGCAGTTCCAATCATCCTCCTAAAGCAAGCTTTTCTTGGTCTGAGAGATTGTTCAAGCCCACATCTATAGTTAAGTCCCTCTTTTCCTCCAAAGTAAACTAAATTTAATTTCTGTAGCTATCACTGTTTAAAAGGATAGTCATGGGGCTGAGGAGATGGCTCAGAGGTTGAGAGCACAGGCAGCTCTTGCAGAGGACCTGAGTTCAATTCCCAGCAACCCCATGGTGGCTCACAGCCATCTATGAGATCTGGTGCTCTCTTCTGGCATGCAGGCAACATGCAGAACACTGCATTCATAATAAATAAATAAATTTAAAAAAGGATACTCACTCCCCTTTTAAGTGACTGCAGTGTGTAGGAATATTACCAATTCATTAAATACATTGCTTACAAAGCAGGCTTGCAGAGCAGCAGGATGTGCTTGCCGGCTTTATGGGATCAGAGGCAAGCACCATGAATTAAATACTACACAGGATACTCCTGGAAACTAGACATAGGATCAGTTCAAGTCTGAAGACAGGTGAAGACTGGAACATTCTGATGGTTTTCGTGACCATGTGTTTTTAGCGCTGAGCTTCTGTTACCTGAGCTCAATGAACTAAGCTACCAAATGACAACGTGTCTTGGAAAATGTGATGCAGTTCACAGAAACCATGGGAAATAATTATCCTACTTAGATATGAAAGACACCTAGGAGTTGACTCAAAGCGGGTGAAGAACTGAGAGAAAAGAAGACAAACTTCATGTTGTTATAGTGGATGCTCTGAATTAGTGTCAGCTTCCATCCCTGCACATGCATGTGGGAAAGACCATGCCTATTGAAATTTTATACATTTGACATGTGACACAGGATTAATCATCAATCTGCATGGAGCTGGAATGTTTTCCTTCCACTTCATGAATCCAAGGGCTCTGAATCACCATGGATGAGAGTTAATATTGGAGCTGAATTCAGACCAAAAAGGAAAGGTTACACATTGCTTGAAATATATGCTGAAAGAAAAGAAACAGGTTTGAATCACCAGGGTCTCTTTGGCTTCAGCCTAATGTGATTGATACAGTTACTAGAATAACTCATCTGAAAAGGGTCCAACCAATCACACCAGCTTGCTCCACTTCTCAGCTCACAGCAACATTTATGCCATCCATTCGAGCTCACATCAAGCTTTCTTAATATAACTTTAAACTCCTGGGATTTTTTAAGTTTTGAGCGAAGTGTGGTAGCATTCACCTTGAGACTCTAAGTCAAGGGGATTGTGAGCACGGGACAACTCAGAACTGTGTATCACAAGATCTTGTTCAGAAACAAAAAGTTGCTTTGTCAATTAGATATTTTCCTTGGTATTTTGATACATGTGGATTCTGTCCTCTTTCAACAAAATAATTATTTTTATTAGCATAAACAGTAGAAATACTTTAATTTTCAAATCATGAACTACAGAAGACCAAGTAGTAACTACGGATTTATAAAAAGTCATTATTAACATTTAGAAATAATTAGAAGTTACAGGTGATTATGAGTCACTCCACATGGATGATAGGAACCAAAGTTTCCGGTCCTCTGTAAGAGAGCCACATTGGTTCTTAAACCAGAGACAAAGCTCCATAAAAGACATTTCTTTGCTAATGTTACATAACTGCCCAACAAGGACCATATAGTGGTTGATAATATAATTGAACATGGTCATACTAATTTTACTAACTATAAAGAGTTTTTTATTTCAATATGGGGTCTCAACACATAATTCTTCTGCCTTAGTCTCTGGTGTGCTGAGGTTACAGGAACACATCACTATTCAGAGCTAGAAAATATTAATAACAAAAACTCACTGACAACTTTTCAACCCCTAAAATCTAGAGGACCATTTGTTCAGCAGTAAACTGAATTGTTTTCTCTGATAATAAATTATTTTGCTTGATTTCTTTTTAATCCAAACTAGGAACGTGTACCTTTTCTCCTATAAACTACTTTTTTAAATAAATTGCATTCTCTGATTTTCTTGTCAGCTTACTTTAAAGATACCCACATGTTCAAAATGCTCGCTCAAAGTTTGGTCCACACGAAATGGTTGTTTAACCCAAATATCTGAGCAGCAAACTGGGCTGATCCTTCTGGAGAAAGTATAGTTGAACATCCAAGACCACTGGACAGTCAAAAGGGATGACCACACATCCTGAGCACTCCAGTCTGGTGTGATGGGGGGACAGCTGATAACTGAATATGCAATATTACCAGACATCCCTGGGCCCAAACCATTGCTTCAGCAAGCCTACTTCCACAAATACAGTAGGCATGCCATCCCCTTCATCATCTGCCTTAGTCCTCAGAATTTCATCCAGTCCTTTATGGGCAGTGTTACTAGAAGTTCACACAGAATTCCAGACTTTCCACGAGACTTTTTAATTTTCTCACAGTGACCAAGGTCAGAAGTGGAACCCATCGGCACTACAACCCTGCACTGACTGTCTGACTTCAGGAGTAACCCCACTCGATCTGCAACCCACTCAGAGTTCCTCTTTACCATCTGCAGTCCTTCCAGAGTTAACTTCCTTGAGGTCACAGTAAGACTGTCTTTCTGCTGGCTCCTATCCCCTGATGGCCAGAGTCTCCAGGAATCATCATCAATAACATTAGTGAAAACTATCTCTTTGGTGGTTACGCCACCAGCAAATTCAATCTTCGCATCAATCAGCATACAGTTCTGGGGAAACCAGGACTTCTCCAGGATTTCAAATATAGGTTGGATAGCATGACTCATGATGTCAACTTCAGTCTGGCCTATAACAAGTCCAGCAAAGCAGAACTTTGCAGCAATGAGCTGCTCCTCAGACCACTGCGTGTCATTTTTGGCATTATCCTTGAAGAACACCTCTACTTTCGGTGGGTAAAACTTATACCACTCCTTTACACCAGGGTTCCTTTTGAGAAAAGATCCAGTTGCTATACTTTAGCACACCCAATCAGAATCATTTCACATTAGGGTGTGATGAAAGAAGTCTCCCCACATTTCTTGGTGAAAGCAGTTTGATACTGGCATCCTGTAACAACTGAAAAATACAGCTGGTCATCTTATTGGAGATTGCAGCTTTGCCTTCCATATGGTACTTTCTAGCTGCGTTTCCTGCTGTAATCTGGTCCTTGGACTGCAGGAGAACTCTTCCTGGGTTATCTAACAATTCATAAACTTCTTTTTATCTTACCCTCATAGAGTTTTCTCCCAATGTTCAGTACCTCAGCTGTTGCCATTATCCCAGTGGGATGGAGGTGTACACCAGACTGGAAGGAGAAGCAGTGATCTCAAAATAATTATTTTTATCAGTGAAGGGGCCTTGGAGTTGCCATGTAACACACCCAGACACCAAATTATCAGTACAAAGGAGATTTTATTACCCTGGAAGGACATGCAAGTGGCTGCCTCTGGATCGGGCAAAGACATCAATGACTGACTGGCACATGGCCGTTTTAAGGGCTCTAGCACCAGAAAAGAAAAAAGAAAGGGGTTGTCCATCCCAACACCCAAAGGGTTGGATCCCTGATTGGATGGGAGGAGAACAAAGGAGATGAGGTGGCTTTCAGTCATGTAACCCAGTGTTGTTTTATGAGGTAGTGTGCCTTTGGTCATGTAGCCTGTGGGTTGAGAGACCATATCAGGACCATCAATCAGAAATAGTGTTAGATTACATGCTGTTCTATTCAGTTTTCATTTCTTCCTAACACTGCTCCTGAAGAGGAAATTTTAGAATTCCCCCTTTGTTATTTTACTCTGTGTTTAAACTTGTCCATGTTCTCCCACTGCTAGTAGAATGAATGAGGCTTCCATAATGTGACCCAACCTCTATTTTTTTAACTTTGTTATTGTTGGAGGCTCATGATGTGGGATAATACTCTTGTTCATTGTAAAGGTTTGTCACTCGTATTGGTTTAATAAGATGCTGATTGGCCAGTAGCCAGACAGGAAGTATAAGTGGGGCTACCGAACTAGGAGAATTCTGGGAAGAGGAAAGGCAGAGACGTAGTTGCTGGACAGATGCAGAGGAAGCAAGATGAGAATGCCTTACTGAGAAAAGGTACCAAGCCACATGGCTAACATAGATAAGAATTATGGGTGAATTTAACTTGTAAGAACCTGTTAGTAATAAGCCTGAGCAATAGGTCAAACAGTTTATAATTAACATAAGCCTCTGTGTGTTTATTCGGGACTGGATGGCTACAGGTGTGGCAGGACAGAAACTTCCCACTACAGGCTCACATTCCATGGCATGCATGTGGATATCAGAGAATGTCTTAGTCGGGGCTTCTATTGCTGTGGAAAGATGCCATGATGCCAATTGGCAACTCGTAAAAGAAGACATTTAATTAGGGGCTTGCTTACATATTCAGAGGCTTAGTCCATTATCTTCATTGGGGGCATGGCAGCACGCAGGCAGACACAGAAGCTGAGAGTTCTACATCTGGATCCACATACAGCAGGAAGAGAGAGACACTAGAACACTGGAGTGGGCTTTTGAAAACCCCCAAAGCCCACCCCCAATGACACACTCCCTTAAACAAGGCCATATCTCCCAATCCCTCTCAAGTAGTGTTACTACCTAATAATCAAGCATTCAAATATATAAGGCTATGGGGTCCATTCCTATTCAGACCACTACAGAAGACAATTCCATGAAGTCAGTTCCATCCTTCCAACTTTGCAAAGGTTCCAGGGATCAAACTCAGGTTGTCAGGTTTACAAAGCAAGCAATCTCATCTGCCCACATTTCTTTTCTTTCTTTTTCATTTTTTTAATTTCCCTCCTTCAAAATTCCGTTGTCTAGGTTAAATTTTGGATGTTTTTCCTACTCTCAAGCATGTATCTTTCTGTTTCAACATGTGCATAAGATTCATTCCTCTCCCATGCTGATGAGCTGTGCTGCAGATAATGAAACTCTCCATGGATTCAATAGCAAATTTTTATTTCTCATTCACATTATGTATGGGCTTTGAATGGGTTTGAGCCACACCATCCTGGATCCCAGGCTAAAGAAGATATTGGCAAAAGAGACATACTGGTCTGGCAGCAGAGGACATAAATGAAACATGCTTTCCAAGTTTATGCTCTGATGAGGCATATCGGAATTCTCTCATATTTCCCAGGAAAGAGCAAGTCACATAGGCAAATCTAGCATTAATGGGCTGAAAATACACTGCACAGGAAAAGGCATGACAAATCACACTACAACTGGCATGTGTATATAATCCTCCTTAAGAGAAAGACAAATTGATTAGTACATGCAAAAATAAAATCTTTCCCACTGCCTAAATCATCTTCCCCACTCTGCCCTTAGTAGGTCCTCTCTGTTCAGCTATGATTTGGGTCCAATTCATCATCTGTGTCTTAAACATCACTGCTTTCTTGGATAGCTGCTCTTCAGCACCATGCATCTAGAACAAGTCATCCTACTATCCACCTGTCTCACCTTCATTCCTAAGTGGACCACAACCTCTCTGAAAAATAAAATGACTCTTACACCTCCTGGTAATTTCATTGATGATGTTAGTTGTGTCACTGCAGGATTGTTTGTTTCTTGATGAGACAAGGTAAGAGTATCGCCTTTTTCCCGGAAGAAGAATGGGTCTCATATGCAAAGAGAGACAATGCAAGGGCAAATCATTTCAAACCTGAATGTATTATCTCCATTTCCAACATTACCAAAAACCATATGGAAATACAGCATGAAGCAAGTTGAGGGGAGCCTTCGATCTCTGGATTTGGTATAGAAACAAGCTAGTTAATGGAACTATTTATTTTCATGAAAAGTTGCTGTGTGCAAATGAGAGTTTTCTTTAAAATAACTTCCATTTCAAAATAGTTCTTTTCTTCCAGAATTTACAATACTGGAGCCAGATTCCTAAGTCACATAATTCCATGAGAATTTCAAAAAAAAAAAAAATTCCTTGGAGCAAATCAACGGAAAGCTTACTCCTACCTAATCAGGGTGCCATTTATGCAAATTTTGTTTTTAATGTGTTTATTAGCTTCCTTCCAACCGATCAGTACTTGGCAATTCTTCTCATATGCTACATGTGCAATTTACTCTGTGTCACATTAATGCCTCCATATTTTTTATCAGCTACCTTATTTTAAAATCACCACTCAAACACAACTCTGATGTCAGGAGGTGACTTCTGTCATTCGAGATATGGTATCTCCATTCAACAGCCGATGAGAATCTCCCAGCACCTCTTCAGACACGCCCTCTTCAGGATCCCGTCTTGTCTCACATTCCTTCAGAGCTCTTTTGCCTTATTTGAAGTATGTTCATGACTCTGAGCACTGTAGCCATTGCCTCTCCCACCCACAAATAGAATCCATTAGGAGAAAATTCATTCCAAACTCATCTTAGGGTAGTAAGGAAGAATGGGTAAACCCCCAAAGGTCTAGAGGTTGAATTTCATTTGGAGAAGCACCCACAAGTTCAACTGCTTATCCAGTCCTTATCCAAGCTATAAGAGTGGAGTGGGGATGTGCTGACAGGGAGGAATTAAGGGTCCACTGGGCACCAGGAAAACAGAGTGTGGAGTCAATGACTGTACACTGCTGCTGAGGAGACAAGAAGCCTGAGGAAAGATTTCTGAGACAGTAGTAAGTGAAAGTTTTTACTTCCAGCTTTTCAGAGGTCTCTAAGAAGAATTATTCATGCTGTTTTCAACTGGGTCATGTTGGGGTGCTTACTACAATTTTTCCAAGAAACTCAGGAGCTCCTTTATACTACCTTTTGAGTCTTTTCCTTTCTGATTTGGACACCAACAGTTCTGAAAGGTGGTAAAATGCCATTATTTCCTTGGAATTAAAAGGTGATTTCAAGGAAGACAATTGAATTTGGAAAAGAAAAATAAAAGGCAGGGCTTTATTATCCAATCCTGAGGACGCCATAAGGAGTAAGCTGAAATTGTTTCTCCATTTCACTATTCACTAGGAAACTAGTATTCCCTTGTTTTTGTTTTTGTTTTTGTTTTTGTTTTTGTTTTTTAATTCACGTCAGTGTGGCTGGCTTCTCGATCTGAGACAGTAGAAATGAAATTGTTCAGATCACTGCTTAACTAGATCAACCAAGGAACTCAGCTTTAGCATACAACACAGGAATAGAAATTGAAAGAAAGAAAGAAAGGAAGAAAGAAAGAAAGAAAGAAAGAAAGAAAGAAAGAAAGAAAGAAAGAAAGAGAAAGAAAGAAATTTCCTTCAGGAGATTTACTGACCTACTTCTCTCCTCTCTGGAACTTCATGTAAATCATTTGAGAGAAAAGATAGCTGTTTGATTTTTAAGCAGAGTCACAGGGAAAACACAGTTATATCTCATCTCATTATTAATACTCAGAAATGCTGCAAAGTTGTTTCTTGTATGTGACCCAAAGAAAAAAAAAGAATTTTCTAATACATCCCTCATGGTGACTGACACCCTATCTCTGAGACCTAATCCTGTTCACTAGCCTTTTCATGTGATCCAGAATGGGTGTCTGAGGCACTAAAGATAAGCTAAGGCCTTCCATATGTGTGCTCACTCTTCCTGAGAATCATTCTCTCCTAGAGGAGGAAAAATAGTTCATTTCAACCTTAATGTATCTTCTCACATCTCCAAAATTCTGAAAAACATTTTTTGGTTTTTTTTTTTATAAATTTTTACTTAAATTAGAAACAATCTTGTTTTACATATCAATCCCATTTCCCTCTCCCTCCCATCCTCCTATGCTCCCCGCCAATCTCCTCATCCTACTCCCCTATCCACTCCCCAGGGAGGATGAGGCCTTCTACTGGGGAATCATCAATGTCTGTCACATCATTTGAGGCAGGACCTAGGCTGAGAGAGTATCCCTCCATGGGGAATGTTTTTGAGACATGTTTTCTCTGTGTGACCCTGGCTACCTTGTAGTTGCCCTGTAGACCAGGCTAGCCTCAAACTCAGGGATCTGCCTGTCCCTGCTGAGATTAAAGGTTTGCACCACCACACCTACCTGAGAAGAAAATTAATAGGTAAGTTCAAGCATCTTTTTTTAATGAGCAGTACCTTTAAAAGAACAAAAATGAGAGGAGAAACTTGCATTTCACATGAGCTGCTTTTAGGAACACTAAACGTTGGTGTATATTCTGATTCTATAGGAAAAAATAAATACCTTTGAATATAATGAATCAACTAATAAAATACCTAACTGTGTAAGAGTCTACAGGAAATTATTAGCCAAAAACAGTTGTCCCCAAGGTTTTATTGCAACACATAGATGAGATCTTAGCTTTCTGAGACAATACTTTCACAAAACTAGGTCTCATTCTGGAAAAAAAAAAATGGTACTTAAGGAAACACAATTTCTCCCAATGCTTCCAGGAGATAACTTGGTATATGTGTTAAGTTAGCTTTCTTCAGAAACTCATTCCAAGGCTCTTATCACTCTCTCATCCCAGGATTACACAACCACAAAAACCCAAGAAATCATCCATTGTGTGAGAAGAAATGGCCTGAACAGAATAGTCTTCAACATGGACAGAAATAAAATAGCAACACATTATTGCAAAATAAGGCCTTTGCTGCAGCAAGTACCATAGCAACCATTCCACATCAGGACCATGGGGCTTTCTAACAGCAGCAGCAGAAACTGGTTCATTGCTCAAACATGTGGGCTCTGGAACCCTAGGTAGTATTCACAGTCCAGGTCCCTGCATTCCATTCACAAATTTGAGTGGATTCTGTGATTTCTCTGCCTCAATTTCCCCATCTGCAAAAATGAAAATAAAACACTAATCAAAATTTGAGACTATTTCAAAAAATATAGGTTAGTATTTCAATCCTAAATCATCCTACAAAGAATTCTCATTTTCATTTGGGGAGGAGGCATTAATAATATAAGAACAGCCCCCAAGAAAGGCTCATTGTTGCTCCCTTGGCTCTCCAGAGACCCCAGTTATGGAAAAGTGATTGGCCCCTGATTATGGGTCTGGCATAATCAGTGGATTAATCACTTAATAAACTCATGTGATGACATTATTAGGAGGTAAGTCCCAGTTGGGGGAAGCACATCCCTGGAGGCACGACCTGGGGAGACACTCCTTGTCCCTGGTTCCTCCATCTGTCTCTGTGAGTCCTGGGCAACTTTGCTCCACCTTCCACTCTTTCTGCCATTTGTTCCATCTCACCACAAGCCCATAGCAATGAAGCAAGCTGACTGTGGGCTAATACATCTAAAACCATGAGCCAAAGTAAGTCCTTCTTCTTTTGAAGTTTTCAGGTATTTGTCATAGAGATAGAGAAAACTGACTCACACAGAAGCCACAGCTAAGAAAACAGGTTACCCCCTCAATCTCACACCATTAGTTAGAATTCTAGACACTCTCTGTGTCCCAGAAATATCTAGATCCAATCTTTCTTCCAGTGCTGGGACTGGAATCCAGGTACTCAATAAATGAGTTATAAACTTAGACCTTGGATTTTTAGACAGTTTCTCACTATACAGCTCAGGCTGGCCTTGAATCCATAATCATCTTGTACTGGAGTCACAGGTGCATATTACCCCATCTGGCACCTCTGGCACCAAATTCATTCCCTTTCCCTTCCACTACACTGTTCCTCCAGTCTCCAGGGTTATCTGGTATGAAAATGCTGGCTCAATTTAATGCAAATAGTCAATGTGTTTGAATGAATAATAGCATTCTGCAAGTCTAAAGAACTGCCTGCAGTCAATCTCCAGCATTCAACCACTCTTTTAAAGACATTGCTTTTAAAGTATGTGTTTGAGTCGGCTAAAGGAGTAGCCATTCCAGTTTATCAAATTTTGGGTCCTTTTGGAAAATAAGATCAAAGGAAAGCATACCTTTCCTTGGGGGACTGGGGGGATGCACACACACACACACACACACACACACACACACACACACACACACACAATCTACAAAGTTCTGGTTAGGAATCCCCATCCAACAGTGCTTGGGGATTTGGAATGCTATTCCATTTACAGGAATCCCCCTCCCCCAGCTAGCATCTCCCTACTGTGCTCTGCTTTGTTTCTTTTGATTTTTGTTCTCTGCCCACCCCACCTTGCTTTCCTGCCCTTACCTCCCTCTTATTCTTCCTTTCTCAATACTCCCTCTCCTCTCACCAGGGGTGTTCTTACAAAGCTACTATCAGAGCCTGCTCCCACACACACCCTGATCCTTCCTCTCTGTATCCTTCCTGAGCAGCTGATTCCGGAGAGAAATCCGATAACTTATCAATAGCTCAGGTTGCTCCATAAGAATATTAGCCAGCCTAGGAAACAGGCTTTATTTGCAGGATAACAGATCAGAAATTCCGACTCCATTGGGGAGTGTTTGCTCCTGTTCTGCAGTCCATGAAACCCCTTTCCATTAAATAGACACAGATTCACTGCATCCTGTTTTCAGGGAAACAGATTCACTAACAAGTTAACAATGCTGGCTTAGATATCAGCTTACTCCCTGGTCCTTTTTTATCTGTGACTTTTTTATGATGTCCATCAACTTAGTAGTTAAACCCTTTGAAAAAAATATAATAGAAACTAAGCGTCCTTACTCATGTAACTTTTCCATTAAAATGTGTCTACCTCTGGTGGGAATTTTATTTTTTCACATTTGCAAATTCTTGCACATTTGCCATCACATGCAAGTGAATTCTATTTGCCCCTGATTTCTTATTTTTATTTATTTTAATGTGATCTTTTGGAATCATTGGTAAACAGATAATCATATACATTCTGCCTAAATCTGCCTAATATGAAAATCTGATTAAATGATTATTTTAAAAAAAATAAAGAGAAACTTTAAATTAAAATACAATGTAAAAAAATTCCTGGAATAAAATATCTAAACAAATTTGTTTTCCAAAGATTTGTCTTCTAGTTTTCCTTTTGATGTATTTTATCCTTCGTAATACTCTCATCTTCAAAAAAGAAAAAAATCTAGCCAGTATGTGATTCCCAATCACATACACTTTAAGAATGTCTTTCTTTTTTATCTTTTCTTCTTTTATTTTTGAGATTACAATTAAATTACAGCATTTCTCCCTTCCCTTTCCTCCCTCCATACCCTCCCATATAACTTAAAATGCACAGCCTTTATTGTCACTAATTGTTATTGCATGCATACTTGCATACACATATACATTCCAGTGTAACCTGTTCGGTCCTTATAATGCTACCTGTACCTATGTTTTGAGGGCTGTTTGGCACTAGACAACCAATTTGTTTTAATGATGCTTTTCAAAAGAGAAATTCTTTTGTATTTTCCATCTGGAAGTTTCTGCAAAAATGAAGTAAGATTTGATGACTGTGTTTTTAATAACTCAAATTTACCTCCCCAAAAGTGCATCCGATTTTAAACAGGATATGCTGTGAACCGCTGGCTACACAGAGATCATGGCAAGGAACAAATGTTTCATGTATGACCACTATACACTCAGATCAGAGTTCCTGAATGCTTCATAGAAAATTCGTTGGTATGTCTGCATACCATAATGGGTCGTTTTAAGGTTCTGTTACTGTGAATTCACTCACTGCATGGAAACTTTTTTTTAATTTGGAAAGAAAAAATATATA
This sequence comes from Cricetulus griseus, assembly GCF_003668045.3. NCBI lineage: Eukaryota > Metazoa > Chordata > Mammalia > Rodentia > Cricetidae > Cricetulus > Cricetulus griseus. The sequence goes on from NW_023276806.1 coordinate 235,532,534, forward strand.
AAATGGATAGCATTGGCAAATGTTTCTAATCACTTCCTTAACATATGAAACCACCAAACAATCTTATTATTTACTACATTTTGGCTAGGTACATAAATCAAATGACAATAACAAGCCTAATGTCAAAGAAACTTTTTGACACTTCATACATTTGAGCAAGCTGAGCCGATACACAGTTTAGATGAAGTTCTCCTTTGAAATACGTTTCCCTAGAGGACTGTGGTTCATAAATTGCTATCAGGCTACCTCTGTCATTATTGATTTGAGAGGTGCCCAAAGTACCCTTAGAGATTATTAAGTCTAGCATTCCCTGACCCTTAACAGAGACAGCACTTGGTTGTGCAAAACCAACTATCCATCCTGTAACAAACATGCAGGCTGTTTTGTATCACCTAGCTGAAACACTGCTTTCTAAGTGAGATTTTGACCAACAAGAGAGGAAGTAACATTATCCTTTTCTGGAAGATTAAACAGGCTTCTAATTATTTACATAATCCTAAAGGTATATTAAATCTGTTTCACAACTGTAGCAAAAAGGTCTAGAAGATTAGATTTTTTTAATCCATTAAACAACAGAAATTTTCAGCCCAATGCTTTGATACGTATTTATTTACTCTATCTGGGCTCTTAGGTGTTCTTTGCAGAGTTAAGTGTTCCTGAAACACTTATATAAAATAAACTCACAGGCAAATCAAACATTGGTTATGTAGTGTGTGTGTGTGTGTGTGTGTGTGTGTGTGTGTGTGTGTGTGAGAGAGAGAGAGAGAGAGAGAGAGAGAGAGAGAGAGAGAGAGAGAGAGAGAGAATATTCTGTCCCCCTGCCTTCAAAGCCTCGCTAACCAGTGTTGTGTTCCTGTGTGAAACCTAAGAGTATGGAACAGCTTAGGGTTCAGCCTAATGCCATGCCCTCTGCCTTGTGGATTTGGGAAACGTCAGAAAAGATCAGAGCAAGGATCCTGCTACTTTTTATTCAGATCCTCTGGTCTTAACCTTCAAGGAAACACTTAAAGGTTAGTTATGACTGGATCACCGTACATTAGCTTTGTCATCAGTGACCTGGCTTTGCAAAAAGCACAGGGCTGGAGAGCTGAAGAAAGGGACTGGATGAGTGTCATCAACTGCCAGAGATGTAGCAAATTTATGAATTTTATCAGCCTCGCTTTTAAAAGTCCTGGTAAATTAAACCGTCAGAGGTGGAGGTGTCCTGGGAGCCCTGTTAATCATCCGCGCGGCTGCATGGCTGCATGGTTGAGGAAAGCTATACAAATAAAAAAAACAAAAAATAAAAAAAACACTTGACCACATCACTTTCACACAAAGAAAGCTGCCAAATGCAAGGGAAAATATTGGTTTTTCTCTAAAAAGAAACAAAAGAAAGCCTCCCTTCCGGGAACTCACTGATTGGATAACCCGTTCAAGGAGACCCTGGTTGAGCGACAATCTCCACACTTTAGTACACGCTTCTCGTACTGCTCGGGTGACCTCTGCTAAGTTCACACTGTCGTCTTCCTGGCTGAATGAATCAAGGAATAAGTTTTACTTTGAAAAGTTCTAAATTAAATTTGCCTCAGCTCTGACTCTTGGCCAGAATTCTTAAGAATCAAATAGTCATTTTTGCCCTTCAGAATTTACTACATAGCACCAAGCTTCTAGAAACAGTGTGGTAGCTGGGGAGCTATTAAAGGGCTCCCTAAATCACTATCTACTAATCCACTCGCCAACCCACCCCAGAACCCAAAATAGAAAATTAAAAGTTTGTTTTGAATAATTTTAAATAGGAAGCCACAGATTTCTTCTGTAGTATGTTACTATTTCTAATTAAGAAATAGCAGGTCCTCTCATTGCAGACTATCTTGGCCCGGGGGGAGGGAGGGACAGGGGGGGCTAATAAACGATAGAATTCTTTTTATAAGAAAATTGGGAGACTTTTACGAAATTGGCTCACTACTCTAAAACATATCTCCAAGAGTGCAAGGCATTTCATTCTGATACAGCGCTTCTGACATGTAACTATTAACTATTAACCTCTGAACAAAGGGTCCTCCTCTACTTTTTTCTCTTGACCTCCTATATCCCATAACCCCTTGCTGTGGGTCTGGCGTCACTTCAAAGATCTTCAGGCTAGAAGGGGCCGCACTTACTGTATTTCCTTCTTCCTCCCTTACTTCTCCCTCTGTGCCTTTGCTGAGTTTTCTCTTACAATGGCCTTGCCCTTGATAGAAAAAAAAAAAGAATTAATCTCCCTATCTTCCCACAGCCTTCCAGTCTGCCTGACCATGGGCCTAATGCTTTTATTTTCTTTCTTCAAGAAGAACTCCCAAATTCTCCCATGATAGTTTCAATTTTCAAATTCCGTCCAAAGTTTAGAACTGTCTCTACTTTATAATGTCAGATAATACAGTAGGCAGAAATGAAAATTTAACTGCAGATTACTAGATGAGTTAGATTGTTATTCCCAAAATATGCCTTCTTTGAATCAAAGCCTGGAAGAGGTATAGGCCTGGGCCTCCTCCTCTTTTGAAAATAACAGACACATGGAGATTAAAGAATTTGTCCAAAAGCAAGGGACTTTTGTAGGATGTGATGGTGATGGTTCTTTGTCTTGGGTGACATTTGCTGAAGGAGCATTGTCTCCTACCTGTCAGTTTGGGCTTAGAAGGGTTGAACTAGGAGATTTCTGCATTCCCAGATCCATTCAGAGACCGGGTGTTAAACAACTGATGCCACATTTCTTTGTGTTCTAGTATCCCTCTGTTCTGAAAGAAACAGAACTGGACAAAAGACTCATTTTACTACCTATGTATCATGAGGACACTGTAACATCAGAGCTGATGAAGGCTTGAACCTCTGATGGCCTCATTTTCTACTTTGCATTGGAAGAAAGAGACCTTGAGTTAGCTACTTGGTTAGAGGGAAAGAAACTGGGAGCAGAAGGCTGGGTTTGCAACTTGACTTTCCCATATAAAGGAGACTCTGCGTATTAGTCCACAGTGCCAGCACTACACTGAGCTTACCCTGTGAATGCCACCTAATTATTTCTGTATTTCGGGGATCTATGATATGTAGTAATCAGGACATCTCATAAATTCCCTTTCAACTATTTAATTACCCCTAAATATCTTTTACAATTACAACTTCTCATGCAAGGCCTACAAGTTTCAGTATCAAATAATCAGGTTTATCACCCTTCTGGGCAATTGCCTAAACACGCAAAATTTCTTGTGTGCTGTATTTTAAGAAAAAAAATGCCCACTTTGGCTTATTAATGTCTTTCTCCTATCCATAACCATTAGGCAACATCAAGGATTTGTTTTAATAAATTTTCTGACAAATGTTTTCAACTACAAGTTTCAGAATGTGTAAGGAAAACAAATTGTCTTCTATGCTTTGTGTTTGTTTTCACCTTTGAGAACAAAGTCCCAAGAGTCAAAGTTTACAGTCAATCAAAAAAGGGCACATTACTTTCTCATTTTAATAGCAGAGTGGGACCTTTAACTTTCCTGGAGGTTTTGCTTGGGGTTTACACAGAGCAGAACTTCCTTAACGCTAGTAATCAGACCCACAGGACACGTGTTAATTGTCCCTTACATGTAAAACTATCTACAGTATCTCAGCTAATAACGTCACTGCAGACCTTTCACTTCTGAAAACCATGGTATTGCAGCAAATTATTTGACGTTCAGATTACCTTCCTCACTCCATTCTAACAGTGCCAATGCTCTGATTCTGAAAGAGTAGCAAAAATGCTAAAGAATGACATTAGGTTGTCCTGCTTACTGTCATCAACTGCCCAGAAATGACTACCAGGCCAACTATGTTTGGGCAAGTTGTATCTATGAAAAACCCTACAGAGTCATGGAAGTGATGGGATTTCAGAGCAGCTCAAAGAGTCAAACATCTGAAAGGTTGCTTGCTGTTGGCTGTATTTACAGGTCAATGCATAGTGTAGAATCGTTGTTACCCAGACTTTGGAATTTGTTCCTGCAGTGAAAGTTCTTGTTTGTAAGAAATAGAAGTGTCTTCTGATTATCTGAAGAAGAAAAAAGTCAGGAGAGTATTTTATAGAGGTTTACAGAAATGGTTGGAGACTGGAGGAATAGATAATGAGCCTGAGATCCAGTCAGAACCAGAGGTTCAGACAGACAAGACTAGCTACCTGAATTCCACAGCAGATGCTAATGCTTTAACTGTGTCCCTCAACCTCACCCATACTTTGTAGCAAAACCCCAAGATGGTGGCTGATAGCCCAAACCTAAATCATGGGGTTTTTTTGTTTGTTTTTTGTTTTTTGTTTTTTTAAGAGTGGAGTGAGAGCGTTTGGTTCCTTTAACCAGTTTTCCTTCTCCCTGTAGACTTGCCAAAGACAGATAGAGACAAATGAAAAAAGAAACCAAATAACAAAATCACACATACACAGAGATGAACAAAAATTTGTTGAGATATAAATATGTTAGTTTAGTTGTTGTTTGATGGCCTTTTCATTTAGAAAATTATTTTCTATTTCTGATTATGTCCATTTTGAGTTTCAGAGATTCAAGGCTTTGGATGAAAAAACAAACAAATGTAGAATTACCTCGAACCATAGCCTTTGCTGCAGCAAGGGAGGTCATCAAATGGCTTCTGCATCTTGCCTAGCTCCAGTCATACAACCAAATGTGACTATAGGAGACTGCACAGTCATAATCTTTGACCCATATGCTAGACAGCAGGATTCAGTAGCCTGTCAACTGAAAAGAATGGCTCCAGAGTAGGTCCTAAGGAACATAAGCCAAATGTTTCATTTTTCGTTCTTGATGATTACAGTCATCTACTAGCTTATTTTTATCTGCATTAAACAGAAAATGTGAAATTTGAACATAAATTTCACTGAGTGATTACAAAAATGCAACTCAACATGGAATTGTCTCTATAATATTTTTACCATTTGAATAAAACAAAGAACATCTTTTTTAAAGGTTAAAATAATATTTTATTGCATATTTGAGCACTAAGTCCAAATGCTACCATAAAAGTTTAAAACACAAAGTTCATAAACAAGAATTTTGCAGGGCTAAAGAAGTGGCTCAGCAGTTAATGGCACTGAACACAACAAGGCAGCTGTACATATTAACTCTGGTGATTGTGCAATATGCCCAAGACCTATAGCTCAAGCCAGGCAAAATCCCAGCATGGACAGGAAAGACTGGCCATGACGCTCCACCTCAACCAAGATGCTATTAGCATTCGATAGCTTCTAAGAGAGATGAAGTTATTTTCCTTTTTCAGTATGATGTGTGGTGTATCAACCACACTCTAGTCAGGCTCCATACTCACACAAATAGACAACACAAAGGTACTAGACATGCATCTGAGAGGAGTTGGTGACTAAATTGTATGAATAATCAAAAGAATGATTAAAATCACTACTTTTATAGAAGGTGTGCTCTGTGTCCTGAATATAGTGATGGTTCCACATGCCAGTTATAACTGTGTTGGTCCATAGTGTCCATAAAAGCACTGGTTCCAAGACACTCTGAAGAAATTGGAATCTGCTGGTACTTGAGATTCTTATACAGCAGGGAATAATACTTGCATATAACCAGCACCCATATTCCCCTATACTTCAAATCACCTCTATATTACTTTAACAAGTATAAATGCTGTGCAAATTGTTTTTATTCTATATTATTTAAGGAATAATGATAAGAAATAAACATGGGTACATGTTCAGTGCAGACATAATTTTTTCCTGTTTTCAGGCCACAGTTGGTTAAATCTGTGCATACAGAGCCCACCAATATAGAAGCTCAAATATACTTAAATAGATAAACAACTTGATGCTTTAGGGAGCCAGGTGTATTCTAGGGTGGCCTCAGAAAATGAAACAATCTAGAAAGCTGTCTGTCTTGGTTAGGGTTTCTATTGTGATAAAACACCATGGTGGAAAGCACCTAGGGGAGAGAAAGGTTTCTTTCATCTTACAGTTTGTAATTCATTATTCGGGTATTCAGGGCAGGAAAATGCAGACAGGAACTGATGCAGAGGGCATGAAGGATTGCTGCTAACTGACTTGTTCCTCGTGGCTTTCTCAGTCTGCTCTCTTATGCCATCCAAGACGGCCTGCCGACGGGGAACACTTCCCACAGTGGGCTGGACCCTCTTATTTCAATCATCCATCATGAAAATTCCCCTCAAAATGGATTTTCCAGGTGGACTGGGAGTGGGTGGGGTGAGAATAGAAGGTATCAGCTGGGAGGGGTGGAAGGAGAGAGCATAGGGAGAGACAACTGGAATCAGGGGGCATTTGAGGGGCAATGTGGAAACCTAATGCAGTGGAAACTCCCTGGAGTCTACAAAGGTGACTCTAGTGAGAACTCCTAGTGATGGGGAAGCAGCCATCTTCTGTAACCAGGCAAGGCTTCAAATGATGGGACTGGGACACCAACCCAGCCACAAAACCGTCAACCTACAATCTGTCCTGCCTGCAGGCTATACTGGGGGTAATGGTGGCACAGAAATTGTGGGAGTAGCCAACAAATGGCTGGTCTAATTTGAGGCCCACACCGTAAGAGAGAGCCCACACCTGACCCTGCCTAGATGGCCAGGAACCATAGGCTGGATAGCTCAGAGACATAGGGTAGAACCAAACACCACTGGCCAAAAAAAAAAAAAAAAAAAAAAAAAGATTCTTAAAAATATCAATGAACTGACTCCTAACAATTATTCTGCTACACTCCTAGATGGTGCCTACACCTGTCATCATCAGAGAGGCTTCCTCCAGCAACTGATGGGAGCAGATGCAGAGACTCACAGCCAAACATTAGGCAAAGAGAGAGCCCAGATTGAAGATCTCTATCAGGTCCTTCCCCTAGGAGGTCGGGGAATCCCCACACACAGAGACAAGACGGAGGAGAGGAAATGTGGGAGCTGAAGATGTCAAGGATGTTGGGAGAGGAAGGTCTGTGAAATCAACTAAGTAGGGCTCGTGGGGACCACAAAGACTGAGGAGCAATCATGGACCCTGCACGGCCTTCACTGGCTGCTCTGTATATATGTTATGGTGGTTGGCTTAGGGTTTATGAGGGGAATCCCGACAGTGGGAGTGGGGGTGTCTCTGACTCTTTTGCCTGCACTCAGGACTCTTTTTCTCCTACTGGGCTGCCCCCACAGTCTTGATGTGAGGGTTTGAGCCTGGTCTCTTTGTATTTTGTTGTTCTGTGTTTAGTTGCTGTCCTTGGAGGCCTGCTCTTTGTGGGGGGATATTGGAGGGTGGATCTGGGAGAGATAGGAGGAGAGACTTGGGGGAATTGAGGGAGGCGATGTGTCGGTTAGATTGTATTGTATGAGAGAAGAATAAATAAAAATTAAAGAAAAAGAAAATGCCCCACAGGCTTGCCTACAGGCTAATCTCATGGAAGAATTGTCTCAGCTGACATTCCCTCTTCTCTGATAACTATAGTTTGTGTCAAAGTGACAAAAAAAAAATCTGACTAACACACTAATTTTCAGCCAAAGAAATTTCAATGAGAGAAAGAGCCAAATCCCTGATATGTACTGAGTTGGATATTGAAGTGCTAGTGAAGGGAGTCTCAACAGCCAATCTTTATGACAACAAATGCATGTGTTTTGATAGCTGCACTAAAGAGCTCAGTAATTACTCAAAGGGTTTCCAAACTCAGTAGAGTTATTGGTCCCTGTTTGAAACCCTTCCTCCCACCATCAGTTACCAGATTCATTTGTGCCACTGAAGCCTGCACTCAGGACAACTAGAGCAGAAATGATGTTTACATTTTACCAGTGTTTTGTTTTCAATTAAACATCTTGGCTACTATTTACATAGTTGAATGGCACAGCCTTTATACCATCCAATTTGATGTTATTTCTTGGTAAATATTTCTACAAGGAGAGACCTAAGTTCAAATTAGTTGTGAAAATGTCACTGAAGATAAAATAAACTTTAATTTAACCTTGATCACAAATTATTTTTAAAATAAAGCTGAAAACCTATAAAAGTTAAAAAATGAAATGCCAAAAGAACTAAGATCCTAAGAAGCACCTTGCCTTTACCCTGTCTGAGGCAGTGAGGACTGGAACACCTGAGTCAACGGTGATAAACAGAGAAGGTGTAAAACGCAAGGGTACCAAGATACGGAGGCTGTGGCTCTGCTGTTTCACTTCTCGGGTCCCATCTTAAAGTAGGGGAGGAGTAGACCAGTTCGCATTTTTCACTCATGGCTGCTGTTCCCTAACGAGTGTCCATGTGAAATTGCTGGCCATGGCTCCCAGTTCCTGTCCCAGCTGCATCTGGAATTTCCAAAGCCAATGTGGTCCTTGTGAGTTCAGAACATACACCAACACATGAGAGGGTTAGCATTGCTCTCTTTGCTTTCGTATACAGAATGTTCTCTTTGTGGGGCATTGTGGGTGCTCTAGAGAAACCTAAGTAAATGGTAGATTTTCACACACATCATTTTTGCTTGGTCTTATTTAGTCTAGACTGTCTCAACCTCCAAAGGTCCAGGGGTTCTTTCCCTAAATAACTATCATTTTACTGTTTGCTCTTTAGTATCTTCCAGCTCTTTTTGGATCCTGACAAAATTCTAAACTTAGGAGAAGCAGGCTTTGAGAATAAGTCCTGTCTTATACACATAGTATTCAAGCCAGTCATCACAACTGTGTAATGATTTGAGAGATGCCAAAAAAAAAAAAAAATGAGAAGTGAAATGGTCATGCATCCACCCCCAAAAATCTTATTAGCTTGAGATGCCAGAGATTCAAGCATGATCACTATTCTCTTTTATACTTCCAACTGGAATAATTATTTACAATTCAGCATGGGCTCCTTTATTACATTACATGCCTTTGAAAATGAAAATGCAATAAAAGAATAAGAAATTAACAGAGAAAGGAGGTATCTGGGGTATGATGATGCCAAATTCAACAACTTACCAATTTTGCCAATTTACCAAATTCTCCTTGGTTTGGAGGAAATAAGCTAGTTCTTTCCTTTTCAGCTTAGCTCCATCAACTCAGATTATTTCAGCAGTGGGTAAGGTAACTTAAACTCTGCAGAGCCAACTTTGCAATGCAGTAAAGTACAGTGGGGTCTACACTAGAAATGAGCTGCTAGTTTTGACCCCCAGCATAGTCCAAACAAGCCAATTAGTTTTCTTCAAGGGCCAACAGAAAGCAAACTAGATGGCATCTATGGAGTTTCCTGGTCTATAATGTCATATTGGGGCTTTTTCTATTTTTCTCTTTTCTTTTCTTAGTTTTATCTTTTCTTTTTCTTTTATTTCTTTTTACCCTGAAGGTCCTTCACATATGTATGATGGTTTCCAATTTCCTGTTTTTATGGCATTCCTGAGTGTGCAAATAAGTGGGTCTCTGAATCTAGATCTGAGTCTTGTGCCTTCTCTTAGGCTCTTTTCCTTCTGTTTGTCTGTTACGTCCAATTCTGATATGTTTGGTTTTGTTTCAGCTTATTACATTTTATTTTATTATTATCCCTTAGAAATTCGTTTGTATTCTAATGAGAGACAGAAAGAAGGTGGATCCAGATATGAGAGGAGATAGGGAGAAACCAGGAAGAGTAAAAGGGAGGCAAAATCATAATCAGGATATATTATGTGAGAAAGAAAAAGCTATTTCCAGTAAAAGGAAAAAGAATGACAATCTTCAGGAACAAATGAAAACATCATTTAAGTTCCTGCTGGTGATGCTGATTAAATCAAGAGGACATTGAGAGAACCCTGCTGACAGGTGAGCAACAGCTAGTCAGGTTCTCTCACTAGGCAGAGCAAGTTGTTAGCATCTAAGGGGGATGTTGAAGGAAGAACACAGTTCAGGAGCTCAGGTCCAGAAAGTAAAACTCTGTCAGTGTTCAAATAGACACAAGCAACCAGAAATACTTTTCTTTTGTTTGTTTTTTCTTTTGTTCCCACCTCTTTGAAAGTAGCACTTCCAGTGTCTGCCTCCAAGTGGTATTATGAATATTAATCATAAAGTGCATTACAGGTACTTTGAAGATGAAAAAGGACTAATTAGTATCAAGCCATGAAGTTGCAGCCAAGACATCCATAACAGTTAAAGCAAGACAGGAAGAAAGAACCGCAGAAAAATTTGGAAGCAGTACAGCAGTGTGTTCTTGTTTGTGAAAACCCTTTAATAATGAAAGCCTGTGAACTCCTCTTCAAATGAAAAGAGATTCAACTGTGTCTTTAATTAGGTCATCCTATTGGAGCACAATATAGTGATAAAGAAGATTTAATAAAGCATTTTGTCTTTTTATTACTTTGATTTCATGCAACATATCTGCTTATCCAAGCAAGATGTTTAACTTCAAAAGAAGTTTTGTCCACCCTCCCCTCTGGCCAATAAATAACTGCAAAGTAGGGAGAAAAAACAATATACTCAGAGCATCCCTAGGCTGCAGAGTGATGAAAAGATTCATCATTTTTTTCTACTGTGGACACGGTTCTTTGAATAATCCTTTACTTTTCTTCTGCACTTGATGGAATATTTAAGAGTTTAACTGTTGCTAGTTGTTGATTCAAACACATGGTGAAGTAATTATAGCAAAAAAAAAAAAGATGTAATTACTCAACAACCATAATAAAATTTCTCTATTTGAGGTGATGCTGGGCTTGTCCATTAGAATGGGAATTTTAGGAATAAACAACATTAAGCCATAAAACTGCCAGCATAAGATTCCCAATATCATGATGCTGCCTTTTTTTAATCCATAGATCTTTAAGTAGACCCAATTTGCTTAAATTAAGGCTGTTGGACAGACTATTCCTGAAAACGGGATATTTGGGAGGAATTGATTTTTTTAATTGGTTTGCTTTTTGTTAAGTCATCTAAAGAATAATATTAGCACAGACATCAGATTAGTCAGATAAGTATCCCCAGTCTAGATGTAAGAAAACTGCAGTTAGAATCATCCAAATAAACTCATTGGCACTGAGTAGTCCCAATGAAGATGAAAAGGAAAACAGACCAACAGCAAGAATGGTCAAAGACAAGACTGTCAACAAAGAGGGTGGGAAAGGGAATAATCTACCTGTCATCTCAATGACATAAAATCTAAAGGCCCTTTTGACATTTTTGTCCTTAGCCAAAGCTCAGCTACATCAACGAATGCACACGCTCTCAGGAAGGCTGGCTTAAATCCTTAGGTAAACAAACAGGAAAGAAAAAGGGGTCTGTGAGTTGGTAATGTGGCAAAGATGGTAAAGGCACTTACAGCACAAGCCAGAATCCTGAGTTTGATGCCCGGAATCCAGGTAAAGGCAGAAAGAGAGAACCAACTCCACAGAGTTATCCTCCAACCTCCACACACACGCTTCACCATATGTATGCCCACCACCTACACATCATGCATGCATGCAAAAATAATAATAAATACAATTAAAGGAAGATCTCTGTTGTCTCTAGGCTGCAACTATTAATGAGAGATGAGAGATAACAGCAGAAATTCTAGCTGACTTCCAAGCATCTAATTTTTGGCACACCACAAAATCTGAGAAAAAAATCATTATTCCCCACACTTCCCTTTCATAAAGAACCACGGCTATCTACATATCTTAAGGGATTTTTTTAACTGTAACCACTGAGCCTCTGAAATCAGAGAGTTGAATTCGAATTCCACTTTCATGACTTGCAGAGGTTTCAGTCTCCTTATCTGTAGACCTGGAAAGAGTGATACAGTCTCACTCAAACCTGCCAAGCTTAGCCCTTGATTTGCGCACACTACTACCACTTGGTTTACAGTGGTCTGTGTGGATGGTCGTGTGTAATAAACTAAGCGTGTCCAATGAAGTTGTTCCATCATCTGTTTCTCATATGCTCCCCAAGTACCATTGGGCATTGTTCGAAAAAATTTGCACTGGGTATTTGAATGAATTTCAACACAGCTTTGAGCTGCAATTTTCTGGAAAACACAATGTACTGATCCAGTAACATGACTTGACTCATCCTGCTTCTTGCAGCTAAAAGAATAAATTCCAAAATGCTGGTGTCAGACAACACCTGAGAGTCAAGCCCCTGCTTTGGAAAATAAGGAATGGGTATGGCTGACAACCATGGACAATTTCAAACAAGGGGCTCCATTCAGTACAGACCTGTCTGCTGACTGGTGGGATCAAGGCCAGACTCCCATAAAAATAAGACATCACGATACGTAGCAAATCACCAAAAGAGAAACTTGAATGGTGGGGATTTATTGAAGGTCTTTGTGGCTACACATAAAGACCCTGACATGATCCAGCTTAAGAAAATGGGAAAGTGTTTTTTGGAAGAAATTGAGATATGTGACAGAACCCAGAAATCTTTGTAGGACCCGAAAAAAATCAGGAATCCAAGCAAGTTTCTCTCTCTCCTTTCCCTTCTGTCTTCCTCCTCCTCCACTTCACTACTGCCTTTCTGGTGAAATGCAAGCCCAACAACAACTCTCATGTTTTCAGCACTGGCAATGGTTCTTGCAGAGTTTGATTCGTATATCCATTCTATTCTGGCTGGAAGAAATACTCACGTGTCTACCAGAGGCAGAGATGAAGGTGAAGTTCTTGGGAAAAGAAATCAACGTAAGGATCATCATTATAAAAGTTTCACAGACTCTGGAACTAGCAAGCAAAGCAAGCAAGTGCTGAGGTTCAGCACACAGTACACGTGGCAATAGCTGACCATGCATCACCTGCTGTAAGGAAAGATGAGTTCCTATAACAGAGGCAGAAAGGAAAATCTGGCTGGTAGACCCATCCCTAACATTTGTATGGTCCAAGGGAAAATGTAAAAGCCCAGATAGCACATGTCATAATATGAACAATCATGAATTAAGATCACACTGGTAAAATAAATAAAATGTTTGACTTGGCAAATATACCTTCATAACAACTTACAGTCCTCAGCTCTTTGGAGCTGCACATTGAAATACAATGGCAGGAGCTTCTCCATGTCCCTTACACCTCATTCCCTAGCAGTTAAAGTGAGCTTCACACAACTATATGGACACCTTATCACTTGACCAAGTTTTCCCACATTCCTCTAAAACACCTCCCCTTGCATCCAAGTGTGAGAAACACAGGCCTTTAAACGGAGTTGCTCCTAAAGGAATTTCAGAGTCTTGGGAATCCAGGCATTGTCTAAACAGAGTTTTTTAACCTCTTGACAATTGATACTTTACACTCAATACCTTTCTTACTAAAGAGAAATGGGGGAAATACTTTTATTACTATTTATTTATTTAGTGGGAGGGATGTGTGCACACACATGCATGAACAGATACATACTATGGTAGGCATGTGGAAATGAGAGATAACTTGAAGAAATAAGTCAGTCCTCTCCTACCCTGTGAGAATTAAATTCAGGTCATCAGACTTTGTGGCCAGCATCTTTACCCACTGAGCCATCTCATGGGTCCAAGAACGTTTTCTTGGGCATTTTAGAATGTTTAAGAACATCCCTGGCTTCTACTTTCTCAATGCTGGTACCACCACCCCAAAAACTTAGCCAGAATAGACTCCTCATTTTCCAAATGGCTCCTTTGGAGTTAAATAGTCCCAAGTTTGAGCCACGGGCCTAGATAGGAAAAGCTTGCTCTATGAAGGGGCATGGAGTCAGATACAGGATAGAGTTGATGGAAGTTGTGGCAGTGGGGGCTCTTAAAAAGAAACCAAAAGGTGCCAGTGTAGGCTGTCTTCACAGAGCTGTTTTGTCAGTGCCTCCTAACAACTCAGAGAAGTGCTGTTAATCCATCTCATCAATGAGAAAACAGGCTGTGGACATGAAGCAACTTATTCACTTACACCTATCCAAAAACAGGCAGAAAAGGCATGGATCTCAGCTCTATCAGATCCATCTCAGGCTATGATTTAGTCTTGAAGCCAAACAAGAATCTCACTTCTTTTTCTATTTATTTAAAAAAATTATGCAGATGCAGAGACCTACAGGCAAACATTAAGTGAACCTTGGGAAATCCTGAGGAAGAGAGGGAGGAAGGATTACAGGAGCCAGAGGGACCAAGGACACCACAGAAATCACAGTGTCAACTGACCTGGGTTCCAGGGCCTCATAGAGCCTGAACTGCCAACCAAAGAACTTACATGGGACTGATCTAGGCCCTCTGCATATCTGTTACAGATGTGTGGCTTGGTCCTCTTGTGGAATTCCTGGCAGAGGGAGCAGGGGCTGTCTCTGACTCTGTTGTCTTCTCTTGGGTCCTTTTCCTCCTTCTGGGGTCCCTTGTCCAGCCTTAATAAGAGAGGAGATGCCTAGTCTTGCTGCAATTTGATATGCCATGGCTAGCTGATATGTAGGGGAGACCTGTCTTTTTCTGAAGAAAAGGAAGCGTGTGTGAATGGGGGGGCAGGGGTGTTAGAAGGAGGAACAGATAGGAGAGGAGGGAGGGAGAGGAAGCTGTGATCAGACTGGGGGAAATTAAATGATTAATTTTTTATTTGAAAGAGGGGGTTTGGGACAATATATTTTGATCTTTTTTTTCTCCCAGACCATTGCCAAGTAAAAAGACCCACCTCCTCTGTCCAGTTCAGAGGAGATTTTTTCTGATTCTGAGGAAATAGTATGCTTTCATAAGGAATAGAACAGGAATGGCCACATGTGGTAGCACACACCGATAATCCTGTCATTTTGGAAGCTGAGGCAGGAGGATTGTGACCAGCCCCCAGGTTATGTGGTGCGTTCTAGGCCAGTCTGTGCTACCCAAAGAATACCTGTCTCCAAAAGAAAAGGACTGGACTGGAGAGATGGCTCAGGACCTATGAGTGTTGACTGCTCTTTCAAGGGACCTTGGTTCAATTCCCAGCATCCACAAGCCATTCACAACTGTCAGTTTCATGGGATCTGATGACATACTCTCGTGTCTATGGGTACCAGGCATGCACATGGTACACAGACATACATGCAGGCAAAAAAACACTCATACACATAGAATAATAAAATAAATTTAAATTTAAAAGAAGAAAAAATCTGTGAAAAATAGCAGTAAACATTCAACTTGTTAGGACAGTAAAGAAATATTTACATCTGAGTTTAATACCAACATTTACTTGATGTAGGATGCCCGTGAGATGCTAAGAATATGTGTTCCTTTTATTGGTTGATAAGTAAAGCTGATTTGACCAATGGCCAGGCAGAATAGAGCCGGATGGAATATCAATCCAAAGATATAGAGAGAAAGAAGGCAGAGTCAGGGAGACTCCATGTAACCATGGAAGGAGTTAGATGCCTGAATATTACAGGTAAGCTATGGCCATGTGGTGATACACAGATTAATATAAGTAGACTAATTTAATTGTGAGAGCTAGTAAGTAACATGTCTGAGCCATTGGCCAAGCAATTGTAATTAATATTAAACCTCAAAGTGATTATTTTATAAGTGGCAGTGGGGACCAATGGGAGGGAGAGAAACCAGTCCAGTGGGACTGGACAAGACAGAGAAAAGTATCCAGCTACATTTACTCTTTTTTAAAAAGGTAAATAATGCATATGAGCAGAAAAGATGCCTAAGCCTTAGTGTCTAGTTCATTAGTAGATGGAAAATGAGAACCTGTTTTTAAAGCCATGGAAATATTGCATATGTATATAAGCAAAGGCAGGATAAGAAGCATAGATCTAAAGGAGCATAACTATAAAAGGGTGTTCATAAAGTCACACAAGTACATTTCTTTGAGAACAGGTGGTAGGTACATCATCCTTATTTTAATCTGACACAATAAATAACATATAAGAAGCATTTAGAAAATTTTCCTGAATGGGCAAATAGCTTAAGAAAACATGCTTTCTCACCCACAGGAAGACCTTTGGATAACTGGCTCAATTTCTTCTTTAGTGTTAGTTCTAAAAAGGAAGGAAGGAAGGAAGGAAGGAAGGAAGGAAGGAAGGAAGGAAGGAAAGAAAGAAAGAAAGAAAGAAAGAAAGAAAGAAAGAAAGAAAGAAAGAACTTCAAGACATGCACTGGAATGATTGTACTTAAAAGTTACTAAGCAAATTTTTTGTTTGGTGTCCAATTCACATTAAGTAATGTATGTAGTATCCAAACTAAGCATGTGCCATCAGAAAGCCAAAATGTATTAAAGAATACATCTGCATGCACTGAGCCAAGGGTAATAGTACACAAGGGCAAAGGTTAAACAGTTGGAGGCCCTGGTTTAATAGCAGACCTCAACTGTTCTTTAAATATCATAAATGTCAGTGTTTGTCTTCAAGTGGTATTACAGTAGGATTAGTGTCCTAAGCCTTGCTCCAATTTATGGAGAACGGGGAGAATGATCCTCATCAACTTAGTCCAAAGCAGGAGAAGATTGATTTTCCTTTACCACTCAGTTTGTTTTTATGAGTTTTCCAGACCCTAACCTAGTCTGTATTGTGGATAGAAACTGCCAGATCTGCTTGCAGGCCATCTGTAAACGGTGAATCTGAAAGAGTTGTGGCTCATTGAGAAACCAATGAAGAAAACCCTACCACTCTCAAGGACCTTCCACCAGCCAGGACTCCCTGCAACTGTCAGAACCAGCAGTGGCTTAAAACATGAAGTAAACATAGGAGCAGCAGGGCCAGTTCTTCCTTGGGACATCTTAAGGGCAGAACTAAGGCAGGTAAAGCATCTAGGCATTGCTATCCCTATAGCTTCTCTTTGCTCAATGAGAAATAGGTGCATGATCCTGAAGCTCATCTAAAACTTCATTATCCTTAGTAGTGAAACACATACATTTGAGCTCTTACCATGTGCCAAGTACAATTCGTACAGTATCTTATTTTGATCACAGACTTACATGAAGGACACACTAGTCTGCCTATTTTGAATAATGAAATGAGGCTGATGTATACACAGCTTAGCAAAGACGGCTTGAGTCTGGGGTGCCTCCCTCTTAACTATTAGTAAAAGAGTAATTTACAGTAAAGGATGAAGCAAAAAGACCTCCAGGGCAGGGTTTTATCCCTTAAAGTATTGTCCAACATGGACAAAAACATTATACTATGGCTCAACATTTCATGTTAGGTCTCCAGATGGCCAGGAATGTGAATTCAAGATGTCAAACATTCTATACTTAGAGCTATATCTACCCTTGACAACGTCTTTTCTTCTTCAAAGCTTTGGAGGTGTCAGGGAGCAATTACCAGATAGGAGGCCTTTCCGACCACAAAGAGAACACTGGGGATGGCCAAGAACATGGATCTCTCTGAGGGCAATTGTAGGAAACACCTGCCATGGTAACAAGTGAGGCTGCTGTTTTCCCACTCCAGCCTGTCGTCTCTTGGGCCCCTCCAACTTACTATAGTCTTAGAAAGGAAATGAACTTGCTTGTGCTGGGGATTTTGGGAACAACATGGGGAGACTGCATTAAGACTCGAGAGACTCACAGAAAAAAAAAACTATTTGAGAAAATAGCCACTGCACAGTAAAGAATGGGATACCCCCTAAGATCTCCAGATAGTGAGTACTCAGGAGATCCAGGCCCCTCTCCACTACCTTTTTAATTTTTAAGATTAGGTCTGTCTCATGTGTAGCACAGCCTGGCCTTCAACTTGCTCTGTAGCCAAGGATGACCTTAATTTCTTGTTCCTACTCTTCTGTCTCTCAACTACTGAGATCACAAGTGACAGCCACTCATTCAATATGATCACTAAATTTTTGGTGAGGTATTCTGTCATGTCCCCTGTGGCTTGGACTTAGGGGGAATGAAAAAATAACAGACACATAGACATGAAACTGGAATCAGGGAGGGTTCACTAGCAGCTACTAGTACATCCTGGGACCACAGCATGCCTATTAAGGGACAACCCATGGCAAAGGGTTGGGAGTCTCAGCAAAAGGTCTCTGTAGGTAGTCTGTTTTGTCTCTGAATGAAGACATCCAGAAGGCAGAAGGTGCAGTTGCTAGTCTTTATACATACTGATCAGTCGTCCATAAACACTCACATCCAGATTCCTGAGGAAAGCTCTGCCACCCCTCATGAACCTGGCCCTTGTGGGTAGTGGCTTTGCCAATTTACCATGGGTCAATTGGCTTTAGGGTCTTGGACAGGCAGTGCTCATGTATAGATACACATTCACTCAGGGTCACTATCCCTAGAGTACAGTGTACATTTTCATCTTCCCTTTTCGAGTTTGGCCAGATGATACAAATAATTATACGGATCTCCTGACTACTAATGAGATAATATAAAAACATAACAAAAATGATGCCACAGAGAAAAAACCTTAAATTATAACCTAGGATAATAAATCATTTTATACTATAATCATAAAAAAGACCCTGGGTACCTACTGTGTGTGAAGCACTGGGTACTTTCACATATTGGATGCATGTAGTGTGTGGTATCACTTAACCCCTCCTACAGGAGAAGCACAACGATTTTTAAGTTCCTCAAAACTGAAACACTAAACTTTGTCCTTTTGATTCTAAAACTCTTGTTCTAATGTCAGGCAGACCAAAGAAAGAGACAGCGAGTTTGAAAGAGATCCTGTCTCCAAAACAAACAAAAAAATCAAATTAAATTCCGACTTTTTTCAGGACTTGACAGTTCAGTGAGGCAAACAGTTCACACGAACAGTTATAAAGGTGTGTGAAGGAGTGAAAGGAGACAGATTTTATTCTGACAGAGCCCTAATATGGGAGTGCAAGCTGTTAATGTAGTACCCAGAAACCACACAGTAGAGGATACATAAAAATAGTCAATATTTGCCATCACAGTTTAATAGAAGAAAGACTTCTTTTGGCTCACATCTTCAGCTGGTTCATCACTTTAGGTCTGACAAGAAGCAGAACATCACAGTGGCATGAGTGTATCGCAGAGGGGCCTACTCATCTCATGAAGGTCAGCAAAGAGTGCGCAGGGTACTGGGGACAGGTATACCCTTTAGTAGGATGTCTCTGTTTGACCTCGTCCCACTATGTGTTCTAATCATTGTAAGAGCTACAGGAATTTGACCATCAGGCCGTTCTGTGTCATCTAAATTTACCTCAGTTCTTTCAGTAAAGTCTTGTTTCAGTCATTCATACAAACAGTATACTACACACACACACACACACACACACACACACACACACACACACACACACTCATCAGTTAATTGGACTTGTGCAAGAACAAGGAAGGACAGTAGAATTCAAGGCCAACTCTTGTTTTGTGTTTAAAAGTTGGAGTTACTTCAAACTTTTTTGTTTTAATTAGTTTCCCAGTTTAAGCAAGCTTTGAAACTCCTCTACTAAAATTTTACACAAAGAAAAGCAAAAAACAACAGCAGCAACAATACACTGCCCCTGGACATGACTGGGCAAAGGGTGTTGAAGTCTTTGATCTATCTGTACTTTTACATGAACTATGAGCATTTAAAAGGAATTTAGGGGTGGTAAGATGGTTCAGAGGGTAAAAGCGCTGGTCACCAAGCCTGACAACCTCAGTTCAAATCACAGAGTCACATGATGGAATGAGATAATTAACTAACAAAATTGTCTCCTTCACTAATACAGGGGGAGAGAGAGAGAGAGAGACAGAGACAGAGACAGACAGAGAGAAAGACAGAGAGAGATTAAAAGTAATAAAAATACTTTTTAAGAGTCAGCTAATGGCCTGAACAAGGGGGAACTCTTGGTCCCCAGACTGATAGCTGGGAAACCAGCATGGGATTGCTCCAGACCCCACAAACATGGGTGTCAGTGAGGAGACCTCAGAAATCTACGGGGCTCCTTGTAGCAGATCAGTATTTATCCCTAGCATAGGAATGGACTTTGGGAGCCCATTCCACATAGAGGGATACTCCCTGAGCCTAGAAATACAGGATGGACCTAGGTCCTACCCCAAAGGATATGACAGACTCTAAAGACCCCACCCATGGAAGTCCTCGCCCTCCCCAGAGAGCAGAAAGGGTATGTGATAAGTAGGGTGTTAGTTGTTGGGGGGAGGCAGAGGAGGAGGAAAAGGAGAGGCAATTGGAATTGACATGTAAAACAATCTTGTTTCTAATTCAAATAAAAAAAATTAAAACGTCAGCTAAATCACGATGAAGAAAGACTAGTCTATAATGTGACAACCTGAGTTTGATCCTCCATAACCCACACTGTAAAAAAGAAGAAGGGGAAAAAAGCTGGCCCAGCAGTACTGGGCAGGTGGAGAAAAGAGGATCCCTGGAACTCGATGGCCAGCTAGTGTAGCTGAATCAGTGAGTTTCAGGTTCAGTGAGAAACCATGTCTCAAAAAGTAAGGTGGGCAGCAATTGTGGAAGACAGCCATGTGAGCCTCAGGCTTACACACACACAGCATGCACCTGGAAGTCACACATGTATACACACATACACACAGGGTGGTAGGGAGAATAATATGTGTTAGTCTATTAATTAATTTAGAGGAGATACAGTCTCCCTATATTGTCTATGGTGGTCTTGAACTCCAGGAATTAAGTCCTTTACTGCTTCAGCCTCCTTGTGCTATCTTACAGGTACAAAGCACTCACCCTAAACTGGCTCTTCAGAAAAAGGAATCGCACACATTTTCATCACTTTAATTCTTCCATATTAAACATCCATATTCCTACTAATGTGCACAATTTACCCCAAAATGTGAACATGTGTTCTCTGGCACAGTAGCTATCTTACTGGTGGGAAGCAGAAATGAAGGAATGAGGGTATCTCCTCTGAGAACCATGGATACAGAACGAGTGGTGCTAAGGCGAGTCCAAACAAAAATGAGATCTTGGGCTACAAAAAGGCTTTTCATTTCGTAACAAAAGTCCAATTCAAGATACAAATTAACCTTTTCTTAGTTCACTAATAATCTGAAAATAATGTCTACATTAAGCTAGGAAGTAAAAACCACTCAATTAAGAAATTAAAAATATCAATATGAACTAAAGGACTTTCTGATGGCAACTGCACAAGAGTCCCTTTGTTGGTTTGTAAAAATAAGTCCAGGAAATATTTTTGATAGATTAATACTCAAATGAGTAGCAACTTAAATTTTTCCCTCACAGTAATACAATCTGTTTTATTGAGCGCCAAACAGAAAGTTGCAAAAATACCCACTGGACAACAATCTGTACAGTGTTACAGCCTAGCAGGTGGATTTCAGCTGGCCAGAGACTCAATATTGGGAAAGCTCTCTTCCAGGCATCTCTAGGCTGCTTTATTTGGTGAACAGAAAACTGGGAGAAGACTGTACTTAAGGATGCAATGGGACCCTGAAACAAACTTTTGTTTCCTGTAACATTCCAAGAAGTCTTTATGTGGGCAAATAGTTAGAGGCTGTATTATAAGCTGGGTGGAGGAGAAATGATGGAATGTCAGTAAACACTTGCCTTGAG
This sequence comes from Cricetulus griseus, assembly GCF_003668045.3. Taxonomy (NCBI): domain Eukaryota; kingdom Metazoa; phylum Chordata; class Mammalia; order Rodentia; family Cricetidae; genus Cricetulus; species Cricetulus griseus. The sequence goes on from NW_023276806.1 coordinate 235,553,834, forward strand.
ATTCATGAAGATTAAATCTTGTTTCCCGTAGCCATCCAGTTTATCTAAAAGGCAAAAATGAGAATTACTAGGTACATCAGAAAGAGGAGGGGCCCCTCATTGGAGAGAATAAAAATAACTAAACAAATTTAGATTTTTTCCCTAAGATGCTTTTACATGTTTTAATTCAAATGTTGCTTGCCACTAAGTAATACCAAGAATTGTTTAGCCCTCTTGGACACAAAAACAGCCTCAAGTGTTACAGAAACTCAGTGAGCCAGAAAGAGATGGACCGGGGAAGAATTCACAGCTGAATAATGAATTATGTGTCACACAATACACGATAGCTATCTACATTTCTGAAGTTAGAGCTGAGGAATTATTGGCCTCCCTTATCTGAAAAACCAAGCACAGTATGAGATCAAAGGGAGTAATAATTGTACAGGAAATATCTTTTTCAAAAAATTCCTCTGAGGATGAGAAACTGATTTATAAATTTGAAGATTAGTAAGCACTTGTGTCATCTTGGATTTCCCAAGTTGAATTAAATATTTTTGGCAATATTTCGAACAGACCATTTGGAGCAGAAAGAAACACTTAGAAAAATCAAACTGCCAAACCAGGGATCCCTCCTGGGGAATGAGCAAAACAAAACAAGAAGTACATGAAGTTATTTTTCAGATACTTCTCTGGCAGAGAGTCCATATAATAAATACATGATTGCATCAAGTCCTTCCATTGAAAAGAAAAGAGGACCCTTGAAATCTTCTTCAGAGGTCCCACAGACCAGGCAGGTTTCCATAGACTCTACACCAGAGAAGTTCTGACCCTACCGGTTCATGATCTCCGCCGGATTTTGTGAATCAGCAGTTCGGACAACTCCAATCTGAGCCCAAGAAGAACTTGGAACAAACTGATATCTTCAAATCAACTGTTAATCCCTGAATCAAGCTACATTATTTTGCCTCCTTACCAAAACACACCTAAAAAGCACATTTGGAATTCACTGGCACCTGATAACATCTTTCGCCACTATCCCTTGAGAACCACGGAGTCAGAAAATGACACATGACTTTTCCCAAGGGCATGCTTAGAAAAATGTTTTCCCTCAAGATATTCATCACTCAATACTCAGCTAAGAAGCTGGAGAGATAGCCCAGTGCCTGAGAGCATGGACTGCTCTTCCAGAAGACCTGGGTTCAATTCCCAGTATCCACATTTGCTCACAAATTGTCTGTAATTCAGTGCCAGAGGATATGAATGCCCTATTCTGACCTCAGTGACACCAAATGTGCATCTAGTGCACAGATATGCATGCAGACAAAGCACCCGTACACATAAAATAAAATGTTTTAATTAAAACACTATATTTGGAGCCAGGTGTGTTGGTGCATATCAAAAGCGCCAGCACCTGGGATGCTGAAGCAGGACGATGACATGTTTAAAGACAGCCTGGGCTACATAGCCAACCCTTGTCTCAAAAACAATTAAACAAATAAATGTAAAAAAAAGATAAAAATCACTCAATGCTCTAACTAGTATTAACTGTCTAAACATCTTTAAAATTAGATATTTGCAAAAAGAGAAAAAAAGAAAAGCAATTTTCACAATGGTAGTATAAGACAAAGACTTATTTTTCATTCTTTTTATTGGCCTAGATAGATACAAAAGAACATAATGTACCTTCCAATTATAAACCAGAAAAGCAAAAAGAAAAGAAAAGAAACATAAATACACATTCTCAAAAGAGACTTCAAGCACAGATGAGAGAAAAATCTCTTTCCCACTTTATTTACATCTATGTCTCCCTTAGCAAACACAGACATGACTCTAACACTTTCCATTTCATTCTGTTGATGCTTTGGAATGTTCTGTGAGCACAAGAGTCTCATTTATCTTGAGTACAATGGGGAAAAATATCTCTGAAAAAATATTGTTGTGCCCAATAATCCAGTAATCCAAGTGAGAATTTGATCTCCCAGCTACACTTACAGAATCATAGTAACTAGTACCTTCCTCCTGCTTTAAATACTAGGCTATTTACCTTTCTGTGGCTTGAGAATCACAATTCTAATAATAAGTTATTCAATTGCTGACCTACAGGAAAATAATCCTAAAGTTAACTACTTTCTAGTCATGTTTTCTAACTCCAGAAAATATAGCTAAATAGACAAACATGTACAAATGTAGAAAGCAAATTTTTAAAAAAAAAAATCAGCTATGGAGCTTAGCATGGTCATTCACACCTATGATCCCAGCACTTATAGGTGCTAAGGCAGGAGGATTGTCAAGAATATTAGGCCATTCTGGGATACCTGGTGACCATGTAGACCAGTCTGGACTACAGAGTATCTCAAAAAATAGTCGACTAGGAGACTGGTTGTCTAATGCAGAGTGGTCAGCCTTGAAACTACATACACACAAACAACAAAACAGCCTCAGCAGGTTGTATTTGTATATAGCTGTGTATATACAATGCTGAGCCATCTGTCTCTCCAGCCCTTGTTCTAAACACTTTAATATAGAATAATACATCATATTGTGTTGATCCTCAGCTATGAAGGAGGGGGGAAAGATTAAGCCTTGATTTATCTCTGAGGCTCTCCCAGACTGCTTACCCTTAGCTGTTCCTTAAATTTCTACTGTTGAGTCTGAGGTTTGCTCACCTGGCCCTTAGGGACTGTTCTGTATGGAGAACATATATACAATATAACTTTGTACTGGATGGAGAAACAGCTGTTTGTACAACCTACCTGTTTTCCCAAATAGTCTGTGTGTTCTTTATGCCATTTTGAAATCCTTTCCATTCAGCATCCTCCTTTCTGATCTTGGCACTTTATACAATATCTACCAAGTATCTCATGGATGGCTGATTTGTGGATCTATCCATGTATGGCTTTACTTTCTTTTTTTTTTCTTTTTTCTTTTTTTTTTTCCGAGACAGGGTTTCTCTGTGTAGCTTTGGAGCCTATTCTGGCACTCGCTCTGGAGACCAGCCTGGCCTCAAACTCACAGAGATCCGCCTGCCTCTGCCTCCCAAGTGCTGGGATTAAAGGCATATGCCACAAACGCCCGGCGGCTTTACTTTCTAAACTACCAATCAACCATCATTAACTGAGTCTAGTCATGGCCCTACATAAGTGTGAAGGTGGCAGCATAGTGCAATTACAATCCATCTGGTTGAGTCAGAACATTGATAGGCCAGGCTCCTGTCTCCTCATTATCACCCATGTACTCTTGAATAAAGCCTTTCACTTTCTAGAATTTAGTTTCCCCATTGGCAAAATCACAGGGCCACATGTGGTAAACTTTAAGTTCTAGTCTAACTCTTTAATGCTACGGTTTTCTTTGTTTCACTGATCAACACAACAGACACTAGTTCACATGGGCCACTTAAACTCAAATTTAAGATATTTTAAATTAAACAAAATTTAAACTCCAGTCCCTCATTTGCATGACCCCCATTTCAAGTGCTCACTAGCTACATGTGACCAGTGGCTACTGCATTGGAGGACAGGAGAATTAATTGGGTTCAAATTTCTATCAATGACAAATTGTAATTGGATGGACCTAGTCTGCCCTGATACCCTAAATCCATCATTGCCTTTCTGAGATGCACCAACCAATCCAGCTAACTTCTATGAAGCAGATTGTTCTTGTTGTATAACCAGTTTTAATTGTCATAATTCATGTATGACACATAAAGCAGGCATTTTTGAAAGGTTCACTTACAAATATTCGTTTCTCACAGAAAAAAATAGACTAAGGAACATGAGTGCAAGTAGCAAACTGAAAACCAGAAGTCTAGGATCCAACATTTCCATGGAGTTTCCCATTAGATACACTGACCTCTTTCCACATCACTCACATGCTGAAGTGAGACATAGAGCAAGCTGTGAATGGAAGATCATTTGGAGTATGAGCAGAACTGAAGAAGCCGTCCTTTATGCACTCAACACCAGATGACAAGGTGGAACCAGATTGTGTGGGGTGTAAGCCCTAGCCCTGTGGAAAGTTGACAAGCAATGTTCCCTTCATCAGTTTCTGACTGACAGCTCCCTAAAACAAGCCACCAACAAAGCCTTTCAATAAATCAGTGTATTGAGAGCCAACTCTATTATTATATTGTTTTTCTTGCTCCACTTGTCTTGTTCTCCAGGACAAATGTCATTTTGGCTTGCCTAATGAAAGTGTTTTTCCCTTCCTTGAAGCTGCCAGGGCACTTATGTCATTCAAAGGGTGCTCTTCACACTCCTGTCCATTGTTTAGTTCCATTTCAATTTGATAAGATATGATCTGTATCTTGTTGTACATTGTCCAGCTGTTAGCACAGTAAGTGGTATATTTACAGCCAAAAAGTATTAAATCCAACTAGGAATGGATGAATCAATGAAGTCAATGAATGTATGTATAAGTAAATTAATAGATTTTTCAGTGAATGAATATTATACAATAAGCTACAACTTCAAAAAACGGCAAATGCTTATAGTATCTCTCATTTACTAAGTCTTTCACCCACAGTTCACTTAACTCTCCTTTCTTTAAAAGAAATTACCTGGTCACATGTAACAGTAAATATCCAGCAGCTGTGTTAACTTCAGAGCGGAGGTGGGGCCGGGGAAAACTGTTAACAGTCATGCTCTTAGGTCACATTCCCTGGCATGGACCTTCTTTTTCAACTTATTCATCTAAAATAATTACCATAATCCTTAAAAACATATTTAACTAGATTCAAATAAAGTAATCCATAAGTAGTAGTTTCTGTACATTGTGTGTACCAATATTTTTTTCTTTTCTTGTTCTTTTTTTCTCCATTTTTATTTGAATTAGAAACAAGATTGTTTTACATGTCAATCCCAGTTCCCCTTCCCTCCCCTCCTCTCCTGCCACCCCCCAACTAACACTCTACCTATCCCATACCCTTTCTGCTCCCCAGGGAGGGTGAGGCCTTCCATAAAGGGTCTTAAGAGTCTGTCATATCCTTTGCCATAGGGCCTGGGCCCACCCCTGTGTGTCTAGCCTCAGGGAGTATCCCTCTATGTGGAATGGGCTCCCAAAGTCCATTCCTATGCTAGGGATAAGTACTGATTTACTACAAGAGGCCCCATAAATTGCCAAGGTCTCCTCACTGACACCTATGTTCATGGGGTCTGGATCAGTTACGTGCTGGTTTCCCAGCTATCATAGCAGCATTATTTGTAATAGCCAGAACCTGGAAACAACCTAGATGCCCCTCAACTGAAGAATGGATAGAGAAAATGTGGTACTACTCAGCTGGAAAAAAATGGAATCTTGAAATTCACAGGCAAATGGATGGAACTAGACGAAACCATTCTGATTGAGGTAACCCAGTCATAAAAAGACAAACATGGTATGTACTCACTCATATGTGGATTTTAGACATAGTACAAAGGAGTACCAGCCTACAATCCACACCACCAGAGAATCTAGGAAGCAAGGAGGACTCTAAGAGACATACAGGGTCCCCAGGATAAGGGGAAAGGGACAAGATCTCCTGAGCAAATTGGGAGCATGGGTGAGGGGAGAGGGAGCTAGGAGAATGAGAAGGGGAGAAAAGGGGGTGAGGAGGACATGAGGGAGGAGGAATGTTGAGTTGGGGGAAGTAAATATCTGGAGATCTACAAAAATGACACCAACTAACAATCTAAGCAACAGAGGAGAGGCTACCTTAAATGCCCTCCCCTGATAATGAGATTAATAACTAACTTATAGTCCATCCTATAGCCTTCATCTAGCAGCTGATGGAAGTAGAAGCAGACACCCACAGCTAAACACTGACCTGAACTGGAATCCAGTTGTGGAAGAAGGAGAAGTGATGAGCAAAGGGTCCATACCAGGCTGGTGAAACCCACAGAAACAGCTGACCTGAACAATGGAGAGCTCTTGGTGTGTACCAATATTAATCATCATTTTTATCACTAACTTGTCTTCTCAGAAAATTCTAAATAGTGACAGAGCTTTTCCCCAAAAACTAATTAAGACTATATCTGAAAATTACTCACAACCAAAAACTATTCACTTATGAATATTCCAGCTCAGCTGTGATCATGAACTCACATTTTCGTGTCATTTTCTGTCATTACATGCAAGTAACTTCAGCCAAGCATGTTATTCACATTGCATTGCCAGTTTTAATTGTCACGATTCATATGTATCTCATAAAAAAATGTTGTGGGGATTTGAAAGAAAATGCTCCCCAAAAGGAGTGGCACTATTAGGAGGTGTGGCTCTGTTAGAGCAGGTATGGCCTGGTTGGAGGAAATGTGTCACTGTAGGGGTAGACTTTGAGGTGTCTTATGCTCAAGCTACACCCAGTGACTTCATGTTGCCTTTGGATCAAAATGTAGAATTCTTCTCCAGCACCGTGTCTTCCTGCATGCTACTATGTCCCATGATAATGATAATGGGCTAAACTAAACCTCTGAACTGTAAACCAGGACCAATTAAATGTTTTCCTTTATAAGCGTTATTGTGGTCATGGTGTCTCTTAACAGCAATAGAAACCATGACTAAGATATTTTAAAAACATTCATTAACAAATATTGCTTTATCTTAGAAAAATATAGCAAATACTATGATTACAGAAGCAAGCTGGTCCATCAGTGAGGGTATAAATAAGTAAATTGTGGTTGTATCATTGAAAGTATGCTATGAAAGTATTTTAAAAGATGCTTTCTATATATTCCAAAGTAATTAATTATATCTCAGAGAAAAAAATTATATTCTTTTCTATAACAGACAATATACCAAGGTTAATCATTAGGGACACAAATAAATTATAGTCCATCTGCTCAGTAGAAGAGTATACAACTATGAAAATGAAGCCATTCTGCTCATATGAAAGTTTTTTGTTTTTGTTTTTGTTTTTTTTTTTTTGGTTTTTCGAGACAGGGTTTCTCTGTGGCTTTGGAGGCTGTCCTGGAACTAGCTCTTGTACACCAGGCTGGTCTCGAACTCACAGAAATCCACCTACCTCTGCCCCTACGAGTGCTGGGATTAAAGGTGTGCGCCACCAATGCCCGGCATATTAAAGATTTCTTAGTTGTACTATTAAGTAGAAAAATCAAATTAAGAACAATGCATACAGTGTTTTCATTTTATTAAAAGAGGAAAGACTTTAAGATATTTTGGGAAAATTAAAGCAAATGGCTGGACAGAAAGATAGATAAAGATGAATGTGGGGGCAGGGGAAGAGGCAAACTTTATTTAATTTTTTTTATTAGTTCAAATTAGGAACAAGCTTGTTCTCCCTCTCCCTCCCCTCACCTCCACCCCTCTTTCCCCGCCCCCGACCTACCTCTACCCCATCCAACCTCCACTCCCTAGGCAGGGTAGGGCCCTCAACAGGGGCTCCGAAAAGTCCACCACATCATCCTGGGCTGGGCCTGAGCCCTTCCCCATGTGTCCAGTGCAAGAATGCATCCCTTCACATGGGATGGGCTCTCAAAGTCCCTTCTTATACCAGGGAAAATACTAACCCACTACCAGAGGCCCCTGGAGTGCAGAGGTCTCCTAATTGACATCCATGTTCAGGGGTCTGGATCAGTTCTGTACTGGCCTCACAGACAGCAGTCTGGGGTCATATGCTCCCCCTTATTCAGGCCAGCTGATTCTATGGGTTTCTCCAACCTGGAACTGCCGCTTCAATCTTCATTCCTCCCTCTCTGCAACTAGGTTCCAGAGTTCAGTTCAGAGTGGATGTCTGTCTCTGCTTCCATCAGCCACTGGATGAGGGCTCTAGGATTGCATAAAAAGTAGTCATCAATCTCATTTTAGGGGAAAGGCATTTAGGCTATCCTCTACACCATTGCCTGGATTGTCAGTTTGTGTCATCCTTGTAGGTCTCTGGAAATCTCCCTAGTGCCTGATCTCGCCTTGGACCTATAATGGCCTAATATGGTATCTCTCATCCTGCTCTCCTCTATTCTTCCCCCAACTCAATATTTCTGCTCCTCCATTTCCTCCCCTCCACTCCTCTTCTCCTGCTGTCATTCTGGCAGCAACCTCTCCCCTACCCTCATGCTTCCAATTAGCTCGGGAGTTCCTGCCCTTTCCCATTCCTGGAGTCCATTCATTTATCCCTTAGAGTCCTTCATGTTTCCTAGTTTCGTTGATGAAGAGGATTATAGGCTGGTAATCCTTTGCTCCATGTCTAAAATTCATATATGAGTGAGTACATACCATGTTTGTCTTTTTGTGGCTGGGTTACCACACTCAGGATGGTTTCTTCTAGTTCCATCCATTTGCCTGCGAATTTCAAGATTCCATTACTTTTTTCTACACATTTTCTCTATCCATTCTTCAGTTGAGGGGCATCTAAGTTGCTTCCAGGTTCTGGCTATTACAAACAATGCTGCTATGAACATGGTTGAATATATGTCCTTGTTGCATGAACATGCACTATTTGGGTATATACCCAAGAGAGGAATGGCTGGATCTTGAGGTAGACTGATTCCCATTTTCCTGAGCAACCACCATACTGATTTCCAGAGTGGTCTTACAAGTTTGCACTCCCACAAGCAATGGAGGAGTGTTCCATTTTTTCCACATCCTCTCCAGCATAGATTGTCACTGGTATTTTTGATTTTAGCCATTCTGACAGGTGGTATCTCAGAGTTGTTTTGAGTTGCATTTCTCTGATGGCCAAGGATTTTGAGCACTTTCTTAAGTGTCTTTCAGCCATTTCAGACTCCTCTGTTAAGAATTCTCTATTTAGTCCGGCACCCCACTTTTTAATTTTATTGTTTGGTGTTTTGGTGGCTAGCTTCTTGAGTTCCTTGTACATTTTGGAAATCAGCCCTCTGTCAGATGTGGGGTCGGTGAAGATCTTTTCCCATTCTATGGGCTGTCGTTTTTGTCTTACTGACTATGTCCTTTGCCTTGCAGAAGCTTCTCAGTTTCAGGAGGTCCCATTTATTAATTGCAGACCTCAGTGTCTGTGCTACTGGAGTAATGTTCAGGAAGCAGTCTCCTGTGCCAATTTGTTCAAGGATAACTCCCACTTTCTCTTCTAGAAGATTCAGTGTGGCTGGACTTATGGTGAGATCTTTGATCCATTTGCACTTGAGTTTTGTGCATGGTAACAGGTATGGATCTATCTGCAATCTTCTGCATGTCCAAATCCAATTATGCCAGCACCATTTGTTGAAGATGCTATCTTTTTTCCATTGTATAGATTTAGCGTCTTTGTCAAAAATAAGGTGTTCATAGGTGTGTGGGTTAATATCAGGGTTTTCAATTCGATTCCATTCATCTGTCTATTTTTGTGCCAATACCAAGCTGTTTTCAGAACTATGGCTCTATAATAGAGCTTGAAGTCAGGGATGGTGATGCCTCCAGAAGTTCCTTTATTGTACAGAATTGTTTTGGCTATCCTGGGTTTTCTTGTTTTTCCATAAAAAGGTGAGTATTGTTCTTTCAACGTCTGTGAAGAACTGTGTTGGCATTTTGATGGGGATTGCGTTGAATCTGTAGATTGCTTTTGCAAGATTGCCATTTTTACTATGTTGATTCTACCTATCCAAGAGCATGGGAGATCATTCCATTTTCTGGTATCTTCTTTAATTTCTTTCTTTAAAGACTCAAAGTTCTTACTGTACAGGTCTTTCACTTTTTTTGGTTAATGTTACCCCAACATATTTTATGTTGCTAGTGGATATTGAGAAGGGTGATGTTTCCCTGATTTCTTTCTCATTGGATTTATCATCTGTATATAGTAGGGCTACTGATTTTTTTTAGTTAATTTTGTACCCTGCTACCTTGCTGAAGGTGTTTATCAGCTGTAGGAGTTCCCTGGTAGAGTTTTTTGAGTCACTAATGTAGACTATCATATCATCTGCAAATCGTGAGAGTTCGACTTCTTCCTTTCCAATTTGTATCCCTTTGATCCCCTTTTCTTGTCTTATTGCACTAGCTAGAACTTCAAGTACAATATTGAAGAGACATAGAGTGGACAGCCCTGTCTTCTTCCTGATTTTAGAGGAATTGCTTTGAGTTTCTCTCCATTTAGTTTGATATTGGTTATTGGTTTGGTGTATATTGCATTTATCATATTTAGATATGTTTCTGTTATTCCTGTTCTCTTCAAGATCTTTATCATGAAGGGATGTTGGATTTTGTCAAAGGCCTTTTCAGCATCCAGTGAGATGATCATGTGGTTTTTATTTTTCAGTTTGTTGTATGGTGGATTACATTGATGGATTTTCCTATGTTGAATCATCCTTGCATCACTGGGATGAAGCCTACTTCATCATGGTGGATAATTTTTCTGATGTGCTCTTGGATTCGATTGGCCAAAATTTTGTTGAGTATTTTTGGATCAGTGTTCATGAGGGATATTGGTCTGTAGTTCTCTTTTTTAGTTGTATCCTCATGTGGCTTGGGTATCAAAGTGATTGTAGCCTCATAAAAAGAGTTTGGCAGTGTCCCTTCTGCTTCTATTATGCGGAACAGTTTGAGGAGTACTGGTGTTAGCTCTTGTTTGAATTTCTGGTAGAATTCTGCAGTGAAGCCATCTGGCCCTGGGCTTTTTTTGGTTGGGAGGCTTTTGATGACTGCTTCTATTTCAATAGGGATTGTAGGTCGATTTCATCTGCTTATCTGTTCTTGGTTTAATTTTGGTAAATGATATCTATCCAGAAAACTGTCCATTTCCTTTAGATTTTCAAATATTGTGTAGTACAGGTTTTCAAAGTATGACCTGAAGATTCTCTGGATTTCCTCAGTGTCACTTGTTATATACCCCTTTTTGTTTCTGATTTTCTTAATTAGCATGCTCTCTCTCTGCCTTTTGGTTAGTTTGGATAGAGGTTTGTCTATCTTGTTGATCTTCTCAAAGAACCAACTCTTTGTTTCATTGATTCTTTGTAATGTTTTCCTAGTTTCTACTTTATTAATTTCAGCCCTCGGTTTAATTATTTCCTGGCATCTACTCCTCCATGATGACTTTGCTTCTTTTTTGCTCTAAAGCTTTCAGTTGTTCTGTCAATTCTCTAGTGTGACTTTTCTCCAGTTTCTTCATGTGGGCACTTAGTGCTATGAACTTTCCTCTTAGCACTGCTTTCAGAGTGTCCCATAAGTTTGGGTATGTTGTGTCTACATTCTCATTAAATTCTAGGAAGTCTTTAATTTCTTTTTTTATTTCTTCCTCAACCCAGGAATGGTGCAATTGGATGTTATTCAATTTCCATGAATATGTAGGTTTCCTGCAATTTGTATTGCTGTTGAATTCTAGCTTTAAAGCATGGTAATCTGATAAGATACAGGGGGTTATTTCAATTCTTTCATAACTGTGGAGGTTTGCTTTGCTGCCAATTATGTGGTCAATTTAAGAGAAGGTTCCATGTGTCACTGAGAAGAAGCTATATTCTTTTGTGTTTGGATGGAATGTTCTATAGATATCTGTTAAACCCAGTTGGGTCATAACTTCTGTCAGATCCTTTGTTTCTTTGTTAAGTTTCTGTCTAGTGGTCCTGTCTAGTGGTGTAAGGGGGGTGTTAAAGTCTCCTACTATAAGTGTGTGTGGTTTTATGTGTGGTTTGTGCTTTAGCAATGTTTCTTTTACAAATGTGGCTGCCTTCGTATTTGGGGCATAGATGTTCAGGATTGAGACTTCATCTTGATGGACTTTTCCTATGATGAGTATGAAATGCCTTTCTTCATCTCTTTTGATTGATTTTAGTTTGAAGTCTAATTTGTTAGATATTAGGATTGCTACACCAGCTTGTTTCTTGGGCCCATTTGATTGGAAAATCTTTTCCCAACCTTTTAGTCTGAAGTAACACCTGTCTTTGAAGTTGAGGTGTGTTTCTTGTAAACAGCAGAAGTCTTCATATCTATTCTGTTAGCCTATTTCTTTTTAGAGGTAAGTTAAGACTATTGACATTTAGGGATATTAATGTCCATTGATTGTTGGTTCTTGTTTGTTTTGGATTTATTGTTGGTGGTGTCAATGTATGTGGATTTCACCCTCCTGTTTCTTTTCATGTTTGGTAAAATTGGATTATCTATTGCCTATGTTTTTGTGAGTGTAGTTATGTTCATTGGGTTAGAGTTTTCCTTCCAGAACCTTCTGTAGTGCTGGATTTGTGGATATGTATGGTTTAAATCTGTTTTTGTCATGGAATATCTTGTTTTCTCCATCTATGATGACTGCAAGTTTTTCTGGGTACAGTAGTCTGGGTTGACATCCATGCTCCCTTAGTGTTTGTAGGATATCTATCCAGGACCTTCTGGCTTTCAGAGTTTCCATTGAGAAGTTGGGTGTGGTTCTGATAAGTCTGCCTTTATATGTTACTTGGCCTTTTTCCTTTGCTGCTCTTAATATTTTCTCTTTATTCTGTAGATTTGGCGTTTTGATTATTACGTGTCCGGGGGGAGTTCTTTTTGTGGTCCTGTCTGTTTGGTGTTCTGTAAGCTTCTTGTACTTTCATAGGCATATCCTTCTACAGGTTGGGGAAGTTTTCTTCTAAGATTTTGTTGAATATGTTTTCTGTACCTTTAAGCAGTGTTTCTTCACCTTCTTCTATATCTATCATTCTTAGGTTTGGCCTTTTCACGGTGTCCCATATTTCCTGGATATTTTGTGTTTGGGATTTGTTGGACTTGAGATTTTCTTTGGTCAATGAATGTATATCCTCTAGTGAGTCTTCAATAACTGAGATTCTCTCCTCCATCTCTTGAATCCTATTAGTTATACTCACATCTTTAGTTCCTGATCGTTTATCCAGCCTTTCCATTTCCAGCATCGCCTCATTCTGTGTTTTCTTTATTATGTCTATTTCAGCTTTCATGCCTTGTACTGTTTCGAGTGTTTCATTCACTTGTTTGGTTGTTTTTTCTTGGGTTTCTTTAAATTCTTTAAGAGATTTGTTTATTTCTTGAATTTTTTGGTTTGTCTTTTCCTCCATTTCATGTAATTTTTTGCTTGTTTTTTCTTCTATTTCTTTAAGAGATTTTCTTGTTTCCTCTTTAAAGGTCTCTATCATCTTCCTGAGATAATTTTTGAGGTCCATCTCTTCTTCATCTTTTGTGTCAAGCTTTTCAGATCTTGCTGGTGTGGAGTCCCTAGTTTCTGGTGGTGTCATATTGGTCTTTCTGTCATTGAGTGGGTTCTTATTCTGTCTTCTTCCCATATCTTTTTCCAGTGGGTGCAGGTGGGGTCTCTCTATCTCCTCTTGTGACCCAGTGGTGTGTGGGGGCCAGGACTTCAATGTCCACAGCTCTGGATGGTCTTGCCTCTCCTGATAGTCTCCTCACTCGGAAGGGGTTAGGCCTCGGTAGGGGTCAGGCCGGAGAGGGGAAAGGAAGAGTGAGGTGTTTCCAAACTAGGGGAGCTCCTCCCTGGCTGGGCAGGTCTACTCCAAGCAGGCACAAGCCCAGAGAGATGGGGTGAATGGGGCTTTGGACAGGAGTTGGGCAAGAGCAGAGGGTCACTCACCTCTTTATGGGTCAGGTCGGCGGAGCAGGAAGGAAGCCAGAAGAGGCAAATTTTTATGACAGTGCACCATTTTGTATTCTTATTTTTAACCCATATGAATAGATTGCCTATTCAAATAATTTTAAGATACATATTCCCACTCATGTGAGTAGAAAATTTAATAAGTAAATTTTTTCTAAATTCCCTTCTGCTCTCTGTGTTCCCCTCTTCCACATCAAGTTACTTGTTCAGTTCTCATAAAGACCCAGCTTCAGGAACCAGCAGAGGCAGTAAAGTTTGGAACAGAGTTACTTTTGATCCAGTTTGAAATTTAAAAAATAAACCTAATGGTAAATAATGAAGTTGATAAGGAGACATGTTTTCCTAAAAGTAAAAGCTGTAATCTGTTGGCTGGATAATGGCCAAAAATTTGGAGGAGTATAATTAGTTATATCTGTTTTGCCAGAGTGTCTGATTAACAGAAAGTTCAATTAAATTTTTTCATTTGTGGGTTGAAGGATGCAGCTCAGTGATAGACTACTGGCCCAGCATGCTTGAGTGCCTGAATTTGATCCTCAGCACTACAACACAACAACAACAAAAAGAACGCTTTCACTGATAATCTTTCATTCATAACCCAATCAGTGGTTATCAACCACCACATGAAGAAGTAAGTTCTTTTTTAATTTCACTGGCCTACACATATTTGAAGAAAGGAGGGGCCAGACGTTGGTGGTGCACGCCTTTAATCCCAGCACTCGGGAAGCAGAGGCAGGCGGATATCTGTGAGAGCGAGTGCCAGGATAGGCTCCAAAGCTACACAGAGAAACCCTGTCTCGGAAAAAAGAAAAAAAAAAAAAAAGAAAGGAGGGAAGTCATTGTGTAGTCACATTGAACTATCTTTTTATTGACATTAACCCAACATTTTAAACATTTGTCATTAACCTATATTTAGGAACCTGTATTCATCTCAGGTCTTACACAGCATTTCATTTGTTAGAAATGAATTCACACACACACACACACACACACACACACACACACACACACACACACACGTGCAAACACATTTAACTTTGGTATTCAAAAGACCTTCTCAGCAAGAGGTAATAAAACGTCAACTTTGTTTAAATGAAACATTATTGACCCCCATTAGCAGGACATGTGCTTGGCTTGGCTTTCCCTAATGCTAGCAATGGATTTGGTCTTGTCCATCCACACACTCTTGCCCTGTCCTCTTATGACCTGGGGCAGACATATGCTAGACAGCTGGCTGGACCAAGTCTGTGGCCACTGAATAAAGCCAGCCTTGCTAGCCCACACAAAGATTGAACCTGTGACCTTGTTCTCATTAGCCTGTGCCCTAACCACCTGAGCTGAACAGCCACCAAAAAAGAAGAAATTGAGCTCTGTGTAGATCAATGTCTGTGTGCGGGCATCAAAGTCAGGTATAAAATCATATATAACAACAGTCATAAAGCCGGTGCTTAGGAGGGTGTTACACCTTCCTCTTAGATGTCTTGAGCCCTAGGCCCCAATGACACTTTCTAAGATGATAACCAAAATATGATCACCTTAAGGGCAATTTGAGTTTATTCTGACATGCATTTGTGTATGGTGACCACTCTGCAATAAAGAAGTTAGCCACTGAAATTAGTAGTTAGCCAGTTTGTGCCAGGAGATCACTATGTGATCTGGGTTCTATTGAGTTAATGGGGAAAGAAAAGAGAATAATGGTTAGACCAAGAAGTGAGGACAGGATGAAAAACCTATGTGATAAGATATAGAAATTATCCAAGCAGAGCTTCACCAAAAAGTGTCTATCTTCAGTCATCCCATCTAGAACTTCGGTCATATTTCCAGTGTTTTATGTGTTTTAGGACTTCTGAGTGAAGTGGTCTACCAACAAGCTCACAATCTGCTTAAAATAAGAATAACTCTAATATACAGACATCTAGGCTTCCATGTTTTTTCCTGAGGTTGGAATAGACAGTTACTCTAGTTCCAACTCCTAATGGTCACCAAGCTGACCCCAATGCAGCAATGCATGTGGAAAATTCCAAACTAAATGAGAGATTTAACCACAAGTGTGATGGTGGTTTCAAAGACAGGGTTTTGTATCGAGGGATGAAATGAAGTCCTACATACAAGTCCCCCTGCTTGTACATTTGAATGGATCATCTCACATGTGAATGAGCTGAAAGATCTGATCACACATACCATAGCATACATACCCAGCCTCTAGGAGACAGCAGCTATTTTTATATCTAACATCATGAGAACGATATGCTATGCTATCCCCCCCAAAACTACTACTTGCAAGCTCCTCCCTTCTTTGAAGAATTGTCCTGAGCATAAAGCCCCAGTTCCTTGACACTTGACAGAATTTCAAAGCAACAACTTCGGTATACTTTCATCTCTATACCTCGCAGAAGACTTTTGGCATAAATAAGCTCACTAAATCATTAGTGAGGGGGAAATGGATGATTTCATCCAGTACTAGTTTATCTTTCTACATCATTCAACATTATTCAACTTGGCTTCTCTGGTTCACTCTTTTCCCCCATTCATAATCTTCTCATTACCCCATAAATGCAGCCAATTCCCTCTTTCTTCTATTTATCCTAAATGTTCTCTCAAATGCAGAAGGCTATCATTTACTGAGCAATTACAGTATCCCATCTTGTATGTGTTATATCATTTAATATTATATGCATTCACAGAAGGTGCTTACAGAATCTGAGTAGCATCCCCCGATTACAGGGCTGAGAACAATGAAGACAAAATTTAAACCCAGACCTGTCTAAATCAAGATGTTTTCTCAGAATTCCTCTCTTGTATGTCTCCAAATTATATCTTCCCAAAATTAGTCTCTTCCTAAATTGGTTTGGCACAGACTTCAAGGAGAGAAACTCATTCAGTACATTCTATAACATAGTGGGCTCTTAATTTTGTTAAAGTGCTTAATGTCTCAAAACATAATAATGGACTTCCTATATGCTCTGCCTAGCATCTCTTTCCTTGAAACCTTACTAATCCATTCCTTCTTGGCCTCGGCCAACTGTAAGCAAAGTAAAAGAAGTTTATACAGGTTGAAAATGACTGTGTAGTAAGAGACTATTGTGTTCATCAACATCAACAAAATACACATTGACTGTTCCACAATTGCATTCAGACCTTTTAGTTTCAATTCCTAGAGTTATAAAGAAACACTCAATATGTTTATCTCCTATTGTTTTTGAGGTAAATGGGAGAAACTGGAAAGCTTTAAGAAAATTAGCTTGTTTTTTAAATATTTTAAAGTGTTGGGTTCTAGGTGTATAGATCATAGTTCAGAATACATGCAGTCCTGCATTTAGTCCCAGATTAATACAATTTTTAGTTTCAAGGCTTGTAGTTTTTAAACTTCTAGAGCATCTCTGCTTCAGAGAAGTCCACCATACCAGTGTCAGTGACATCACCTTGAGTTTCTCCTAGTTTCTTCAAAGACCCTCATTTTCAAAGGTTAAATACCTGGCTATAGAAGTGCACTCCAGAATGAAATTTAACCTGAGCCCTACATCTTGAGGTGACTATTCTTGGCATTTTTTAACAAGTAGAAAGCCATCTGTTTAACCAATTTAAATACATACTAGCAGAAGAATGAAAAAATAGACATACAAATGTAGGTGGATTTTAAGCTCTTCTGAGTTATTTGTAAAAACACATGAAGACTTTGGTGCTTGGGAAAAAAATATGAAGTGATGCCATTCTTCTATAAATCAACACTAGCAGCTAAAGGCAGGCTACAAGTGGGGATATCTTTAGGATGAAATTGTTTTCATCATCTAAATTGTTGATCATTTGTGTGCCATAGGGAAGAAGAATTTATTATTTTTAAATGGTTCAGCTTCTTAAAAAGAGAAAGAACATATAATTTGAGAAAACATCAAACAGAATACAGTTCTTATTAATGCTGTATATTCTTCCCTGAAATAACCTCACCAGGGTAACTTCCATTAGAACCCAACTGAACATGTTGACAGGTACACCATGCTAGGAAGATGCTGTCCTTTTGAGAAGCTAGAACACTAATTCAGTGTCACTTGACTGGTTTTTTTTCATGAACCCAACAGTTGGAGACAGACTCTGGTCTTCAGGGTTTAATTACACAGAAGTGATGGGGAATGTTCTTCTGTGTATATGTTTCTCTTTTTGGTTGATGAATAAAACACTGATTGTCCAGGCAGGATGACTGGTAGGACTAGGAGACAAGGAGGATTCTGGAAAGTATAGGCAAAGAGGAGTCATCATGTGATCCCAGGAAGTGACACAGCTGGGCAGAATCTGCCACTAGCTAACCATAGAGGTCTGGAGGTCTGTACAGACAGACAGGAAGTGACATAACTGGGCACAATCGGAATATAAGCAGAGACAAAGTATAAATCATTCTCTTCTCTTCAGAGACATTGAATAGTCAAGATGTAAGACACCAGAGGAGTAAGAGGTTCCTGGACCTTTCTCCAGTAAGATAAGACCAGGTGGAAATACATAGATTAGTAGTTAATAATTAAGAACAAGAAACCTTAGCCAATGGCCAACAGTTTTATACTAATATAGCATCTGTGTGTTTCTTTGGGGCAGAGAAGGGTGGTGGGACCTAGCTGGGCCAAGAAACTTTCACATTACACAGAAGTACTAACAAACAAAGAGCACAACTTCTAACCAGTCAGGCCCTCAACCAGAGACTGGCTCTAGGCATGTCACTCACATTTTCATTGTAAAACTAAAAATCTATAGCCAGACATCCAGAAGAGGCTAGATTCCGGTGCTCGTGGTTTGATATGCTCTCACAAAAATCAAACTGTGTTCATATAGATCTCATAAGCTTAGAATTGGATATTCTCTGAGACAAATGAATAATATATTAGTGGGTTTTTTTTCTCTGAACAATCTTTGAATTCTTTTTTGTCCTTATCCCAAAGACTAACATGACTCTAATGTTGGCATTTCCTTTGTAGAATTTTTGAGAAATTCAATGAGGGTTGATATGACTCGGTGACAGAATGCTTGGTTCACTCAGGAGACCCTGGATGCATTAAGAAGGTGGGACCAGGCAGTGAAAGGAGGGAAGAGAGGATGATATAGAGGAAAGGAGAAAAGACAAGAGACTCAGTATACTCCAACATCTCAAGTTTGCTTTATTATAGATCTCCATAAATATTTATAGAAGAACTAACAAATGGCAACTTTCTGTACTCTGGGGACCCAATATATTATTATAAAAATGTTAGAGGAAGGGGAGGGCAATAAACATGCCTTGATAGAGGAAGCCAGTATAGGTTTGTAGAGAGGTATGGCACAGGTGAAGTATTAGGAGATCCATAGAGATGACCCCAACTAAGAATCTAGGCAGTGGTGGAGAAGGGCCTTTAATGTCCTTCCCCTATGAGATTGATGACTACCTTGGTTGCCATTCCTAGAGCCTTCATCCAGTAGCTGATCAAAGCAGAAACAAGCACCCACAGCTAAACACTGAGCCATACTCCTGGAATCCAGTTGCCAAAAGGAGCAAAGGAGCCAAGACTGTGCTGGAGAAACCCTCAGAAACAGTTGACCTAACCTAGTGAGAACACAGAGACCCTAGTCATAAGCTGGGGAACCAGCATTGGACTGAACCAAGCCCTCTGAATGTGGGTGCCAGCTAAGAGTCCAGGGCAGTCTATGGGACCTCTAACAGTGGAGCCAGTGTTTATCCATAGAGCACAAATGGACTTTGGGAGCCCATTCCCTATGGAGGGATACTATTGCAGCCCAGATATGGGAAGAAGGGCCTGGGCCCTCCCCCAAATGATGTGACAGACTTTGATGACCCCCTCCCCCCCCCCGCTCGTGGAGGGCCTCATTATCCCTGGGGAGTGGGTGGGGTGGGTTGGGGGTCAATGGGGAACATGAGAGGATGGGAAGGCAAGGGAATAGGAAGATTGATATGTGTAGGGAGAGACCCTGGATACCTATAACACTGACCACACCCATTTGGGCATGGTCACAGATACATAGAGGGGTAGGATAAAGAGAGAGGACAGGAGGCGCTCACTCTCTCTCAAGGTTCAGCCAGCTCTTCAAAGCATCTGGGATCTTGGCAGCTCAGAGTGCCCATGTGAGTTGCTTTTCATTGTTATCATTTACAGTATACCATCAATGGCCATATCTTGTTACGGTTTGTGTTCCTTATCAGATATGTAAATAAGAGTGCTTCTAAAATTTAAAAAATATTTAAAAAATTTAAAAATGTTAATGGAAATCAGATAAAAGTCCTTTTTCTTTTGGGGGAGGGAGTTCGAGACAGGGTCTCTCTACATAGTCCTGGCACTCACTATACACACTAAGCTGGATTCAAACTCAGAGATCCACCTGTTTCTGCCTCCCAAGTGTTGGGATTAAAGATGTGTGCCATCAGGCCTGGCTCAAGATAAAAGTCCTAAGCTCATATCTACTACTTGTAGTTGAGTCTACTCAATTCTAAGTTTGATCTTAAAGTTTTTAAAATCTCTAGACAGAATAAGTTAAGAAATTATCTGAGATAGTAGGTACAACTATATCTCAGAAAAAGTAGCTTGGACCTCTTTTCATTATAAAAGAAGAACACTGTTGGGAGCATTTCCTAAATCCCTTCCTGGGGCCATGCTTCAGTTAGAGAACCCAGAGTCACATCCTTGAGTTGTATAGCTACACATTACCAACAAAGCCCTTTTACATCACCATCCCTAAACTCCCTCTCCTACTGCCATTGCAACTGCCACTGTGTATAGTGATACCTATTATTGACACAATTTCATCCATGTAAGAGGCACCAATCAAACAAAAGAGAAGAAACCTGACCTTGAGAATTCATGTGGAGTAAGTCAGCCTTCCTACCCTCTCTTATTGGAGGACCAGAAGGACCAAAAGTGCTGTGTAAGGGAGCTGCAGAGATGGCTCAGCAGTTAAGAGCACTGGCTGCTCTTTCCAAAGGTGCTGAGTTCAATTCCCAACAATCACATGGTGGCCCACAATGATCTATAATAATAGGACCTGATACCCTCTTCTGACCTACAGGTATACATGCAGAGCACTCATACACAAAATATAAACAAAATTTTAAATTAAAAAGACTTAAAAAGCCATATAAGATCCAGCTTGGGACGATCCTGGACTCCAAGGAAGAAGCCTACTCCTGCCCAGCACTATGACTCACTGAGCAGGGTCAAGAGACCCACACACAGGCTGGCCCCAGGCTTTGAGGAGAAAATATGAGGCAAATGGGGCACTGTTATGATGAGCAAATATATGAGAGAGAGGGGGAGGAAAAAGAGAGAGGGAGAGAGAGAGAGGCTCATTTCCATGTCTGGGTTCACGGCTCTGAAGCGGTTGCAGTCCATATTGATGTCCGTATCTCCTTATACCATCAAAGGCCAAGAGGATAGGATTGTATAGAGTTGGTCCTGCCCCTTACAAGGTGCAACTCTAAGAACTCGTTCTGTCCTTTACCAGCGGAAGCACTCAGGAGAGAGGGTCCTACACTCACCTAGGCAGCACAGCAGAGCTGACCCTGTTCACTGGAGCATAGGTGAGCTGGCCCTCCTGAGAGTGTGAGAATGGGAGAGGAGGTTGAGCCCTTCTCGTCTGCTATGTTGTAGCATGGGTGAGGGAAAGACGCTCTCCTCCCCTGAAGCAGGTGGGAGACCTGTCCGACCCCTCACCAGCTGCAGCGTTTGGGAGAATGGGCTCCACACCTCCCCTAAGCAGCATAGTAGAGTTGACCCCATAGAAGGGATGTGGGTGAGCCAACCCGGAGGGAGTGAGAGGGGCATGCCTGGTACTGCCTTCCTCATCTGCAGTGTGGGAGGAGGGGAGGCAAGGGAAAGATACTCTCGCACCTTCCCCTACTGCCTCCAGCAGGCAAGAGAGCTGACCCCTTTACCAGCTGCAACACTGGGGAAAGCAGGCCCTGAACCCTGTCTGGGAAGCACAGCAGAGTTGACCCTGTTGACAAGGGCACAGGTGAGCCAGCCTGAGAACATGAGGGTGAGAGTGAGAGACTTGGACAGTCCCCATCTGCCATACAGTGGCATAATCAGGGGAAAGATGCCCCCCATCAATTCCTGAGGCAGGTGGGAGAATTGGCCCTGAGGTCATGAGAGAGGGAGAGCTGCCCCTGACCCCCACCAGCTGCAACACTCAGGAGAACAGGCCCTGCACCTCACCTGGGTAGCACAATGGAGCCAACCCTGTTGGCAGAGGCATGGGTGAGCCAGCCCCAAAGTTGTGAGCAAAGAAGAACAGTACTCATTACTCATCTGTCATGTGGAGCATGAGTGGGGGAGAGATGCCCTCCCCCCCCCAGGTGGGAGAAGTGGCCCTGAGGTCATAAGAGCAGGAGAGCTGTCCCTCATCAGCTGCAGCACTCAAAGAGTGGCCCCTATACCCCAACTGGGCAACACAGTAGAGCTGGCCCTGAAGGTGTCAGTGTGGGAGAGGCGACCCTGAGGATGTGAAAACGGGAGAACAGACCCCACCCCTTGCTCATCACTGCAAGGAGTGAACTGGCCAAGGCAGTGCTGGAGAGCTCAGTTCTGGAGACCTGGCTGGCCTCTGCCTCCCAAATCCTGGGATTAAAGGTGTGTACCACCACTGCCCAGCTCCAATAAATCATTCTTTTGTGAATGAAAGCATAAAATATATGTTCCAAAGCAATAATATATGTTCCCCCAAGGCCACATATAGTGACTCATACATATTCTTACTTAGTGCTAGCACTGAAGCAGGATTCCCAATGTCAGTGAGTTCCAAGCCAGCCTGGGCTATAAAGTGAAAGCTATTCTTTCTTTTTCTTTAATAATTCTTGTATTGATTCTTTGGTAACTTCACAGCATGCACCCCAATCTCACTAATTCCCCAGTCTATCATGTCCACCCTCCACCACTGTAGCCTCCCCCACAAAGAAAATAAATAAATGTATTAAAAAAAAAAACTCCTCCATCTTTCCTGCCTCTTTATCACATATTCATTTGTTACCGTGGCTTTGGGAGCTGCTGTGCATCACACGGTACCTTTTTGATCGAACAGCTCTATTTGCAAATGTTTATTGTTGGTCTGATTCAAGGCCTCTGGCTTCTGGTACACCATCAATACTGGACCCTCACTGAGACTCCTCTTGGATGTCCTGCTGTTGCTCTCAGTCGTAGAGACCCAGTTCCATAGGACCAGTCCCTTCACCAGCTCCAGCAGATGAGGTAGATGTTGGGGTGGGCCAACTCCTTTACAGCCCTGAATATGGGCCTGGGTGGCAGCTGAGTTGCCCACCAAAACCACCCATTCGGAAGAGGGTCAGGACCAACTCTTACAGGCATCTTCAGGGCCAACTATTCTCAAGCACATGATGAGGGGTGGGGCCTACTCTCTGGTTGCTGGCTTCAGTTATCCAGAGCCCAGGCCATTGGGGTCAGCTCTCCCATGGCCCCTGGTGGTAACACAGCATCAACACAGACCCCACTGTAGGAAGGCCATGAACACAGATATGGCCCTGGGCCTCAGTTCAGCCTTAGGTAGTAGTCCAGACCACCGGCATCTGTGTGGCCCTCGGTGGTAACAGGCCATGAACACCAACACAGACCTCAGCTGGGGTAGGGCCATGGACCCAGACATGTTCCTCGGTGGACATCCCAGTGTGACCACTTATATCAGCCTGTTTCTTCTCACTGCTGCCACATTTTAGTTCTGCTCCTCCATACGGTGCACAAACTAGTCTGCTTCTCCTCCACATAACTGTTCATCACAGTGGTGCCTACCTGCTCAGGCCATAGGGCATTAAACCCATTCTTGACCTTTTTTAAAAAAATAGATGGGCTAAAGAGGTGGGGGAGGGGTGAATATAATCAAAATATATCACATGAAATTCTCAAAAAATAAATAAAACCATTTTAAAAATTAAAATTTTTTTAAAGCCACTACTCAGAGTTCATCACTAATAAGCATAAAAGCCAACTTACATATACAATGTGTACAAAATGCTGTTACTGTGATTTCAGTAGATACAAGAAGACTCCTAATATTTCTAATTGCTTACTGCTATTGACCTCAGTTATATTATATTGGAACTCAGCATTTCATCTTTGCCTGCTCTTACCATTACTCCCTAAGGGATCTAGATTATCTAGCCAGGCCCAGATGCCTGGACACATGCACCCAGGTCACCATGGATGGCTGACTGGACCAGGAACAGGAGCATCTTAAAACAAAACAGCTGCATCCCAAGTGCTTAAGACTCAGGTGCAATATGATAGCAGCTATTAAACTCCTTTGAGCTTGTCTTTACTTTGATGATTCCCCTCTCCCTCTTCTTTGCCTAACTCCAACTTGATCTCATAAAATCACTCCAATGTTTGTTTGGTTTTGTGCTAATGTTTTAGTTGTATTATTAATTTCAGGATCATGGCTGGTTTCAGTCTTTTCAGGACTTTTTCCCCTTTGTCTTTTTTGTCTGGAGAAACTGTGGAGTGAGGTAAAAAGTCCTGCTAAATTCTCCTCAGTGTACATGGAAACAGCAATGTTTTGTCCCTAGCACTGACCAAATCCAAAGACCCTGCTGTCCAAAGCTCTTCTTGGTAATTACCTGGAGTGACATTTACATGTTGAAATGGTTTCTACATACTCCATATTACTAACCTCCTTTCCCATCATCCCTCACTCTACTGCCCACTATTTGAGTGAAAATGCTTCATTTCCAAATTCAGAAATGAATCATTGAATAAAATCTATTGGTCACTATTTTGGGAGAACAAGAGCTTGAATGGACTGCTGAAATAAAATTTTTCACTTGAAGAGTTTATAGACAAGGCAACCCAATAGAAAGTCTCAAGAGCAGTCGTCTCATGGAGTACTGCTCTTTTCTGAAGAGGAAAGAGAGGGGGTGGATCTTGAAGAGAGGGGAAGTGGGAAGGAGGCTTGGGGCATGGGAGAAGGGGATACTGAGGTTGGGATATATTGTATGAGAGAAGATTCCATTTTCAATTTTTTTAAAAAAAGGAAAAACAGAATTTCTCTCAAGATTAAAATAAAAGCTTATAGAGGAGCCAAGACATAGCTCAGATGGTAGAGCCCTTGCTTACAAATGCATGAAGCCCTTGTATCAATCAGCAATATACAAAAGGGAATGTAGTGGTTGAAGGTTGTATTCCAGCACTCAGAAAGTAGAGGAAGGAAGACCAGGAACTCAGGCATTCTTAGCTACTATGTAGTGAGTTCAGAGCCAGCAAAAGGGTTAGGAATGTAGCTCAGTGGTGGGGGCATTGCCTAGAATGCAAAAGGGCTTAGATTTGATCCCCAGAACCAAAAAGAAACTAACAAAGAGAAAGAACAATGAGAAAATAAAATAGGACATAGTATGCCTTGAGCTAATTGAAGCAGTTCTGGAACCTTCTAAATGTCCTATTAGGGAAATTATTTAAATGAAATACTCTCTGAATTGTCCTGGCATGGTTGTGGCACATGTCTATAATCTCAGCACTCCGGAGGCAGCGGCAGACACATCTCTGTGAGTTCAAGGCCACCCTAGTCTACATGGTGACTTTCTGGACAGCCAAGGCTCTGTAGAAAGATACTGTCTCAAAAGGAAAAAAGAAAAAAAGCCCTCTAAATTGATATACCTTTATTCTACCATTATGTTGTCTATAATCTTTTCTAATAAGCTGTCACTTAAAGATTATTCACAGTGCTAAAATGACGCCCAACGAACAGTCACCCAAGTCTTCAGGACTTTTTCCAGCTCCCAGTGGCCACCTGGGATTCATCTCAGTTCCCTGATTCTGTTTCAAATCAGCTGCTCAAAGATGCTGTTGCTGTCAGCAGGCCCTCTGATTTATTTCAACCTTCCCCAAAACAGGTTCTGAAATTCTCACACTTTAAACCCTACTTGTTAAGCCAGCAGCTCCCCTGCAGGGACTGACTCTTTCCTGCACTGGTAGATATCTACAGAGGGCTCTGTGGCACCCCCAGTAGTCAGGGAGAGGAGCCTACCCTTTTGCCCTACTGTTGTACTTTATCCTCTCCACACACTGCCAACAAAGTCTTCAATAATGCTTCCCGCTACTCCTTTCTGAAAATCAGAACAGGCAAGCACATTGCATGCGAATTATTTGCAGCTCAATATATGCTTATACTTCACATTTGAATGATGCTATCATTTGCTAATTTAATCAGCAATGAGAACAGTTGTTTTAGCTCACCAAGGCCCATGTCTGTGATACCAACATGAGGAGGCTAATGCAGGAGGATGGCAAGTTCCTGGCCAGCCTGAGATACATAGTGTGTGAGACACTGTTTCAAAAATCAACAAGAAGAAAAAACACCACTGGGTTTCTTTAAACAATTTTAATACATTGTGTGCACGACTGTGTGGGGGCATGCAACATGTGCCACAGTGGGTATGTGAAGATCTGAGGACAGCTTTCTGCAGTCAGTTCTCTTTGTTTCGTGTGGATTCCAGGAGTCATCAACTTTGGCAGCAAACACTGTCTCCCTCAGAATCAGCAGGCATGGAAATACAGATCCAAAATAGAATAAAAGAAAGAAATTTAGTAAGTCAGAAAGAGAAAAGAATAAAAAAAAAAAAACTTTAGAAATAGATTATGACAGCAGGGTCTAATGCAATCTGGTTTCATCTTCTAAGGTATACCTTGATCAGCTAATCGATTTTAAAGTCCTAGGCAAAGCAGAAGTCCAGTGACAAGAGGTAGCATCTTGTCTTTCCCTGAGTAGTACTACAATCCATAGAAAGTCAGAGAAAAATAAAACCAGACAAGTTTGAGGAATGATCTAATGCTCTTGAATTTTAAGATTTACTCACAACCCAATCTTTCCTAGTTTGAGTTCAGTTCTAGAAATAATGGAATTGACCTCCTAAAATATACACTGACCTTGTATTAGGCTTTTTGTGGTAATTGTAAAGTTTGTTTGGTTTGGTTTGGTTTGGTTTGGTTTGGTTTGGTTTGGTTTGGGGGAAGGGCTAGTTGTTGTTTTTGTTTATTTGTTTGTTTGGTTTGGTTTTTTCAAGACAGGATTTCTCTCTATTGCTTTGGAAGTTGTCCTGGAACTTGCTCTATAGACCTTATGCAGTGGTAAAAAATAATAGAAATCCTTTTCCACTTTACCTAGTTTTTCCGGTGCTGTTTCAGGTATCACCCAAATAGGTTATTGGCACTTGCACAGTTAACTACAAACTGTTTCATTTGTGACTAGTGTCCTTTAACAAAAAGATCCCTTTGCAGCCACACCCTCTTCCTTTTCACCTCCGCTGCTCTTTGACTCTTGGTAACCTTTAATCATTCATCCATTTCTTAGATTTTGTCATTTCAATATTACAACATAAATATGTTGCTCAGTGGTTAAAGTGTTTGACTCACAAGCATAACTGGAGTCAGTTCCCCCAAACCTCCAGAAATGATCTCTAGACCAAACAGGCTAGCAAGACTAGCCACATCTAAGAGCACTGAGTTTGACTGAGAGACCCTGCCACAAAGAATACAGTAGAAGAACAACCAGTGATTATTCCTGACATCAACCTTGGACATCCATGTACAAGTGCACAACATACATGCAAAACATACATTAACTTATACATTCACACCACACTCAAATGAAAAGGCAGAAAAATGTAAGAACATTAAGTGGAACTTTTAGGGATTGACAGTTTTTTATCCAGTCTAATTCCTTAAAGATTCATTCAGGTTTTGCACATTTCAATGATTTGCCACCTCTGATCGTTGAGTAGTATTTTATGGTATGGTCCCATCGTGACTGATAGAGGTTACTTAAATATTAGTAAAATAGCTAATAGTTTATTTACCCATTGAAGGATATCTGGGTCATTTCCAGTTGTTAGCTATTGAGAATAAAGCTGTTGTAAACATTCTGTGTGAACTTAAGTATTTGTTTATCTGGGATAAATGCTAAGAAGCACAATGCAAGTTCTATGGTAGTCCATGTTTAGTTCTTTAGAAACCACCAAACTGAACTATCTCCCAGAGGGGATCATAGCTTAAATATCCACGTGTATTGTATGAGCAATCCAGATTTTTGTCATATTTGCTAGTATTCTATTTTATTGTGGTTAATTTTTAGCCAAATGCAAAGAACAAATTTGGGGCAAAAAAAAATGTACAAGAAGAATTTAATATTCAATTTGTGGAGTTATGTTAATAGTACTTAGACACGAATTTTTAACATCAGCTCTCTTCATTTTAAACTCCAGAAGCTAATAACAATGTATTTAGGCAAATTACTGAACAAATCCTTATATGTGAAATTTGCTCTTCTATGTCAAGAGCTATATTAAAAAGATAATACATGAAAAGAATGTAGGATATAAAATATGGTCAATGAGTATGAATTCCCTTCCTTTACACTGTTTAATTGTCTGTTGCTTTGGCTTTGTTCTAGGGGCTGAACCCCAGAGTCTCAATCATGCTTGACAAGGACTACACCATTGGCTTAACACTCATATATTTGAGCATATGTGCTCTTTTTAAATTAATTCCCAGCATCTCTAGGAATCACCACTTCTTTACAGTTTTATTGTTCTTTCTCCCTTCAGTTTAGCTATTGCCTTAAAAATTGGTTAACAAAACAAAGCAGCATGATATTATTTTCAAAAATTTTACTCAGATCTTCTGCTTACCAACTGTAAGGACTCAGGTGACTGCTTGGCAACTCAATCAACACCAATGATGGCTCATCTTCAACTCTGTCTTTAGAATAAATAGAACCAGACCAGAGAGTGGGAGATAGAGAGCTCAAATGAGAAATTATGTGAATAATCTGTAAACAGAAAAGAATGGTACCACCATGTGGCAATAGAAAAAGACAAGATACAGAAATTATATCCAACGTACCTAAATGTCTAGTTCATTTTGCCAGAGAACTTCAAGTTAGTGAAATGGCAGGAAACACAACGACTTCTGAGTCTAGCACAATGGTTCCCAATGCATGAAATACCAGAACTATCTTACAAATACCCCTTATATTGTAATACAGTAGTATTGTGATAGTATTGTGATATCCCTTTACTATCAAAATTCAGAATTTACACACTAGCAGTAATTATAACCATTGGCACTAGCATCCTCTGTTTGTCATGTGTCAGCAGATGTTCTGGGCATGTAAGGTCTCAGCTGAAAAGAGGTAACCCCAAAACAAGCTTTCGTGGCTTCTTAAGTGCAGACAGTGTGGTGTGTTACCGTCTGTCTGCTTCCATTATGTAGAAGTAGATTATATAACCCAAAACTTCATCATGAATAAAGTGCTTAAAAGGATTCCTTCAAAGGTCCTTCCATGCAATACCATGCAAAGGATGTGGGCAGAAACTATCTATACAGGATGGCAGAAGTGACTCTGTGTCCCCTCCCAGTTACGAGCTTAAGCCAGCCCCAAAACAAGGCAGAAATTCATCATGTCAATCAAACCACGTGTTTTTAAACAGACAAGACTAAAATTTACCCTAAAATACTTAAGTCTGTTACCTGATCTTCTTTATCTTAGTCCTGTTCATTTTTTCATGGGTTTATTGTGCATATTAAATATCTGAAAAAAGAGGTCAAATAGTTATTTTTTCAAATAAATATACATAAAATTTATTACTGCAGAGGTTTGTAATAAATAAAAAAGAACCATTCCCTGTGGTGTTTTATTTCCCTACTGTGTTATTTTCCCCAGTTAGACCTCTGTGTTAGGCACCAATGGAGCATTGTTACACTGCTGAAGATAACACCAAGGCAGATGTCATGGGACCACCTCCCTGTATCTTTCTTTCCCCCTTTTTGTTTGAGACTGAACCATACAGTCCTATAGGCTGGCCTTGAACTCATGTTGGTCCTCTTGCTTCAGCTTTATGAGTTACTGGGATTATAAGCATGCTCCATTACACCCAGTTCTCATTTTGTTCTTAAACCACTGAAGACACCAGAAACTTTACTTCATCCACCCAGTTCCCATTTCATTCTTAAACCACTGAAGACACCAGAAACTTTACTTCATCTTTCCAGCTTGGGGTCTGGAAACCAAGGCAGGACCTTCACAGGGATCTTGTGAGGTCTGTGAACTATCAGCATCCCCCCTGCTCTGTAGCTATCAGGAAAGCAGCTGTGACATGCCACTAATTGTGCACTAACAGTGCACTGCTGCTTGTTATATATAGCAATAGCCTCACCAGGAATCACTGAGATTTGTCTTTTAACAACAAAATGAAATGTTTTTAAGACAAGTTGCAGCCCAATTGTGATTTGGTTTCTCCCTGTGATGAAAATAATTGTCAGAATACATCACTGACCTTGACCTAAATACCAAAGGTAAATTGCAATCATATTTTCAGGAACTATTCTCACAGATTTTGAAAAATGCATCTTGTCAATTCTTGAAACAAATAAGTCTCTTCCAACACTAAGTGGAGCAAAGATAACAATACAAGAAAGTACATCCAGCTTACTTCTGCAGTTTAAATCACTACCATCTAATGTAATGAGAAAGAGACAGTATGTGGCCCAGTTATTTCCAAGTATCAATTATTGACGAGAAGAAGAAAAAAGACAGAAGAGCTGAGAAAACTTATCAATTGTTAATGCAGCTAAATTAGTGTCATGTGATATTAAGATGTTTAAGTAGAGCAAAGCCCAGGGAATTGCTACATCCATCCCCTCCTCATTCTGGAACTTTCTAATAAAATGCAAGTAGAAGTATGGTGTAGGGAAAGAAATGAAAATCCCCATAGAAAAATGCTTCTGAGGGAAGGTTCCCTAACATGATTATATGTTCTTAGCTGTGCAAATTAAGGACTCAAATTTCTCTCCTTAGATGCCCCCATTATAAATACCAAAGTCATGATTTTGAATGCAGTATAATTTAAAATGCTCAATCAACACCACACAGACTTAAACGTTACTTTGTTACTGTGACTATTTTTAGCTTTGATAACCCCTCACATTTATCTTTGCAAGTGGCAAGTGTGTTTAGAACTAATGTTAAATATCACTATGTCCAAGAAGAGAAAACATTCAACAGGAAAACAACTAAGCAATTCGATAGCCCAAGATGATACATAAATTTTGTAATAAAGCAAAAATACCTACTTGATTAGATTCTGTAATTTGATTACTGGCATCATCTTTACTTGAATAACACAAGTTGCATAGAACCTAACAATGTTTGGGAAAGTAGAAAGAATGACCAGGAATGTAAGAAGACAGCTTCCTCATTTATTTGTCCCATATTAATAACAATTAAACTGCCTGCTTTCTTCCAGATAAAGCTTTATCACATTTTGCTCAGCAATTTGAAGTGTATAGAAATCTTCTCACAGTATTTTATGACACCAAATGTACCCTGTATTGGACTAGAAGGGTTTTAAACATTGTTTAAAATCACAGTAAGCTAGCATTTGCATATATACAAGAATTTGCATATCTTTCCTTGACTGGATTTCTTCATCCACTTTGGGGGGAACAATTTTAAAAATCACTGTATTGAAGAAAACAATACTGTTGGATTTAGCTTCTCAGCCCCCTGTTTATAGACAAATGCATTTCTCATCCAAGCAAACTTTCTTTTTCATGTGTCCTTCCTATCTTGCTCATTGTGCGCCTCTTTAAACCATCACTTCAAAACTGTAGTTGGGGAAGCACTTGCTCATTTTCTCTGATTTCACATTTAACAGAATTTTTGTTTTTAGATGGATCACAAGCAATCTCTTACTGGGTTGGGGGGAGACCCATGTTCTGGTAGGTTTTGCAAAGTGTGAGCAGGCTGTCCAGCATACTGTCTGTCACTCAGCAGGAATAAAGAATCCTGTTACCTACACAAGTATTAGGAAAGTGTTCCCAGCTGAGAGCATTTACCCAATTCCAATTGTTCCAAAGTCTAAAAAGCTAAGGAAGATACTGTTCCAGGAGCTACTGTTTAAAACAATGCAATCCCTGTTCAGGGTGGAATCTTGGTATTTAGAAATCTGAGTTAGTTTTTAAAATAATAACTGTGCATCCAAAAAGGAATTCCAAAGAAACATTCTTGCGCCAAGCACGTGTTTTTAATTTTAATAACATTGGCTTACCTAAGTAAATATGTAGACCCTAATAATTGCATTTACATGCTGATAGTTTTGAATATTATTTTTGTTTTAGTTTGCAAAAAGATTACTGAATAATAATGCAGAAACTGCAGTATCTGTCAGTTTCAAATTGCTGTGGTTTTTTGGGAATTGCAAAATAATGTAGTTTTTAAAAAGTTCTCTTGAAAACTAATAATTGAAAACTGCCCTGGTTTTAAAAGAAATGAATATAGCCATATCCTTATAGGATAATGTCAAATAGAAAAATATCATGTTCCCATACAATTGTGTTTGTTGGCATTTATATAAGAATAATAATGCCTTATGGTTATTTTCATAGTTGTTCACTTAACGTGGGATTAACTTCAACATCTTCCTAACTATCTGAGATCACCCAATTGAAAGTGGTATGGTAAAAACATGTTAATGGTTATGACACTCTCACCATCTTAATACCAAACAGATTAACACACATGAAAGTAATAGTATAATTTGTACATGGAATAATATGCCAGACCAATTCTTATGGAGAAAAGAGAATTCTTATGAAATGGTACCCTTTCTAACTACTACTTCCTATTCCTTGGGCTATTAAAGAAATCAGTTGCCTGGACAATGATATAGGAAACATGCATGGGTACATGTGACACTGTGGACATCAGATGCTATTCTTCCACTTTGTCACTGCAGAATCTATGAAGCCATCAGTCCTGAGATTTGCTTTAGTTAAGACTGAAAGGATACTACAGTGAAAGTATAATCAACCTGGGATGGTGAACTAAAAAGGAAAAAAATACTTTTAATCGTGGAGGGGGGGAGATTGCTTATTGGCCATAGTGGCTGTGAGTTTAGTTCATGACCAACACACAGAAACAGACTGCACCTTACACATTCTTAAATAATAGAGCTCATGTCAGTATGGACTCCAGAGTCTCGTATAGATATTCTCAACTTCCCCTACTGCAAAAAGCCGCATAAAGGGGAAAAAAGCCATCTGTTAGCAAAGTGATATGAAGTCAAAACTACTCAAGTCACACCCATCTTTCTCGAATCTACAATAAGGGTAGACTGCATCCAAGACCTCAGTAATAATCCTTGTTGCACATGATAAACATCCGAATGGAGTGTGAAACCTCTGATGCAGGTGTCTCCCCATCATGGACGGAAGTGGGTGTTGCATGACAGTGCCTTCCAGTTCCAGCCTTGCTTGGGAAGGGGGAGTAGAGGGACTTAAATCATGTTCTTTCCACTTATGCAGGGAGAATCCATAAAAATAGATTTATTATTGTATTTTCTGTTTGAAATGTAATATTTGCTTTTCTTTCTTTCTTTTTTTTTTTTACTCCAAAAGTGCTCCTCAGTATAGAGCAGAGTAAATATTACAATTTGGTGAAACAGCAGCCAAGATTTAATTGTCTGTGAAATATAAGGCTTAGGAACTGACTTAACTACTGTTCTGCTAACACAAATGGGGTGCCCCGCGCTGAAAGGAAGGCATTCAGAGGCTACCCCAGAAAGAAAGAAAGGAAGGAAGGAAGAAAGAAAGAAAGAAAGAAAGAAAGAAAGAAAGAAAGAAAGAAAGAAAGGTGAGCTAGATGCCCCCAACCACATGTGTGGGAAGCCTGTCCTGAGAACTTGGGGTTTGGTTCCTGCAGCAGATTTAAAGTAGCCATGTACCAAAAGTCCAACAGGGACAGCTCTGGCAAATACAACAAACAATGCTAGTAGTTTAACAGCGAGGAAGCAGGGGAAACTCCAGAACCGCTAACCCGTACTGTAGAAAATGTTAGGAGAGAGGGAAAGAGAGAAGCTGGGTACAGAAAGGAAGCTGAAGACAACAACACTGGTTTCCTTATATGGATTCTACATTTTATATTGTTGCGTATACTTCGGTAGCTCAGTCAGGAACCTGGAAAGTCGATATTTACCCCCACTCTGCACAGGGGTTTAGACTAGGGTTCCGCCAACCCCTAGAGACCCGGTCACCCCTGTCCGCGCCACCCCTGCCCTCCCATCAGTGGCTCCGGGGTCGCTTCCTCGGGGAGCAGAGGAGTCAGCGGACTGCAGCAAATTTGCCCTGGTGGCACCAGAGGCACAAGCCAAGCCCGTAATTGCAAAGCAAACAAGGTTGAAATGTTGGATTCGCCTCCATCGTGACAAGATCTACGCTTTTGCCGCCAATTTGTTTGTGCAGCTCTATTTCAGGGCACTTGATTGAGGAAATGTTGAAAATAGCGGTGAGGGTTTTTCCCTAATGAGACCGGGTTAGGGGGATGGGGGGGAGCGGTGGCCTACCCTCAGCACCAGGAGCTCCGAGGTGAACAAGCGAGGCAGCGCGGTTAACCCCTTCCTGCCCTCATCGGGCGAAAAGTTCTCGGTGATGCCTGGAGGAAGGTGCCGGCCCACGAATCCCACCAGGGATCTCTCCAGACCTGAATGTGGTAATCTCGCCTCCTCCTGCCCGCCCTCCAGAGGGGCAAAGAGACAGAATGAGAATTTGGCCAGAATGGAAGGAAGGGGAGAAAGGTGGGGAAGACCCAGAACTCCTCTCGGCCTGGACCGCAGGAGGTCTGTAAGCCTGTAGCTGCTGCTCCTGTTGCCCAGGTTTCCCCTGCCCTGGCTCCGCTGAGGCCCAGTGAAGCCTTGAGGACGCTGTGATCTCCCAAGAGACTGGGTTTTGTTCTGCAGGGACCAACGAGGCGGGATGCAACGAGTCTGAGAGACCAGAACCCTGAGTTAGGCCGCACAGGAAGGGCGCACTTGGCCCGCTGACGCCCAAGGCTGTTGGGCTGGATCTTTAGGCAGCTAGATCCAGAGGGGGAATTTAAAATAAGAACAAATAAATAAAAATTCGGAAAAAATAAACGAAGAGGCAGGGGAAATACGTGAATAATTATTGAGCACAGTCTGATATCAAGCACCTCTCTTGAGGGCCCCATGATCTTTTGAATCTAGCTCACAAAACCCAGGCCTGTTCTTTCCACTGATCTTTCAATGGAGAGAGAAACTAAGGTACAGAACACTGACCGCGGTGATGGAGTGTTGAGGTGGCCTTAACCACCTCAGACTTTTGAGTTTGGGTGCTTGGAATGGGAACCAGAGAAGCCAAGCCAGGTTGGTCCTGCAGCCTGCAAACCAGATTGATCTGGAAGACACTTTCCCCAGTGCCCGCAAAGGCTTGAGGCTGAAGGTCTGTTCCTTCATAAATAATTTGCAAGTCGCTTACCGGCTCTAACGGTCTTCAAATAGAATAAAACAACCTGATTGCAATTAGAACGTCCCGGTTTCTCTAAAGCGCCTTCCCACGGGCTGTTGGGGCATCTTTTTGTGCAAAAACATTAGTTGCATTTTTACAGGACAGAAGTGAAAGCTGTGTGCTCAGAGAACTGCAAGAGTTATTTGTATGACCCCACCAGAAAGGAGTTCAGAAAACGGGAGGGGGGCGCTTGATTCGAGTGCAGAAGGAGGACTCCTGTGATGTGGAAGCATTCAGGAAGGATCTAGAGGCAACAATGAAGTATTGATTCTTCTCTAGCTTGGGAAGGTGGGCTGTTTGTCAAAGAGGTTGGCAAGTCAAAAGGTGCCAGAGCCCACATTTGGAGACATGCTGGCCTGTCTACTGCCAGCACCCATCTCACGCTCTCCTTGTAACTTGGCGAATGGCAGGTTGATCTAGTCCAAAATTCCAACCCGGCTTAAGATTGAAAGCCCAAGTTTTGGAAGTTGGTAGTCTTTGGCCAGCTTTGTAACCTCTATCAAAGGGAAGTGTCAAGAGCAGAGACAGTAAAATGACACTAGGGGCGCTCTCACCAGAGACCCTGACTGCTTGAGCCCTTGAGTCTGCTCTTTTCCCGGAGTCTAGTCTGAGATGTGCCTTGGCCAACCT
The DNA here is from genome assembly GCF_003668045.3 of Cricetulus griseus. Lineage (NCBI taxonomy): Eukaryota > Metazoa > Chordata > Mammalia > Rodentia > Cricetidae > Cricetulus > Cricetulus griseus. The sequence goes on from NW_023276806.1 coordinate 235,589,249, forward strand.
GAAGTATCTTTCTGAAGTCACACTCTTCTGTAGATGGCAAGAGGAAAAAAAAAAAAAAAAAAAAAAAAAACAGGAAGTGAAGCTGGTTTCGTTGTTCTTGCTCGAAAATGAACTGTGCCTTCTGTCAGAAAAAAAAAAAAAAAAAAAAGCACCAGTCACACGGATTTAGTGAAGTATGCAAATGCATTCTAAATGGAATTCTGCTTTTCCTGTATGCAAATAAGTCCTTCGTTTGAAGTTGGAATGCTTTGCAAGAAAAAAAAATGCAGTCCCACTTTTTAATTCCTCGAGTTTAGGCCCTATGCTGACTTAAACGAGCACTCATGCAAGTATTAAAAAGAAAACCATTCTCTTTTTGGAAAATGGAACAAAGTAGCGCTTCTCCAATCAGAGGACAGCTACATAATCTGCAACAACAAATTTGCCTCCTGGTGCTGCGCATTCCCAGCAAGCATCCTGACTTCTCTGTTTATATTATAACTTTGCTGCCTGCAATTATTTTTATTTTAATTTTCTGTCACTTTAACAGAAACCAGATTCTTTTCTTTTAATGTTTTGTACACAACATGCTCATTTTGATAAGATGTTCTTTCCTATCCTCTTTTAGCTTGCCTTTCCTTGTTTAGAGTTCTGTATCAGAAGTTTCTAATATTTCTCCCTCCTTTTTTTTTTTAAGAATTTGTCCCTGTCTTGCTTTATTTGTTTGTGTGAAATTTAGTTTGAAAGGAGATCAGAGAGAGCAGGAGGGGTTTGTAATAAGAGAATGACCGAATGACCCAAAGGCTGATTATCTATCATTAACTGGAGACTCGGTGTACCCAAATTACCAGGAAGACCTCAGTCTGCCGGATCCTTACCCGGCCAAAAAGAAAACCGTGGAATGCACACACTGAAAAAGACTCATGACATTGCAAGTGAGGACCACTGCTTAAACATATTTTCTTAAAGGATTTCTCCTTCAAAACTCAGCTCCAGTTGAAGGAATAAATCGCTAGATCATAATATGTTGTGTACAGGTAAAAATCGGTACTCAAATACTAACTTCACAATTTTTTGCAACTAACTTTCTCATATTGTTTCATTAGAACCAAAATTGCAGGTAATTGTCTAAGCGCCAGAGAATATTGAGAAATCAAGACAAGCTGCTTTTGATCTGCTCAACCCAAGGCTTGTAAAAATCGAAGTTTGCCATTAATATTGACAATAAAAGTGTTTCTTTTTGTTAACCTGAAACCTAACCATCCTGACTCAACTCCCTTGTCTATAAGCAAAGACTGTAGAAGAATGCAGAAAAAGGCCTGGAAGGAGCTGTCAGAGCTAAAGAAATCCATCTATGTGGTTCTGCAAATGAAGCCACATTGTGGAGACTTCCCAGGAGTGCCCCCAACATGGCAGTTAGAACTGGGAAAGAATAGGACTCAAATCACAAGTAAATTCTTCAGTCCCACAAATGATGCTACAGAAGCCCCACATGATAAGCAGCCATTTCTTTCCTAGTTAACTCTGAGCCCCAGGCTGTACTGCATGCTAGCTTAACTTCATTGCTGGCTAGTTCCAAAGAGCATGAATGTAAAATCACATTCTCATCTGAATTCAGAATGGTTTCTTTACAGCTTGGAAGAAAATAATTCTCTTTATCTTTAATTTTTATTTTATTATTGTGTGGTTTTTATTGTGTGTTGTTGTTGTTGTTCTTAAGTGCTGGGAGTGAAAGCCAGGGTCTACATCTCAAATAGATGCCAATTCTGAAGTATTTCTATGTGTATGCGGTTCTTTGAGTATGTTGTATAAATCCTGAGGGATGTATTGTCTTGTGACACTTTTATTCTAAAACCAATATTTTACTACAAAGTGGCAAAGATCAGATTTATCATACTTCTTGAGATTACTATAACAATTCATGTTATATACAATGTTATTATATATAATGCTATCTTTTGCAATGCCTGTTCACAGCACATTTTATGTTGCCTTTAGTCTGAATGAATATTTTTAATCTACGGATACCTGTCAAAGTACCAGATCCTTCTTCATCAATGAGAACTCTTCCACAGAAGCAACATATCTTCTAGTGAATGCGGGAATGTAGTCATGGTTATTGAAGAAAATGGAAGATCTACTGCTGGTCATAATGGATAATTGGATTTTCCATAAAGAACTTAAGGATAAACTAGTGCCTCATTCTTCCACAAGTCTCACATTCAGTGACAGGGCAAGCAATGTATAAACCCCAACACTTCTGGGGGGTAAGTTATAAGGGAAGAAAGAAGGGCAAGGGGCAGGCTAGAGGAGAAGAAAAATACAGGGAGAAATGTCCTGGCACTTAGCAAGTCCTGGCTTTACTGTTTGCTAGGCACAACTAAACTGAAGAGTTCATGTCTTAAGATCGCCCCCTCCATAGTCATCCCTGCCTTTGAACCAGCCCCTCCCTCTTCCATCTGCACAGATCTGTTTCAAATGGAGAACTGAGAGGAAGGGGGTCTACTCCCCAAATGCTCCACCTCCCCCAAAATCCAAGAAGAAATTGTTCAGAAGAAAAGAAAACCACATAAGAGTCAAGGCACCTTCTCCTGCCCTTCGTTTTTTGAAGCAGACATAAAAGTTCAATCTACTGTATTCCCTACTTTGTGGGTGTCCTACTTTGAAACATTGTTGCCAAGTCTGTAGATAACTACCACAAAAGGAAAAGACCAAAGCCCTATCAGAGGGAGAACTTTGCTGCCACTCAGCTGGTAGGCCTTGTTCTGGATGTCCTAAAACACGGTGGGACTAAGTGGCTAACAAGTAGTGTGACACAGTGCCCCCCAGTAGAGAAAACGCCTTCAGGGCAACTAGAGTGTGACAGAAAACAGTGTTTTGGGAGCAGGTGAGGCAGAGGTTACGTCTTTAGTAACAGATTCATTTTCCTGACACCTACTGGGTTTGGTATTCCTTTTGGGTTCTTAGCATGTTCTGGAGTTCACCTTGTTATAGATGTCTAAAGGAATGTTCACAATCAATCCTGTATTGCTTTAGTTAGGAAAGGAAGGTATGAAGGGGCTTGAAAGATGATGAAGGGAATTGAGCCATAATTCCTGTAAATATAAAATGTGTGTTTATGGCCTTCTGGCCTGGTTCTTCTCAGACCCAGTTTATTTTGAGTACTCATGAGCACAGCACAAGATACAAAATTGCTCTTGCCTTTGAAATAATAAATACCTTGAAAAGATCTGTATTTCCCCTAAAAAGACACTGGAGTTTTAAAAAATATTTAGTTTAAACAGAGCTCAAAAGTATTATCTCACAGGGGCAAAATGTTTGCAAGGGGGTCTCCAGCCTTCTTCTTGCTCTTTGATTTTTTTTCCAGAGAAAGAAAATGATAGTAAAAGGAAAAAAGCAAGTGACTTGGGCACAAAATAAATGTTTGAAACCAGCCTTGTTTGTTTGGCTAAAAAACAATGTAGCGTGCAACACTGTGGATACACTATCGGTGGGGTCAGAGAAGACTATGGACACAGAATCTCCAACACCACCCTGAACCTGGACTGCCTTCCTGTGATGGTGTGCAGACCCAGGACCGCTCAGCCCTCAGCCTCCCAGGAGAGAGATGACCCTCTGTGGGGTTCCTCCCGGGCACCCAGAATGGCCTACAACCAGCATCATCGCAGTTCCTTGGTCTTTGGAGATTCTAAGTGTATCCCCTTATGCAGTATAGTTCACCAGAGGCCTTACTAACTAGAACAGCCCAAGAGTGAGGGAGCAAGCTGACATCGAAGCTGGAAACTGGAAACCTGTATTCTCCTACCTTCTCCCTGATCAACAGTGTCAACTTCCCCATCACATCACCGTTAGCTCTCTTAGGACCACCCACTCCGTGTGGGGCCAGGCCACGGAAAACAGGGACAAATTTAAAATAGCGTCTTAGCTCCATAGTCTTCCAAAGCAGCAAGCTAACCCAAGATTACTGAAGTAAAGTGTGTCAAAAGATACTAAAAAGAAAAGGTGAACAAACCCATTAAGGACACAGCTCAGTTAGAGACAGCCAGCTTCTATAATAGGAGACACTACTAAAACTTACCTCCATGCCCCCTCTCTCCAGCTACCTTCAGACTGCCTTTCTAAAGCTCTAGTCTCTGGGTTTGGGTTTCTGAGATACATGAAGCTTCAGAAGCCTGGATTGTAGTACTTAACTGATAATGGTGCTGTCACTGAGGAAAGATGGTCAGATTAGCCTCTTTTACGGCCCCCTTTCTACCACATGCTATCCATTGCTTTTATCACTTGTGAGGATGCTATCTGGAGCCATGTATCCATACTCCACTTTTTGTTGTTATTGTTGTTGATGTTATTGGTTTCTATTTAAGAGTCATGAAAAGGGGGCTAAAAGTAGCAAGTTCTGGTCCCTAGCTTCCGGGGCCACTGGGGAGCAAACAGTTTATCTGTCCCTAGCCCTATCTTTCTCTGAATTCTTCTTCTAATCTTCCAATCCCCTAAAAGTTGATTTCCTGAGGCAGCAAAGATATTCCCTTCCCTAATTTTATTTTTATCTGTTGCGGGCCACAGTGCAGTCATCTTACTTAGTCTACCTGTTCCCAAGGCCTACATGTTTTTTATAAACAGACATTTTTTAAAAGTGTATCAAATGTCAGAGGATTGAACTACCAGTATTTACTGGTTCAGGGTACCCTTCTTGTGTAAATGTAAACAGAGTCCTCCACCACAGTGCCCCTTTTCTTTCTTTGAAGAAGTGGTTCTTTAGAAAACTCTCATTGTACCCCAAACTACAGACCCACCCATGCTGGGAAGCAGAACTGTGTGCAAGCCATTATTTTGTTCTGCTACCAAAGGCAAGCCTCTGGGCTAACCAGCAAGACTGAATGCATCTATTTCCCATCCAGGATTTGCTCTCTGTTTTAGGACCGTCTACTGGGGGCTGGCGAGGGAAACTGTCCCCTTATAGACAGAAGATAGGCCACACTCTTCGAGTTTCTCTGATTCTCCACCACCTAGCTCCATACATTTATATTTTAAAACCCTGTGAGACTACCACAGTGCAGTAGCCAGCGAGGTCTCAGCCAGGAGACCATGGGAGCAACCAGTTGGGTGCCCTCCAATTCCTGCCGATCTGGCCTTCCAGACAGAACCATAGTCAGCCAGGCTCAGGGGCAAGGACTGTCCATGGCTGGGGTTCTCTTTCAACTCTGAAAGCAGACTGCTCCTGCCTCCAAGGAGCGATGCCCAAGGTGGAGTCACTGATGTGCCCTCTGCTTGCCTAGTCATGTCCAAGGCCAGCCCTCGACTTGATCGAATTTACAGCCTATGGGCTTCTGATGCAAACACACCCTGTTGTACACCGACCTCCATCATGAGAGTGAGCAGAAGGAATCTTCGCACACGCTTAGTCTGTCTTTCTGGGCGTCCTCGGCCAAGGCCGCAGGGTGATCTCAGTTTCTTCCACTGACCGCCTCCACCCGTGCTGCTAGGGGTCTGCCTGGGTGCCCCGAGGCCGGCTCACTTACAAGTAGAGATCCGTTTTCCGTTCTAATGCGTTCAAGATCGCCAAGGCAAGCAGTCTAAACATCCACGAGCCGTCCTCCCTGCCTGCCTCTTAAACAGCCGTTTAATGGCTCCCCTCCGATAACTAAACCTGCTTTCCACAGATGCCCGCTTTTATGGGGGAGGCAGGAATGCAGAGATATATTTATATGTTTGTTCATAAAAACTAGAAAATAAGCTCCGAACACGCTGTAAAAACTATTCAGTTACTTACCAAACAGGCTAGTTAAACCAGCGGAACACGGGTACTTGCCACACCACAAATTCGAGAAATCGAGGTGCCCCACTTTGAAAACCTCCGAAGTCTCTGTTGGGGTTGCTGCACCAGAAGAATATGCAAATTGGTGCATTTTCAAACTGAAGTTCCCATCCACCATCTCTACAAGTTGTCACTAGAACCTGAGTCATTAAAATCACTGAAATTTCTCCAACGTGTGCTGGGTCAAAGGAGCGAGCGCTGGGTACCAGCCTGGTCAAACAGACTCGGCTGCTCCCAATCGCACCTTAATCGGGATCCTTACCGCTGCCTCCAGACTCTTGTCGCCACTATCCCGTCCTCCTCCCCCCCCCCCCCCCGTCCAGCAAAACTACAGGAGGCTGCCTGCTCAGTTTTGTGCCTCAGTTACCTACAACACACACACACACACACACACACACACACACACACACACACTTGAAAAAGGCAGCATCTACGTTCCTTCTCCTCTTCATCCCACCCCCGTAACCAGAAAAGAAACTGAAATAATACTGTACCTGGTTTGAGATTCTTCCATGGGGGGGGATATTTTAATAGCGAAGCATCTGTTAAACACTTGCATTAACCTATGGCTGATAAAAAGGTTTTTTTTTAACCCTCCCCCCTTGTTTTAATTATCTTATGGTTATGAGTGGACAACCAATCCTAGAAGAGGACCTCGGCAATTAGCAACGTGAACATCAAAAAGTTTTATTGCGGAGAGCGCGAGGCGCCGCCCCCGCCGCCCCGGGATTGGCGTGAGGAGCCTCTGACGACATATATTAACCCGAGCTGCCCTAAAGATGTAGCTGTACATGGAGATCTTGCTGGGGAAATCGGCTTGCTCCCCTCACTGCGTCCAGCCCAGGAGAACCGCCGCCACCACCCGGGAGCTCCCACTGGCCACTGTGCACACCCCACCGAGAGCCCAGTCGCCGCTTCCCAACTCCGAGGCGCCTTCAGGGGCCCCAGATTCTTGTCGCGAGAGGAGAGGATCTTAGAAAATGGATGCGCTGAGACCTCTCTGCAAAGCCTCCGAGAGAGCCTGAGAGGAGCGAGGACCGACACGTTACTTACAGCTTTAAAAACAAATCACACTCAAGGACCAAAACAACCAAAATTTTTATTAAAACAATAAGCGCCCAAGAATCCAGATCGGGCTGGTGGGGGAGGGGAAGAGGCGGGAAGGGGAGGGTCGCACCGAGGTAGCTCCACGCTGAGCAGCGACCCCGCCGCCTCCCGGCACAGCCGGGCCGGCTGCTCCAGCCCCGGCTCGGACTCGCCCCGGATTCCAGGTCAGCTTCGGAGTCAGGAGTCCCGTGCCCCGCATCTGCCGCACAACCTCGCGGAAGCCGGCCGGCGGGCACTTTTGCATGAGCTCGGGAGCGCTCTGCCTTGAAGCTGCAGCGGGCAAAGCGGGAGCCGGCGCGCGGGCTGTAGAGCCGGGCAGGCGGCGGCGGCGGCGGGCAGGGGCGCACGGTGCCGGGACCAGCTCGCCGCGCCCCATGGGGAGCCGGCGGCCGCGGCGCAGCTGAGGCGGGCCCGGCGGGCCAGGCGAGGGCCCCGGGCTGCAGCGGCCCCCTCTGCGGCTGCCGGGCCGGCCCGGGAGCCCGGGGGTTGGGGGGTGGGGGGGGGGGAGGCCGCCGATCGTCGAGGCCGGGGCCCGGGCGGAGGGCGCGGCAGGGCTCCGCGCAAGCTGGGGCGCGTGGAGGGCCACGGAAGGCGAGATGAGTCTGGTGGGGGGCTTTCCCCACCACCCCGTGGTGCACCATGAGGGCTACCCGTTCGCCGCCGCTGCCGCCGCCGCTGCCGCTGCCGCCGCCAGCCGCTGCAGCCACGAGGAGAACCCCTACTTCCACGGCTGGCTTATTGGCCACCCGGAGATGTCGCCCCCAGACTACAGCATGGCCCTGTCCTACAGCCCTGAGTATGCCAGCGGCGCCGCGGGCCTGGACCACTCCCATTATGGGGGAGTGCCGCCGGGTGCGGGGCCTCCGGGCCTGGGGGGGCCGCGCCCGGTGAAGCGCCGGGGCACCGCCAACCGCAAGGAGCGGCGCAGGACTCAGAGCATCAACAGCGCCTTCGCCGAGCTGCGGGAGTGCATCCCCAACGTGCCCGCCGACACCAAACTCTCCAAAATCAAGACACTGCGCCTGGCCACCAGCTACATCGCCTACCTCATGGATCTGCTGGCCAAGGATGACCAGAACGGCGAGGCGGAGGCCTTCAAGGCGGAGATCAAAAAGACCGACGTGAAAGAGGAGAAGAGGAAGAAAGAGCTGGTCAGTACCGGGGGACAGAGGGAGGTGAGGGCCTCGGGTTCGTGGGACAGTTGTTCAGGTCTTCCCGGTAGAGCTGAAAAATTGCATACCATATTCTTTGGCTGAGGAGAACGCCGAAGTTTTCACCAGGTTATGGTAGGGATGGTTTGCTGGAAAGTTATGAAGACCGAGCAGGAGGATGTCAGCGGCGGGAAAGTTTAGAACTTACACCCCGAGCTTCTGGTCTTCCCCGGAGGTTCTCTGCTCCTCCAACTATTTAGGACCGGCCTCCCAAACTGTAGGAACTGACCCATCTCCCAGTCGCACTGTCCGGGTCCCCTCATTCTGCGTCCACCAGAGCTATCTTTAGGCTTCCAATCCAACCTTTCTTTTAAATATTTCTATAGTAAGTTGTCGGTGGTCTCTGGGTTCCAATTATTTCACTATTAATCACATTCCCCACTCCAAAACCGAGGCTGTCTCTGGCTCCAACACTAAGAAAATATTATGCTCGTCCACACTGCTATTGCACGGGAGAGGAGACTGTAAACGTTAAGTACCTTTAAGGTGAAAACACAACTTTAGTTTCTCTTTGACTGCAATGGTAAAGCGAAATTTCCCAAGTGCTATATGTCACGAGTGTTTCTTATTTTGTTTGGATGAGCTTGTGCATTTTAAGGGTTTTTTTTTTTAAGTAGACATTATGGTCATTGTTATTAACTCTAACACCTGAAGTTATGCCGAGACATTTAAAGTGTTCTCAGGTTCTTACCAGCTGCCTGGAAAGCGGTGGTGCTTGGGTCAGCTGGGAAGAACCTGGGAAACAATTCCATTTGTGGAGATTTTCTTCTTTGTGGCTTGCAGCCCTCTGATTGCTGCGCAATGGAATAAATAACCTTCCAAATAACCAGAGCTTTCGAGGGTCTTGGAGAAGAACTGCATTGCTGAGGGCACCGAACCGCTGCTGGCTGGCAGGAGAGGCCCAGGCCAGAAGGGGGGCCCGTTGGATGTGGGGTTGCTATTGAAAACGCAAGACAGATTTAGTACTGCCTCTAGCTCCTTTCCTACAACAGCAGTCAAAGGGAAAATAAGACCACGGGCTTCCCTCTAAACGACTAGAAATTTGGCCATTGTTTATAAACTGACTGGCTGGGTCCTTGAGCGTTGCTAAGGGAGGCCTCGGAGATAGCTAAAACACTGGAAACCTGCGTAACTTCTGCAGGGGTCGGTACTCGAGGCCACCCTATTTCTAAGCGGTCCCTCTTGTACTCTGGCTGTGCTCTGAAGTAGTAAGGGCCAGGTATCCTCTCTGAACTTCTCTTTCCATTTCTCTCCCCCTCACCCCTTTTTCTGTTTAGAACGAAATCTTGAAAAGTACAGTGAGCAGCAACGACAAGAAAACCAAAGGCCGGACAGGCTGGCCGCAACACGTCTGGGCCCTGGAACTCAAGCAGTGAAGAGGAGCAGAGGAGCTAGGGAGCCCCGGGCCAAGGCTCCATATGCAAACCCAGGACTCCCCGAAAGCATTCGGGCTCCCTTCTGAGGACTTCTTGCAGTTGGATCATCGGTTTATTTATGTGCAATTTCCTTTCCCCCACCTCTTTTTGCCCCCCTTGAGGCATCCGCTCCCCACCTCCCTCTCCAAAAAAAAAGTGGACATTTGAAGAAAAGCATTCCATATTTTAATATGAAGAGGACACTCCCGTGTGGTAAGGGACCCCGTCATTCTCTGTGCGTGAATGTTCCCTCTTGGCTGTGTAGGCATCAGCCTTGTCCCCTCCCCCACTTACCCAACTCCCTCCAGATAAAGAAGTGGACACTAGTGCGTATGTGATGTGTATCTTTTTACTCGGCCTTTGGATATAAATATTCCTGGGGGTTATAAAGTTTTATTTCAAAGCAGAAAGCAGGGCCGCTAACATTTCTATTGGGGTCAGTTATCCAGTGCTGTCATTTCAAATGTTGTTGTCCCCTATTAGAAGATGTTTCCACCAGCTACTTGTTTTGTGCACTTCTGTCCTCTAAAACTAAGTGGAATCTAATTAATATTGAAGGTGTAAACATTGTGAGTATTCAATAAACCACTGTGTGTGTTTTTTTACAAAAAAAAAAAAACCCTAATCTCTATATGGGTGATACCTCAAAAGAATTTTGAAAACAAAGCTGTTATACTTGTTTCCATAATATTTAAAATATTCAGAAGTAAACTAAATTATCGTAATTGCCTCCAACTTCATTTGAAAGAGTCAGTGGTTCTAATCAATCAATATGATCTGAGGCTGCCTCCATGAAGGAGTGGTTTTATTAAAGTGGAGTGTCCTGGTGAAAATCCTGACCAAAGGCCTAGGCTTCTCTCCAGTGCTGCCTCTCTTCTTCTTCCCGGAGTTCCCAGGAGACCTTTGGAGTGCCTGGTTGGGAGAAGGGCCTGTGGTGCAGAAAGTGGAAGGATGTTCTTGTTTTAGAGACATCAATCGGAAGCCCTGTGCCTGGTGCTTCGTTTTGTGTTTGGGGAGCATGTTTCTTCTGTGGAGGAGGTGTGAAGGAGTATCCCAGGCCTTATTACAGCCACAGGAAATAGTCTGGGGCGTTTAGTTCAAAATCTAGGGCTTTCATCCAAGATCTTTTTCTTTTCTTTTCTTTTCTTTTTTAAGAGAGAGAAAAAAGAGAGGAGGGGATTTTGCTTTGCCGTCCAGCTTGGAAGAGTCTCATCGGCGTGGTAGCGGTGGGGGAGGGGAGTCTTTTGAAAAAGAGTCTCTGATTAGGTAACAAGGAATTTTATGTCAAGTAAGAAATCGCGAACAAGACCACAGATTTAAAGGGGGGCGAGAGGTTGGGTTAGATTTACAAGGAGCTACAGGGAACTCAATATTAACTGCTCGGTGTCTGAAGTCTTCGACTCTGCAACCAGAGCAAGTGGCGACCTCCCCTTGGCTAACAACCGCCCAGAACTTAACCCTGTCCCGGGTTTTGCTGTGCCTGGGCCCTGTACCCCAGGAGAAAGTCCCTGCGACCTGCTTCTCACATAGCCTCCCCCCCTCCAGAGGGGGGGGGGCTTGGCTAGGTAGAGTTCACCCTAAGCTCTAGAAATCAAAGAAACGGGAGTGCTTGCTATTAAGGATGGGCTCCTGGGGGCGGAGAACTGGGGAGTGGAAGGATTTCGGGGAAGGAGGAAGGAAGATGAAAGTATTTAAAAGCGGTTTGTTTCATGGTATGTATGTATGTATGTATGTATGTATGTATGTATGTAGTAGAGTCTTACCAGCCAGGCATACGGTGATGTTCACACCTTGCCTTCGGGCACAGCCCCTTGAATGTTCCCAAGGCTCCCTCCTAGCTTCTCTGACGCGGCGGGCGGGGGGGGGGGGGTGTCTGTCAGCAGACAGCCTGACCAGACCTTCGTGGGTGAGGGTGGGGGGCGGGTGTGAGTGGTGTTCGGACTTCTGCCGATGGCTGACAACATGAGGGCGAGGGGTTAGAACAACTAGGCCAAAGCGATCTGAACTTTCTCCCCTTAGGTCAGCCGGCACTGGGCCGACCTGGTGGGCGAGGGACTGTGTTTACAGACACTTGCCTTTGTTTATAAGGGGGGAGGTAGGCCAGGTTTTCTGTAGCTCTCTGGATCCTGTCTGTTTGACCAAATGGCTCTCTCTCTTTGCCTGCAGAGGCCTACTCCATCTTTACATTTAACAGCTAAGAAGGAAGATTCCAGGTTCTAGAGGTAGAAGAAAGAAATCTAAGAGAGCGGCCAGTGAAGGGACTGGTGGTGGTTTAAAGACATTCGTTTTCTTCACCGTGAGCACATGCCTGGCCTGTGCTCTTCTCTTTGGGCCTTGATATATACTTGTGGTTTAGTCACCTTTTCAGCACAGGGGAACCCTAGCGTGCTGTCCACTCTAAGCATCCACCCTCTTCAACTGTCCAAGGCCACTGAGCTGCAGGGCCTTCTCTCCCTTTAGCCTGCCAGTACTAGGCCCTGACACAAAATTCACTCTACCCCTCCAACCAACCAGGGAACCCCAACTGGCTAGAAATGCTGCTTACTTAATATTTCAGTTGGTAGAAAGCACTAGATGTTCCAATACCTCCGTTGAACAACCCCTTTAACTAGCCACAGCCCTGAACTAGCTGGACATTTCAACATGCAGAACACAGAGATTATCCTTAACCCTAATCCCGATTCTCAGCTGTCCCGGCAGTGCCAGCCACCCAATAACTCTGCTCGGCCTTGTCAGACTCCGATGGGGCGATCAGAAATTTCTGCTGTACTTTCCATGCTTTTCTCATCCTGCACAACTTCTTCTCTTTTTCTCCTTTGTTTAAAGGCCGGAGAGGAGAAAGACTCCAAGATCCGGCCTGTGGGACCGGCTAAAAGGTCTCTGTTTTAATTGCTCCGATAATGTGTTTGCTGCTATTTTGTTAAGAGCAATCACTCCTGCAGCGAATTCACAAGCGTTCTAGACAGGCCGGAGCCGACAAAAATGTAGGATTTGACGTTAAAAGCTAAATGGGAAGCTGGGGCGCGGAAGGTAAATTGATGGTGGATCTGGCTGTCAGGGCTTGGCCCCAGACCTCCGCACAGGACGAAAGCCTGATAACCCTGGAGCGCCAGCAGGCGAGGAAGAGAGAACTTTCTCTCAATCTCTCTCTCTCTCTCTCTCTCTCTCTTCTCTCTCTCTCTCTCTCTCTCTCTCTCTCTCTCTCTCTCTCTCTCTCTCTCTCTCTCTCTCCCCAGCTTGGAGGTGAATCTGGAAATCCCAGAGTGGACCTCAGCATCCTGCTCGGCTCAATTTTCCAGGACTTTCGCCCCAAGAGAGGCGCACTGACAGCAGCTTCCAGACAGCGTGTCCGAAATAACATCTAGGTCACTGAGGGGACTTCGCTTGCCTCCTGAACCCCAGAGGCACACCGAGGAAGTAGGGAGTCAGGGAGTTCTAGATGGTTCGGCCCATTGATTGCAGCATTTTCCGTTGTGTGCCTCGGGTTTTAGGCAGCTTTGCTGGGCTGTAAAAGAAATCTCCTGGGCTTTTGATGTCACCGATGAAAATGGATGCAGCACTGTCACGAGTAAAGCCACTCTTGGAAAATGTGTCTGCCTGAATTCCAAGTGGAGTGACAGCCTAATTCCCGCCCCTTACCTGTGGCTCTGCTAGCAGCTGCCCCAAAGCGACGGAGAATCTGAGAACTAGCTTCAAAGAGGGAGAGGCAGGGGGCACTCAAGGATTTCAGATTTCGCAGGAAGAGGTTTGGGAATTAGAAGAGATTTCAAATGCAAAACCACAGGAGGCAGGGGTGGGGGGGGCGCTTTGGGGCTACCCCTGAGATTTTGGAGAGAGGACCTGGGCCTGGTGCTAGGGCCTCAAGTGTGTTCGCAAGGAGAGTAAAGGATGCCACAAAAGCCTGGAACATAGGATCTACAGACTGCAGGAATCCATTCCATTATTCCTGGATCTTTAAACGTGCGCTATTTCTAAAGCCGTTTGCGCGGGTAGTGAGTTTTTCTGCGACCGCCAACTTACATTTCCCTTGCTTCTCCTAGTGCGTGAGCCTGGAAAAAGGGTTGGCTGGTGCATTCAAAACCGACCTGGTTTTAAAAGGAAGTTTTTGGCGGCATAAACCCCATAGACTGCTGCTGAATCTGGGCCCTAGCCGCTGCCCACCTAGTCATCATATCTTAACTTGGGAGAACCGAATCCCTGAAAGTCAAATCCTCCGGCCCGGATCTCCGAACGAGGAGAGGGCGCTAATGAGTCTTCCCGGCAGACGCGAGAGATTCCTCTCCAGTCCCAGCCCTTGGATCTCTAGAACAGAAAGAAAAAATCCCAGGAACCGCCCTCAGACTGGGGTTCAGAAGTCGGCTGGAGGCCCCAACAACCTAAAAGGTTCAATGATGCAAAGAATTGCTGTTGTGGAGATTATCCGGGTCGTGGGGGGGGCGGGGGGGGGCGGAGACCCATTAGGTATTTTTAACTGTTTGAAAGAGGAAGAAGGGGGCTGCTCCAAAAGAGGAAACCAATCCCACGTTTCCGGGGGCCGGACAGTTCTAAGAGCGCCGCCTCACCACCCAGCCAGCGTGCTACAACGCACAACAACTGTCTGTCTGCCCCAGTTCTAATGAGCCTATGACCGCCAAGGGGCTTCGGCCGGCCGGACTCCTAAGCACAGTTCTAAACTTCCCCCGGGGTTCTCACCGTTCCACCCTGCCCAAGACTGTTGTTCTCCTCCAGGAGCGCGAGCAACCAACCCCCTGCACCACGTACATTCCCTCCAAATTTCTCCCGGTATTTGGGGCCCTTTGATAATCAGATGCTAGAGCCCTGATTACAAATTTATTCCCGGCTTCTCTGTCCGTCTTTATCTCCGCTATTAAGGACATCTGGGAGTGATTAGTGCCGCGCCTGCGCCCGGCCGCACTCTCCTATCTCGCCGCAGCGGGGCCCACAGCCTCGCTGACGTAAGGGCAGACGGCTCGGAGCCATCCCAACTGAGCTGGGTGTAATCGGCTGCTGAGCGGCCAAGTCTTCCCAGGGCCAGGCCGGCAGCTGGATAGCTCCATCTGCCTGCGCGAAGAGATCTTCTAAATATATATTTTTAGCCCAGAACACTTTTTTGTTTTCCTTGTTTGGGGTGAAAAGGAGCCAGTTGGCGATACTCCCTTGAAATCTTCCAACCCTCTGGTTCTTGTGCATTCCTCTTAGAAAAGCCACCGACGATTGGTCCCTATGGAGCGACGTTCCTCTGCTACTCCTGAGCCAAGAGCTGCTTCCCTTCACTAACAGAGACAGCCCGGGAGGTAATGACAGTGCAAAAACTCACATGGACTCACGTGGATGCCAGTGGCCCTTATGTAGCCAAGGGACTCTCAAGACGCTTCTTAGACAGAGCTAGTGTCCCGCCTAAGACACCCGCGTGCTTTATAGTCCCTAGGACCAAAATGGTGGAAATTTTAGCCTATGGAAGGGGACGGTCTGGCAGCAGTTGATTACAGGGCCGGATTTCTCTTGAGGCTGCCACCTCTGCACCTGCTTGTACAGTCTAATGATCTAGTGAGCTGCCCAGCTAGCTTTTGAGTAGGACAGGCGACTAGCGCGGCACCTTTGTCCTATGTTGTGCTTCAGTGTCCAGTGCAGAGGAGTGAGATCTCCGTGTGTGGATCCTAGACCCTCAAGACCTCTGACTCCGCCTACCTGCTGCTGGCTGACAGGTGCAGTGATGAAGCCAGTATCTGAACTCTTCAGGATGGAGCTTCCCATTCCTCCAGAGAACTGACCAAATTACAAATCCACTCCCTATTTCATCCAAACTTCCAAAAGTCCTGATTGGGCAGGCCATGGACTTCATTCCAGAGTTTGCAATTCTTAGAACACTCTGGAACTGGTCTGGGGCCACACCAACAACCATAATTAGTCCAGAGTCTTAAGAATGTTTTCCTTGATCCTCCAGAAATACTGCCTGGTGTGGGTAAGGACGACATTATCACACATGAGGAAAGAGTAGGCCAAGGCCTCCATTATTGAACTCTACGCCCCATAAGAGAGAATTAACCATCTCTATTTATCTTAGTCAGTAATAGATCCCTTGGAAGAGTGGTATTTATTTCCTCACACTAAACAGGGCGACTGCATGTTTAGTCAGAGGCTAACTATTTAGAGGGAAAGAAGACAACCTTGGTTTGAGTGAAGTTATAAAATGACAAAACCCAGTTAAGGGAACCAAGAATATAAAAACTAATTGGGGAATCCAGAATCCCCCAAAAGTTCTCCACAATCAGTTGAAGCTACTCTATAGAACATAATCGTGAATGGAAAGGGTGCATTTCCTCATCAGAGTAAATGGCTCTCTTGCCATTCTTACCCTCAGCACAGTGGTAAACTCTGAAGTGTGTGGTTTGAAGAATTGATCCTTGCCTGTATCTGGGCTCTGGTCTGGCGGAGAAGAAAGGGCAATGGCTGTGCAAACCATAGATTTTGCAATGTTGTCAGGTGGATTTTTGAGAATCTGCCTTCATGTTGGAGTCTGGTTGCTGTAGACAGCCAGATTTCTAAGTTTTGGTTTGGATTGATTTGGATTTTTTTTTTCTTGCTTGTGTTTGTTTAGGTTGGGTTTTCAGAGACAGAGTTTCTTTTCTTTCTTTCTTTTTTTTTTTTTTTTGCTTTTTTGTTTGTTTGTTTGTTTTTCAAGACAGGGTTCCTCTGTGGCTTTGGAGGCTGTCCTAGAACTAGCTATTGTAGACCAGCCTGGTCTCGTACTCACAAAAATCCACCTGCCTCTCGAGTGCACGGCCTAGCCAGAATTTCTTTGTATGTAGCCCTGGCTGTCCAGAAACTCGCTCTGTAGACCAGGCTGGCCTCAGACTCACAGAGACCCACCTGCCTCTGGCTCCCAAGTACTAGGATTTCTGAATTCACAGATTTCACAGCCAGATTTCTGAATCAGGTCACTCAAAACCACAAAGATCCACATGATTCTAAGCTACAGTATTTTCTTGCTCCAGGTACAAATTACATGAGGATGGAATAAAACCAGAGAGTCTCAGTTTATGTCCCCAAGCAGAGAATCTAGATTCATAGAAAGCTGAGAATTTCAGGTAATAACCAGTGGTACTTGACTATTCTGGCCTCCAACCAATACCTCAGCCACTTTCGCAAGTAGTTTTGTTTTTCAAAGTCTGTTTGTGTCCGACAAGATCTTGCTAAGATGGCACAAACTAACCCAGAAATCTCTATGTGGACTATGCTGATCTTAAAACATGGCGATTCTCCTGCCTCTGCCTTCCAAGCACTGGGATTACAGGTATATGCCATTATGCTCAACTTCAAATAGTATTTTTAATGCACAACCCATCAGACATAACCAGACCCAACTAGACCAATGCTTCTCTATAACTAGATGTAGTGCTTCAAAATATAATCCTGTGTTGTAACACCATGCCACCTTCCAACCATTGGTGACCAAGAACTGAAGAGTCAGGGAGACTTGTGGAGACACACCATTTGTTCTTCACCCTGATATTTGCTGCTCAACAAGCTAAACATCGATTCAAACAGTGCACTTAATCAAGGGCAGAGATTTTTCAGCCTTCATTAAGCATATTGCCTAGAGGAGGCTAGAAACGACGGTGTTCTAAATTGAGATGGCCAATGACCACTGACATCTGTGCCTTCTTTTTAAGATGGGACGGTGAGTGTGTGTGTGTGTGTGTGTGTGTGTGTGTGTGTGTGTGTGTGTGTGTGTGTGTGTTGCTTGTGGCTTTTGTTTTAAAGAAGAAAACCCAAAACAAAATCTAAGTGTGTAGCTAGTAGTCGGGGAAGAAGAAAAGCTGATGCGGTTTTAATAGGGGGAAAGTGGCGGTCAGACCGCCTGACCATCGCCTTCCCTTGCAAATCTGGTTTTCATATTCTTGCTCAGTAATCACCCAAAGCCATAACTGTCTCTGAAATTATTCATTAAAGTCATTTTCAGGGATTCTCACAGGATGACTCTTACGTTTATGATCTGAGAGCAATGACATCAGCCTCTGTCTTTTTTCCGCTTTTAATTAATGTTCTGGAAAGATGGGGCTGGGGAGGTTGTGAGCATGGGGAGGGGGCGGGCTGGCGGGTGGAGTGGAACCCGCAGGCCTCTCTGCTCCAGCGGTCAGCTGAGCGCCGGCGCACAGACATCCTTTGATTAAGGAGGGTATTTCGGGGAGTGCAGGCTGTGCAGAAGATCACGGCTGTGCCCTGTGGTGCTGTCAGCAGTGACAGATCCCAGATGGGGCCGCTACTGTGTGGCAGATTGAGTTTCTCAACAGAAAACTCACCCTTCCTCCTAAACGTCTTCAAAAACCTTCTCCGGATACTCCATCTATCCAGGTCTCGTCGTCGTTTAAAATAGAAACAGTCCAACCCCGAAGTTGGTTTTGACTGCGTGCCTGTACGCTAGGTTTATTTTTTTTTTCTCTCCCTTCCTCTTTTGCTCTGTACTTCCTTCTCCTTTTTGCATCTTCCACTCGCGAGGGCCACTCATAGCATAGATGCGGTGGGTCTTGAGGATTCCTGTTCACCAGGTTCAGGGCACCAGGTGGCCGAATCAGCACTGAGGGGCCCCCAAAGGCAAGGCAATTCGGTGGGTAGAAGCTCGATGCGGGATGAGTCTGTGGCGCGTTAGGGGAAGTCAAGGTGGACCCCGTGAGTCACACACTCTGGAACAGAGAAGCGGGGGTGGGGGTGGGGGGGGAGATAAAGGAGGAATCTGAAGGTACCTTGTCCCTGCTCCAGACGGCCTGGCTCTTTGGGGAGGCGGCCCGAAGTCCAAGATAAGGGAGGCTGGCTCTTACCGCTGTGGTAGGAGTCTGTTGGGGATAGGTGAGAGTCTGTAGGAACCAAGTACCCTTAGGAAGAGGGAGAGAGCTGCGGGGATCCGAGCTGCGATCTGAGCGACCTGAGCAGTGAGACCGGACTCGGGCCTTCTGAAGGTGAGAGGGGGCGTGGAAGCCCAAGTTTCTACGCAATACTGCCCCCAGCATTCCAGGACGTTCTCGGGGTTGGAAATTGTGCTGCAGAAATATGAATTTATTATAAACTGTTCTTTAAAAGTGACTTCAGAAATGTCTTAAACCTTTGCTCTCCGGAAGCAACAGAGATTCCTCCCTTACCCGCCGCCCACCCCCACCCCCATCCCTGTCCTCAGGAAGAGATGCTCTGGCCAGTTCTGTGCTATCGGCAGTGGCCGCAAAGGGAGGAAAGAAAGGTTGAGAGGGCCGGGATTGCGAGTCCAACTGAGAGTGGTTTCTAGGCCCCACCCATTCCTCTCCCCAAAGTTTTTTTGCTAGTGAATCTTGGCGCTTTTTTTTTTTTTTTTCAGATGAAACATCTGAAACCGAGAGAGGAATCTAGAGAGCGCGTTTTGTTCTGCTTTGCTTTAATAATAAGTTGTGTATCCTTTTAAACACCTTGGCAGTGGCCACCATCCTTCTCCCACAACTTCTCAGTCTAAGAGACCATAGGAATATCCGGGGGAACTTAAATACCTGAGAGGCCACACTCAACATCCAAGAAACTACCCGCTGCCTCTGCAGAGCGGGGACCCTGCCGGCCCACGAGAAATCGTCACCTTCCTCACCCAGGCAACCTGATCGCAAGGCCGGGACCCAAGTCAGAGTTAAGTAGAGAGGCCCCATCTTGCAACCTCCGTGACACCTACAGGGGTCACCTTGTGGCTTCTAGTGACCGGTATGGCCTGTCATGCTGCCTACTCTATGCAGACCCTTTGATCAAATCTAGATGCCACACTTTTAATGCCCTCTCATCTGTCCCTTCTGAAGTCGAATTTTTGGAAAGAAAAGAGATGGACTACTAGACCCTGATAATGTCACTGTCATCTGGTGGCAAGCATTTTCCAGCTTGTGTTAAGAAATATGGATGTGCATACGCGGGAGAAATCTATGAACCTCACCTCAACCACCTCTTCCAATGCAATAACACACCACACACACACACACACACACACACACACACACACACACACACACACACACACACACACACACACACACACACACACACACAAGCACACACACACACACACACACACACACACACACACACACACGCACGCACACAATTCCAGCTTCAATTGTCCTGTAAAACCAAAAATTATATAAAAACAAAACATGTTGGATATCAAAACTCCCGCCACCTCCTCTAGAAGGCAGCTTTTCTTTTCATTGCCCATGATGGATGAAAGTAGTTTATTTTGATTTTGTTTTCTTGTACCCACTTGTCTTGTAAAAGGTTCCTGTGCACGGGCCTGGCCCCCCCTCTGATGACCGCGGGGGCCTCTCTTCCAGACTGCAGTCCTCACCACTTGGTTTTAAGTCCTTGCCTGGAGCCGAGGTGTAATTGTCCCGCCCTAACTCAGATTCTCCCGGGGGTACGGTTGGCCTGGCCAGACTGAGGCCGGGACCTCCCAAGTGGCGACCCAGGCTCTCAAGCCTCGAAGTCCGCGCCTCCCAGCCTCCTCCCCCTTTTCCTTCCTCTGCGGACTTTTTCCTCTCGGTTCTGTACTTTGTCCATGTCCATCTCGGATAGGGTAAATGTTTCTCCCTTTGTGTTTGCTTTATTTGTGTATCTTTTACTTGCCTCGCATCTTACTAGGACTCTGTGGGTCGCCTTCCCATTGAAACCCCGGGACCGGAGAAGTAATGGTCTTGATGGAAATCTGGGGCAAAAAACTGGGAGCCTCTAGCCCCCTCCGCACCGCGGCGGAGTCGGAACCCGGAGCTCTTCTGCATAACGTCAGCTTGCCGGGTAATTTACCTTTCCTGCGCGTCTGTCAATATGACTAATTTCCACACGGGTCAAAAAGCCTTTCTCCGGCAGTCCATCTTGGAGCGCTCTCTTAACGCGGTAGACGGGGGTAGTTGTTTTGTTTCCACCCTAGAAATAAATACTCTTGGGGCGTCCCTGCCCGGGCAGCCCTGAGACGAACAGGGGAATATACACCATGTCAATTAAAGGCAGTTTGCCTTGAACTACGAACTGTGATTGGGCCTCAACGACAGCGACCTGCTTGCCTTTTAATACACATTACCTAACTCGTCCTTGATTCCAAAGCTTTCTTTAGAAACATATTTTTTTTTTCCCAAGAAGGAAGTAATTATTGCTCCAATTCTTCCCCATTGGGTGTAGTTCCCCAGTGAAACAGAGCCACAATTCAGGGTATGTTTTAAACATAGGGTATGATTGCTAATCTGGCCTAGACAATATATCATCCAGGCGATGTTTTACAATAACTTTCAAACTGCTACCGACCTCTAAGTGCGAACCGTGCTGTGGAGTTAACCGCTCTCTCAGAGGCCGCTGGTAGGAGCAAGGCCCTAACTCTGAGAAATGTGCTTTAAGAAGTTAACTTGACTCGGAAGGTTGGGTGATTCTCAAGTGGTAGACTCAGGGCTAAAGCAAAGGAAATGGGAAGACAAGGGCACCCGGTTCTGAGGGCACCCAGTTAGGTTCCTTAGGCTTTGGAGAATTTTACTTCGCTGACCCATGGACCAAGGTGCTTGGGCAACTGGAAATTGCTCAACAGCACGTTTTCTTTCCACCCAAGCTCAGGCAGTGAGAACACAACTAATAAAATTACAATTTTAACAAATTTGAAAATATATGCACGTTTCCTCGCGCGCGCGCGCGCGCATACACACACACACACACACACACACACACACACACACTCGGACAGACAGACAAACAGAGATTAGTAGACCACCATTAGGAAACCACCCTGGGTGGAGGGGAGGGTGGCACAACCTGCACCACATACATGCCTCAGCCATCACACCTGTCTGTGGTGAACACACACACACACACACACACACACACACACACACACACACCCCTTTCCCTCTCTCATCTGCTGGTGCATTTATGGCCTAATGAAAGTATATCCTTTAGGGAAAAGACGGTCTATAAAACGTGAAATATTGAGAACCCCGTTTGGATAGTCCCAACCAGGGTCTGGCCTGGTCTTAATTTTTTTTTTTTTCGCAAACACCTTGACTCCTTCTGTTGTTTCCATAATCTCCCTGTTATTTTTACTAAACTATGAAAAACTTTTTTTCTTACTGACCTCTGTTTATTCCCCGTGGAAGGGGAAATGGTTTCAGCCTGAGGACTTATCTTTGTTTGTGGGGAAGGCATTCTCTCGGTGGGGGGGGGGGAGGAATTTTACTGTCTATCCCCTGTCATTTTGAAAAACCCTGGCACCATATGTTCCAGCAGCTGGGGGAAACCAAGGGCTCTCTCAACTCCCGTTCACTTCCTTCCTACCCCAACTGCTTCCGTCAATGGCTACCTTTCTACCTTTTGGGGTCTCCGGCTGTACTTTCTCCTGGTCACTGTATGAAATTCATCCCCACACAGCACGGTGATCAAATGCACACCCGTTTTGTGGGGAAAGATAACCTAATTTTACATCTGGGCCAGAATCTGTTGATGAGCACACATGGGCAGAGCAGCAGAGGTCCTTTCCAGTGTGCTTTCATATAGACTGTACATCTAAACAAGACAGTTTCTTTCTAAGTCCCTTTCACTTTGCAACTTGACCTTTGCCACCAGAGCAGTTTAGGTTGTTTACTAGCCTGGACTATGCAACATGAAAAACTTCTGGAGATATAAACATCAGAGCGAGTTGCAGAGCAGTGTCCTTTGGCAGGGCGGGTTTGTTTATTTGCACATTCTTGGGGACCACAGCAGTTCTAAATTAAAATATTTTTGGCATGCAAGTACTCTTTAATTACCTGGAAGTAATGAAAGTGAATGATTATCCAACCCCAAACATACTTGACTCCTTTGATTTCTGAGTTCACCCTGAGTTTTGATGCTTCTATTTTTTTTTTTTTAATGTAGGTTTGAGCCAGGCATGGTGTCTAGCCTAAAATATGAGCATTTGGAACATGGGTACTGGAGGATCACCAAAAGGTGCTAGCCAGGTTGGTCTTCACAGCAAGTTCCAGACCAGCCAAGACTATACAGCAAGGCTCTCTTTCCCAAAACAAAACAAAATGAAAGACAAAAGATGCACGCTAGAAGAAAAAAAAAAAAGTTTAAAGCATTGTTTTCCTTCCTGAGTAGTAGTTGCCTAACTCTAACCCCTTTAGAGTTCTGCAAAGGGGCAAAGTGCATGGCCCACCCAGAGAGGTGTGACTGGGTGTGTGTGGAAGGAAAGGACTCTGAGAGGAAGCTATTTCTAGGCAAGGATCTTCTCCATGGAAAAAATAATGTTCACTTCAAAACATCTGCTAGAAACTGTTATATTGTAGTTTAGTCTTTCCCAGTGGCACTAAAGGCCCTTGTTCCTTGGAATCTACCTTCCCAGTGACTTAACTGGAGCTATAAGTGGCTTTAAATTGGCTGGCCCCCTTGTTTGGGAGGATGAAAGGAAGGACTCACCTAAAATGCTTTTCTTCTCATAAAAATAGCATTTCCTGGTCAGATTTCCAATTTAGGACCCATTAAACAAAACAAAAAGCAAACTATATGTTTTTAAATCCTAGATTCTCCGTAGATAGCAACTAATACTTCCTCAATATGTGACAGATGCTAAATAAGCTACACTTAGCATCTTTCTTGTGTATCCTGGGGATTGCTTCTTACTTGGTTTTGTTTGTAAAGATGGGATCCACCTGTAATCTAGACTGTCCTTAAACTAAACAAGTATTCCTCCTCCTATGTCCCCAGTGTTGGTATTACAAATCTGCACCATCTCCCCTCATGAGATACATCCCTAACAAAAGGTAGGATGTTCTTCTGAGTCAAAATGTGTACAAAATAGACGGGCAAAACATTTTTCCAGCTATCTTCACTGTCATTCATTGCTTTTTCAACTTCTCTAAGCTTTCTAATATATGGCAACGCCAAAAGTGATATCATTTCTATGGTTCTAGCATTGCAAGTCTCCTGGACTATGTCTGCTCAGCTGATGGAAATGGGTGGGGATGAGGAAGATCCTTGGAGGCTTTGGAGAGGTTCACACAAAATACAATGTAATTGTAGTGTAAGATACCACCCGATTGCAATTTAAATTTTACAACACAGGGGTATATGCAGAAAAAATGATCACTAAGGCTCCATATTTGACACTATTCTGTGACTGATACCAAAAAAATAAAAAGAGGGAGAAAAGAAAGGGGAGAAAGGAAGGCAATTAGAAAGGCAGAGATTATAAAATTCTTTGGGGTGGGGGTTAATTTTTTTCAAGACAGGGTTTCTCTGTGAAACAGTCCTGGCTGTCCTGGAACTCACTCTGTAGAGCAGATTGGCCTCACAGAGATCCACCTGCCTCTGCCTCCCAAGTGCAGAAATTATAAAATTCTATCTAGAGTTGTGGAAGTGGCTTTTCGTGTTTTTTGGTGTGGCTCTCCTTCCAACTCAAGTTGATTTTGGTTCTGTATTGTTTGGGGGGCTTAGGATTGAGTCTCAGACCTGTCACAAGCTAAGAACTCTTTCTATCAATCTATCTCTTCTTCCCTCCAAATTGAAAACAGCTAAATTGCTATGTATCAAATAAATCATGAATAAAGTGTCTCTTATTATATGAGTATTTTTTACCACGTTCTCACCTGCAGTTAATTTGTGCAGGTTCTACATGGATAGGCAAAGGATTAGGTGATAATATTCACTATATAAAATAATTGAAATAAATTCTGAAATGTAATAATCATGCATACTTTGGTTTTTTGAGACAGGGTTTCTCTGTGGCTTTGGAGGCTGTCCTGGAATTAGCTCTTGTAGACTAGGCTGGTCTCTAACTCACAGAGATCCACCTGCTTCAACCATGCAGACTTTGGCCTCAGGAATTTTGTTATTTTCAATTCAACAAATGATGAGGAGTTCATGATGCTCAGTGTTAAAGGTGTTAAGCACTTGCCCAGTGTGCTTGAGGCCCTGGGTTTGACCTCCAGCAATATACAGTCCATGCACACAACACATGAGATGAAGATAAAGCCAGGTGATTGGTTTTCATAAAAAGCAAATACTCTTGTTTCTCTTAAGATCACCTAAATCTTTCAATTTTTGCAGAACAAATAACACTTCTATCTACATCTGAGTGATGTTGGAAAAAGTTTAAGTACGGCACTCCTGATTCTAAGCCACCGTCTGGTGGCTTATCTTTGCTGATGGAGAAAACACATTTTTTTTTTTTTAGAGGATAAAAGAAGTCACATGTAAGAAACAAAAAATGAAGTAGTTCTGTTTCCTGGGTGTTCTTTGACTTCCAGTACTTGGCCAGAATTGTAGTTAAGTTGAGTCAAGTCCTTGTTCTTCCTCACCATACCATTCTTTACTCTTTCCTGTAAATGATTTTCGAAGCAGTTTCAGCTCCTGGGAAGACTATAGCCATGGGGGAGGAGGGATGCTAAGTATCTACACATTTATTAATAACAAAAAAATGTGTCTTTCCCCTTTGGGCTCTTTCCCAACCCTTGTGTTACAACACTACTAGAATTAGTAATAACAGCAAAGATTTTTGTTTCCTTCTATGAGTAGGTTTTTGCCTAGTTCTTGTAGGAACCCAGTGACAAGAGTTTTTGCCTTAGATGCTGAGGGTAAGCTGGCCAGTAAAGTGGACTAGTTTTCAGGTCCAGTACTATGTTCCACTGATGCTTTGGTGGGACCAAAGGGCATTTGGTGGTGAAAGGAACCCCAAACCTGCTCCTTGCATCCCTGAAACTGTTCATCAGATTCAAAGCCAAAGGACCATGTCACTCTAATTTAATGTGTGCATATGTTGGCCAGCATCTTGGCCGGTTTTATGAGGTTTCACTGGCAAGGTCAGAGGGCCTGATGCTAGTGTTCTCATGAGGATTAAGGATTCTAATGAATCATGTGACTGTGAATAGACCTGGATGGTGGTCATGTTTAGGAGACCTACTTACCCTCCTCCCACTCTTGGGCTTTCCACCCTGGAGGTCTCTTTCCATTCCCAGAAGGGAAGACTGGTCTTTAAGGACCAACCAAAGAAGAGGCACTTGGAATTTTAAAATGTGCTTCTCTTCTGCATGTTGGCACAGACTATTTCTGAAAATGTGCACCTGGAATGCATTTATAATATGAATACAGAAGAAAATAATTAAATTCAGAAGTAGAAGTGGACCTGCAGAGTTCATCTGGTCTAGCCACTTGCATGCATATCATAATATGTTGGGAGATGCTGGTGGTACTTGGCCAGCAAGTCTCATTAATTAGTGAAAATGGGAGTGATGGGTTTCTCTTCCTTCTGTGGGTAGTTATTTCTAGGGATCTCTTGTTTATTAAAGATAAACAAGAGGACGATTAGGCAGAAGATGTTTTAAAGGGGAGGCATCATAGAGCACTAGGTGGGAAGAAAGAAATTCTCATCTGGGGGTGAGATAATTAAACAGACCTATCCCCACCATTTCCTGAATGTCTTTATTCTGTTCCAAGACAGCTATTGGAGGCTGTCTACACACTACACATACTTCATGTTGTGTAATATTTTCCCAAGCCAGCCAGGAGAATGGATTGTTCTCTTCTGGGGAAATGGAAAGGAAAGCAGTTCTAATGCAAACGTGGTGGGTCTGGTGACAACACAAGCATGGGCTTCCTTTAAAGCCCAGGGTCGCTGAGGTGGGATTGGGACAATGAGTCTAGAGGAACTGCCAGACTAAGCCAACTATGTACTGCCCCTAGGATGGAGAGAGGCTGTAGGCCTGCTAGGGGACTACAGTGGATGAACAAGAGATCTGTAAGAGATGTGAAAAGATGAACCGGCAAAGAGGAGAGCTCTGGAGATAGCTTAGATCTGAACTGAGGCTTCTGAGTTTCTAGGGCGCTACTGGGGATGCCTGGATATGCCTGGCTGTGCATCTGTATATAAGGAGGAGCCACCCAAATAGCTTTGGTTTTGCACAAATATTTTCCCCTATGGATAGGGACGGAGACTCTAGGTGCTCTGGCTTTGGAGGGGAGGGACACTCAGAATCAACAAGACAGGGCAAACAAATAAATGAATAAAAATTTAAAATCATCGAAGGAACTCAAACAGCCTGCACGCACCAGCCTTCCATGATTGAAGAGCCGCGTGCTGGCTTCAGTGCTCCGTTTGGAAATACGAATAGAGTCAGATCCCATATTACACTCCGGGGACAGAGTTTTAATGTAAACGTAAAATATGCTTGTAATAATCACTTGCGGGCCCTGAAGCGCCACTAGAATCTCTGTTTAATTATAGGGCATGAGAGGAGTATTACTAGCTAATTAAACCCCATCCTATTTGCAATTCCCCCCTGTGCTGCTGCCGACTTTTAAACGCGAAATTGCTCTTTTTAATATGAATTTTAAAAACACGAATGAGCTAAAGTGAGAAACAGGGTGAAAGGGGGCGGGGCAGAAAGGAAGAAAGAAAGAAAGAAAAGAGCCTCGGGCCCTGGCCCAGAGTCAAATGGGCATCTAGAGGAACGTAGGCCTGGCCTTCAGCGGGTGCTGCCAGGAGCCGCTGCCTCTGAGTTCTGAGGTTTCTTCGACTTCCGCTTTCTTCCGCGAGGAATTCCACCGCGCCCCAAGGCGGGGGCCAACAGCCCCTAGGCCGGGAAAGGAGCGAGGGGAAGGCCCCGCCGGGAACCAGTGCCCGCCGGGCAGCCGCCGGAGGCCGGAGCGGCTTCTCGCCGCGGAGAATGGAGCGGCGCCGGAGGAAGTGAGCTCACCCTGGAAGGAAGGAAAGCAGGGAGCCCGGACCCACGGCGCGGCTTCCAGGCCCCACGCGCGCGCGGAGCTGGAAGGCCAGGCCGACTCTGGGGAAGAAGCTGCGAGCTCCCGACTCGCGGCCTCGGCCCTCAAGGAGGCCGGTTCGCCCAGGGCCTCAGATGCAGCCGACTCCATGGGACTTGTACGGTTGGTCCTTCGTGCTCCCTGCGAGCAGGAGCGCCAGGTGTGACCTTGGAGATTCAGTCCTGGGGAAGGAGGTCGGAGGTCAGCACAGCGCGGCCGTTTTTTCTGGCCTGCCGGCCCTCAGCGTCCCAGCTTTGTTTCTCATTGTCCTTGGGCGTCCCCCTCAGCCCTTCCTGGTTTTCTTCGCGTTGCGGGTCCCAGAGCCTCGGTTTGCTGTTGTTTGCAAGAGAAAGCTAATGACTAGCGATCATTTGACTAGTGACTGAGTACTTGTATAACAGAATACTATGCTTTGGGAGTGAGTCTGTTTTCAAACTTGGTACCCAATATACAATCTGTAAGCAAGCATCTGTATTCTGGCGCAGTCTGATTAAGTCCTTGCTGCGGAAGCGCTAGACAAACTCTTCAAACTGGTCGAGGAACAAGAGTGCAGGACTGGTGCTGGTCTCTTAGGGAGGAATTCACTTCCTGGCTTCCTCAACTGAACATGGAGTAGTTGCCTCTAGGACCTTGAGCACATGCATGCATTCATATCTGGAAAGAGGCACGGTTATCAAGGGATGCGGAGGTTGAGGTTAATTCCACTCTGCACCAGGAGAATCTAGCCTAGAGCCTATTACTGTGGTCTTCCATGCAGGGGTGGGGAGGAAAGTGGTGTGCCCTTACCCCTCCCTTTCCCCCACAAACTCGGAAAAAGTCGCACCTCTCAAGCATTGTTGAGAAGGTGGGAGGTCTGGCTCCCTCTATGGCCTGAGACAGGGTTTGCTGAGTCCCAAGGTGGGAAAGTCAGAACCCCCTCTCTGTATATTAGAGGTAGAGGTATTGTTGTCAGAATGTGAGCGAGCCTATGTCTACAGGGCACAGCCTGGGCAGCCAGGTTTGGGGACTCTAGATCTGGGTTTGATTTGAGACATTTCCATAACTTTAGGATCTTGGCATCCAGCTCTCACCTCCCCCCACCCCACCCCCCACCGCCGCCTCTTGCAGAAGCCTCCACACACTTTCTGATCCTTGCTGGTTTGATAGGATGCTTAATAAGATGGGTAAAATATTGTTTTCATCTTTTATACACGTACATGCATAGCAAAAGACAGAGCTGAAGAGTAGAGGAAGCAAGACTTTACCCCCAGCTGTCAGCAGGGTCCCCATCTGCCATGAGAGTGCTCTTAGGCCCCTTTCCTCTCTTCTCTCCCCCTTTTCACCCCCCCCACCATTTGCCTTCCTGTTCACTACTCCTGGAGCTCCACAAAGGGGCTTAGGGATTCTGGGTCTTCCAGGCCAGCCAGAGGGGCCCTGCTGCCTGCTTGGAAACTCTCCATTTTCCCACAGTATTTCACATTCATATTACTTTTCACACCCTGTTAGGCAGTAATAGCACTGGACCTGCTAAATACTTCCATGCACCAAGCCAGGCCTCCCACAGCACTCCAGATCTCGGGGTTGTTCTTTCAGCCTTGAAGACCATTGCCTTCCTCTCTCCTCAGACTGACCACCCTGCCCCAGCTTAGAAACTTGACTTGGTGCTGGGCACACAAGTCTAGTGAGTCTTTTCAAGGGGTTGAAAGGGTCAGACTTAGGAAGACTTGGGGACTGGTGTGGCTTCTCGTAATAGCTGACATTAGATGGGCAATTAAAAAAAATAACAGCACTTGATTGCCATGAGGAAAATCCTGTATCCTCTCCCCAGAGGCAATCAACAAACAAACAGGGGATGGAGCCTGAGCATCTTAATTAAGTTTGTGGCCATCCTTTCCCTTCACAGGCACCAAACCCTGAGAGTAGCATTTGGGCACCAAGGGTGCAGAATGCAATGTTCCCAAACCCCTATTCTGTTCTCCATCCTGTAGCCATGAGGCCTCTCCAGCTCTAGGGGTGGGGCTGCTCTTTAAACCCAGAGGGAGTGAGGAATAGGGGTGATTAGGTCTTCTATGGCAGTGGCAGTCCAGGAGCCCACCTGTGGTAGATTGGACCTGGAGAGGAACATCACACTTCTCTATCCTAGCCCTCACCTTCTTGGGGCTGAGTCTGCTTCTCAGTAAGTCTGGTGGCCACTGGACTTCAGTGCAAGACTGAAGGAAGTTAATGATCCTTCATAGCTCCTCCACAAGCCCACCTCAGTTCTTCCATCTGGAGGAGCAATAAAACCTGCCCACCCACCCCCACCTCCAGGACATAGAGGAAAGGAACTAAGTTTTAATGAGCGCCTATTAAGTGCCAAACATTTTACAGGCTCATGTTGTTCAATCTTCACAAGCTACAAGGAGGACATTTCTGAATCCTTTATGCCTGAAGGGACACTGCAGTCCAAAGAGTATAGCCTTAGCTAGAGTCAGTGCAGTTAAATAAACTCCCAGCTTCCAAGGACAGGATGACTCTGAGAGTCTGGTAGGCTAGGCTAGGTCTCCTAGTCACATGTGAGGACCTTGAAATGCTTTCTGTGAGCATCTTCTGCTCACACCTGGAGTGAGGCTAAAGTGGGACATATTCTCCTAAGCACTTGAAGATTTGTGAAGCATTTTAAACTGTGGTCCCCACATATGCTCTAAAACATTCACAGCAGAGTCATTTATTTATATCTCTCATCAACCAAAGAAACCCAGAGCACAATGGCTCCATAACAAGGTACTTTTTTTTTTCTCTCCACTTCCTTAGGGTTTGAGAAGATATACAATCAAATTTATTGGACTTGAGTTTCTGCCTCTGCCATTTAAACTGAGCCCAAAGCTTCCTCTTCAGCCTGGGGCAGGAATGGCTCAAAACTGGGGAGGCCTATAAGGCAATTAACTTACTTCTAATGTACAAATGCTACCTCAACATTTCTTCACTTGTCATGGCCAAGAGTTTTCTTAGTAAGGGGAAGGGATTACCTCCCTCCAAACTGGGAAAGGGCAGAGTGCTGAGTGGGGGGTTCTGGAAGCAAAGCCCTAAGATGCAGATGTGGTGATCTGCAAGTTTACCTGCCAGCCTTCATCCAGCAGTAGCTTCAAGGTGTTGCAGACATCTTTCATATCTAAAGAGGGTATCTCTGGAGATAATGCTTTAAGTTCTGGGTTTGAGGAATTTGTGAAAAGTAGGAGGGGTAACAGAACATGAAAAGCTAGGAAGCAAAGCAAGTATATAGGCCTTCAGAGAGAAGCAGTGTAACATAGGAATTTCTTTTTATTTTATTTTATTTTATTTTATTTATTCTTCTCTTATATACAATACATCCCAAATACAGTCTCCCCTCCCTCCACTCCTCCCAGTCTCCCCCTTCCAGATCCACTCCTCCTCCATTTCCCTTTAGAAAAGAGCAGGCCTCCCAGGGATATCAGCCAGACAAGATACAATAAGACTAGCTACAAACCCTCATGGCAAGGCAGGGTGAGGCAACCCAGTAGGAGGAAAAGGGCCCAGGAGCAGGAAAAAGAGTCAAAGACACCCCCACTTCCACTGTTAGGAGTCCCACAAAAACACCAAGCCAACAACATATTTGCAGGCTCAGTGACTGTTGCTTATGTATGTTGTGAGCTCCAATGAGCCCTGCTTAGTTGATTCTGTGGACAGTGCTCTCCTGGTGGGTGACATAGGAATCTCTTGAAGGAAATTATTCCCTCTTATTTCCATTCCTACAAATATACAGTCCCTGCACAACTTTCTCCATTCTCTAGCCATCAACAGCCACTCTTTGACTTTTTGAGGTCTCACATAGCCCAAGTTGGTTATGTGGCAGAAGATAACGACTAGTGAATCTCCTGCTTACAGCCCACAATGGGAGGGGTGGTTTACAGACGTGCTGAACTCATCTTCTGTTCTTGGCTTTCCTGATACTGATATTGAGGAAGATCCTCAGAAAAGAGGAGGCAGAGGAGGAGAGGAAATAGAACAACTGGGGGCCTGGGGAAATGAACCTTACTCTTCTGTATATCTGGGGACATGAACAGTCCTGGAAGCCATACTCATTTAGGTTGAGCCACCACTTTCCCCTTGTGTAAAAAAGGTGAGTGTGTGTGGGGCGGGGTGCAAAGACTCTGGGCCTTAATTATTCCTTTAGCATTAAGCCAAACCTAGAGGAGGCTAAATGAGTGGTTATTTAATGGGACTTTCTAATCACGCAAGGCTATGATAATTCATTTTATAGTTGCCGTGCTGAGAGGAAATATGGTGGTTGATTTTCCTCAATTCACGGCGTTGATACTCTTAACTCGGCGGTGACAGTTAAAAGCTAACTGGCAGACAGGTGGGGATGTACTTTAGGAAGCTCCTCTAATGGTATTCTGTGGAGGGTTCTGCTGCTACTGGCGGTGTTAACTGCAAAGGTAGAAGACCCAAGGCCCTAGAACTTGCTTGCTAATTTAAATTAAGCTCGGTCTTCCCTCCTTCAGATTGGATTCCCAGAGAGACTCCAACTGTCTGGAAACTAAAAACCGAGACCACCAAGAGGGAAATTTAAAGGAAAGCAAGAAACCATGGAGAGAGGGACCGGCAACGGGAAAAATTGTCCACCACTTTTGAAGGACGTGTGGAATTTTGCATAGTTCCCACAACACATTCTGACTTTTCTCTATGTACTTCCTAGAACCCATTTTCCGTGTTCGTATTTTGAAGATTTTTGTTTTGTTTGCATATTCCTGTAAGTTGTACCGGTTGGCAGTAGAAGGGAAAATCTGCAGCCGAGCGCAGACTTGGGTGGGGAACGAAAGCCCTGGCGGCGCCCTGGGTCCAATCTAAGGCACTCCCCTCCTGGCTACCGCAGGAGCAGGCTGAGACGCCGCCCGCCTTTCCGAGCCTGAGCCCCTGGGCTGCTGGCCATGGGAGTAATCTGGGCCAGAGTGATCGTACTGCATTTATTAACGACCAGAGAGATTTCTTAAGCCAAGTCCCCAAAGAAAGGGATCCAAATGAGTAAAACAGTTGCAGCTCTGGCTGTGGCCAAGGCAGCGAGTCGGGGAATCCCGACAGTATTGCTGCTTCATAGACATCTCCTGGGTGTAGGACAAGTGATGGTCCTTGGTGGGCTCCGTGCTCTAGGACTCCGGCGTGCGCGGCTGGAAGGTAATTATTTGAACGACTAAACTATGCTACAACCGGCTGTGGAAATTTGAAGACATTTCTGGTATACTTCAGAAAACATTACTGCGCTTTTTTTTTTCTTCCGTAGCAGATTTAGTGTCTCTCCTTTACTAATAATGACACTGTCTTAAAAGTCCTAGATGGGTGGACAGATTCGCCGTTCCTGTAGAACTGGAAACCTCTGTAAGAGCCTGAGTGACAATCGATGGATGCAATCAGGTGTTGTACACTTTGGTTTCTGAACTGAATTATGGCCTCTTAGACTCTGCATTTACAAAACCGGAACCTTAAAGTGCCATCTCGGGACTGTCAGCTATCCTCACCACTGTGCGGTTCCTTCAAGTCTTCAGGGAAAATCTAGAATCTCGTATTAGGGTGTAGTCTGTAGTTCGCCTTGCCTTCCCCATCCTGCGACCCTTGGCTAAGAATTTTAGTCCTTCCCTGGGATCTCACTAGCGTCTTCTCAAACATGCCTCCAAATACATTTTCCCAACCTTATGGGGCAAGGTTTGGTTTCAAAGAAGTCCACGTTCTGCTCCCCTACCCCAGCCCAGGCAAGGGAGGGGCACGGATTTCTCTTCCATGCCTGTCTTTTAGGTTAGTCGCAAATGCATGACTAGAGAATCTGAGATTGAGAGAGGTCTGGAGTTGTGTTGGCCACAGGATTCAAATTGTGAATATACCTGTGGTCTTGGCCCTTCGAGAGCCTGGGCTGCTCCTAGAAACGAAGGCCAAGTGGCAACACCTGGGTCAGACAGAGCTCGGCCTCCCCTCCCCCAGCCCTCGCTGGGTGGGAAGAGTTTAAAGCCACAGGTATTGCGCCCTTTTGATGCTTCATAAAAAGACCTTCTTTGAACACCAGGCGTCCTTTTTACTTATTTATTTTTTTCTCGGTAAGGAAAGTAAACATCTTGCTTATATTTCCATAGTGGTCAGGCTCTAATTATGCATGATTCCAGCAACATGACTGCCGCAGCCGGAAGGCGCCGGCCTCAGAAGATGCCTGGAACTTCACATAGATTTTTTTCTTTTTTTTTTTTTTTTTTTTTTTTTTTTTTTTTTTTTTTTTTTTTAGTTTAGACCGTTTGTGGAGGGTCAAGAACTGTGGTTGGAAAGGGGATAGCCAGGATTCCCCAATTTGAAAAACAAAAAGCAAGCAAGCAAGCAAACAAACAAACAAAAACCCGTCTTAGTGATACTAGCAAGCGAGTGAGAAGGCAACCATCAGTGAGCTTGCCTCTGCCTCTGAGATGAAGGCGGTCTCTGCCTCAAGGACAGCTCGCTCGACCGTGTCTGGTCAGCACCACCATTCAACCAGGACTCAGTAAAATCTACTGAACATGTGAGACACGAAGAGAGTGCAGAAAGGAACCAGGCAATGGAACATCGGAAAACATCTTTCTGCTCACGTGACCTTTACTGCATGCAGTTCGGGAAGTTATCTAAAGGGCTGCCAAAAACTTCTGACTGCATTGCTCCAAATGTGACTGTTTCTCATACCTCACCACCCGCTATGGAGTCTGCTGACTTGGGGAAATTCAGATTTCCTAGTCTCTTTCTAGCTTCTACCCCCACCCGACGGTTTGCATTTGGAGATGATTTACCTTTCTTCAATTCACCAGACCCTGTGGTTCCCATGCTTACCTGAGCTGGTGGATTTCCAAATCTCCTTCTGCACAGGCAGAGCCAGGTTGAGGAAAGGTCAAAAAAGGAAGCCAGGCCTGAAGCCCAGGCATACAGTATTGTATTCGGGGCATGCCTTTGATTCGTTCCAGAAAAAAAAATAACTTGAATGGGTACCCCTCTCCTATCCCCCTCCCATCCTTCCACAAACTCACTAATTTCCAGGCCTGAGCCAGTCTCATGCACTGGGAACCTGACCTTGTTTCCCTAAAGGGCCTGACAAAGGTCAGAATACACACTAGTCGGCTACCACAATAATCCTGGTTGAAGTTCTACGGGAGAAGGAATGATTATTGTTATTGTGGAGGGAAGAGAAGCAAAGACCCCCTCAGTGCCCTCAACTTTTGTGCACTTCATTTCATGGCCACTTAAAAGACTGAGATTATCTCAGGAGGACCCTCTCCTGAATACCAGCTGAATACCAGCTGAATACCAGTTCTTCCTGAGTAACCCACATCTAGATATATATATATACTCGGAGGGACCGGCTCAGGCTGACAGGACATTATTGTGACCCCTGTGCGTCTTTCCTGACCCCTAGAGGCCAGAGTGAGCAGGGCCCATGGACCCAAGTCCAAGCATAATACAAATGTCTAGGAAAGGAGGCACTTCTTCAGAGGCCTGTGTAGAGAAAGACCATTCATCTTGGGCCCAGTGAATTTACTCTGTCAAGACAGTCCAAGATCTGCCTCAGCGAGGAGGGAGCATCTACAGGAAGGTTGAGACAGGGACTGGCTATGCAGCTGGGGCAGGATATGCCCAAGAGCAGAAAGCACATTAGCGCTGGATTAAAGGATGTCCTGATGTCACCCACCAGGATAGTTTTGTGCCAGCATGGTTAACAAGCCCTTTGAGAGCCAAGTCCTTCACTATATGCCACAATCCAACCACAACGCTGAGGCTAAGCAGAGTGATGCACACATCCCGGAAGTGCTTGCTGAGACCCGGAAGCACCTGGGGCTGGCTGCCCTCTTCTCTAGGAGACCTAGGCTGCCCCTGTGTGTAAAGTCGTTTGTGGTCCCCTGCTGCTCCTGTCCCACCCACTTTTGGAATATACACTGGCTGATAGAGGGAACGGAATGGGCAGGTCCCCGGAGCAACCACGAGGAGAGTCACTCTTTGGTTTTAGTAAGCTGCAGTTCTGCCCTGCCGTGGCATAGAAGGATGCCAATGGAGAGAAGAATTTATAACAGGAGCCCGATGACTAAAAAACTCACTGTACATTATAGAATAGATGTACTAGAGATATTTGGTTGGGATTTATAATTCCACACATAATAAAACGTCCCCTATACTTCCCCCCTCTGTGTCCCTCTGCGGGAAACTCCCTGTGATCCGGGATGGGCGTGAGACTTGGGCGTGCAGAACCTGGGGCGCATCCCTCAGCTCGCGGAGGAGCCGGGTTCGCGGGGCGACTGGCGGGCCTTGTGACCTGCCTCCGTGCCGCTGTAAGACAAATGTTTCAGATCCAACCTGAGCTGCTTTCCGCAGCACAGGAAACATCTGGGAAGTTTTCTCCCGGCGTTTGGGAAAGTACTTTCTTCTGAACTTGGCGCTAAGGTGTCCTAGGACCCAGACAAACCTGGGTCTGAAGACGGGGTGCAGAGGTTGGCAGCCTTGCAAGCTGCCTGGGTGAAAACTGGGAGACTAACTGGTGGCAGGCACTTGGGTGAAGGACGAATTAAACACTTAGTCCCGCGTCTGCGCCTTCTGGCCTCATTGTTTTAACGTCTGTACTACTTAGCCACAGTTTGAGAAAGAATAATGCTTTTACATTCAGAAAAACTTCAAAGACCTGGGCTTGCTCAATATGGAACACACATGGTAGTCTCCGAAGGCCTTGTCTGCCAGAACATGTTTCTCAGTATTTTTCTCTTTTCTTTCGATCTCCCACCCCCAACTTTTTTTCCTCCCCAGATGGGAGGGAACTGAGGGCTCAGGTTACCTAGGGTATTTTGCCTTTACAGGAGGCAGTTAGGGCTCTGCCAAGGCATTTCGAGAACAAAACCTCAACTAGGAAGGGACTTTAAGGATGGCTGGCTCTCCGGACAAGGTCTCCAGAGAGGTTGTGACTTGATCAAGACCCAGAAGGGACTGTGGCAGAGTAGCAGCATTGTCAGATTTATAGATGCTAAAACGCGGTGCCCTTTCCCTGCACATGTACATTTTTTCCTTTTGGCAACCACTTTTTAAACCAAGGTCAAGATACACTGGCTGTGTCTCTACCATAGCATGTGGCTCTCGATGTGGAAAGTCTTCCTATTTATCGAATGCATGTTGAACTAACCAAATGAAGGCAACAATCTGTCAATCTACTTTTTATGATTTTTGTCTAAAGGAGTATCAGTCCCAACCCCCCTTTTTTACTGTTATCTAGACTATCATCCTGATTTTCTTCATTCTGTCTCCCTTCCCTTCGTTTATTTTTATTTTTTAAACTATCCACCAGAGAGAAGCAGAGAGTTGGCTAAAAGTTCAGGTGAATTGCTTCAGGAATGGGGTCAAGGAAAATTACGGATAGTAAGATTCTTTACGCTGATCTACTTCAGCTTCTGACTTCTCCTGCGGAAGCTGAGACCCAAGAAGGCAGTTGTTTGCCCAGGGCACACAGCTAGGATGGAGCTGGAAACGCCTCCTTGTCAGGCAGACTGTGTGCGCAGCTCACCATCCCAGAGCAGCCCCGTGGGAAAAGTCAGATAGTTTCGTCTCCTTTAGCCCCTTCCATTAAATGGACTCCTTTCGGCACCTCTGAAAAATGATCTCGGGATATTACCCTTCAGCGAATTTACATGCAGAGTTAGTATTAAAGGCAGGGGTGAGTTCTTAGGACCCCCATTTAAAGAAGATTCAGGCTGTCGCCAGAACACGCAGCTTTTTCTAACACAATATTGATGGTGGTGGGGAAGGAAGCACAGCACACATGGAGCTCGTTAACCATGGATCTTATCAAATCTTCCAGCTCTCTAGTGGCATATAAGATATACACAGGGCCAGTGGGCAAATTGCCCTGCCAGGTCAGAAAGTCTGGACTTTAGACCTGGATTTGTCATTGGCCTCTTGTATTCCATGGCCAACCACTTTCTGCAGGTCCCTGTTTCTCTAGATATATGTATACATGTATTATATATGCATATAAAATACATGTGCATTTAAATATAAAAATTTTTAGTCTAGGTGACTCTTGGGTCCATAAACCTGAATTCTCTTCTCATGTTCTCTGATATTCTGTTTATCAACATTTAATAAGCTGTGTGCTCATGCCTGATGGACATTAGAGCTTATTCTTATGTGAGAAACTGAGGAAGTGAAACCTGCAAGGGGTTGGAGATGCTTGAGCCCCTTCATCCTGCAGATAAGATATGGGGCCCAAGGAGGCTTCCCTAGGTCACCCAGCTGGGAAGCCCAAGTTGGCTTTCTGCAGTGTCACATTCTTTCCAGAAATTTATTACAGAAATGGGGCCTACTGGTCTTTGCAGTAGGCTTATGTCAGCACAGGTCACATCTTTGGCTACCTCCATCTGCCACACCAATGATCTGCAGGCCTTACATGGCTTTCTATTTCAGGTTATAAATAATAGGGATGGAATGTAATGGTTTTCAATTCAGGAGCATGAACTTAAAGCAGAGCTCCATGATAGAACCAGTACCTTCGCTTGGAATATGCCTCCTCTCTCTCTCTCTCTCTCTCTCTCTCTCTCTCTCTCTCTCTCTCTGTCTCTGTCTCTGTCTCTTTCTCCCCCGCCCCGTGTGTGTGTGTGTGTGTGTGTGTGTGTGTGTGTGTGTGTGTGTGTGTTAGTTTTGAGACTGAGTGTTTCACTGTATAGGCCAGGTTGGCCTGGAACTCACAGACACCTACCAACCTCTGCCTCTTGAATACTTAGATTTAAAGCTTTGGGCTACCATGTCCAACTAAAAGAGTATTTCTTTAAATATACTAGCTCTGTAAAAGCATCCAAGACCTTAGGACAAAGTTATGGGTTTTCTAGTGAGAGGTTCAGCAGCAAATATTTTTTTTTATTTATTTTAAGACTGAAGTCCAAGGTAAGAAAGATGAACAGTTCTGGTCAAACCAAATAAGGAGGGGAATTAAGTAAAGCAGCATTCATAATAGTATTAAACTGACATTTCTCAAGATACCCAAATTATAATATTGGGGGTAAACGAAGGAGCTAACAAGAATGATCCAGCATAAGGTTAAGGTTGCTTGCACTGTGAGTGCAGGGCTCAGGGAACTGTCTTCCAACTTCCTCTTTGCTACCCATCTTGCCCTGGTTGACCTTGACTGAGCAGGATTGCTGCTTGGCTGAAATCCAAACTTTTTAGAGGATCCACTGGGATGTGCAGAGAGCAAGCTAGCATCTCTGCTCTGAAGTTGTCTTTTCCTTTAGGCAGGAGGCATGGATTACTTGGAGGCTGAAAGGACCCCAACCAGGTTTTAGAGAATCTGTTCATCAGAAGCCATACGTGGAATAAGAAAGAATGAGCTGCCCAGCACCAACAGCCACTACCAGATGTTGTCCTCGTA
The DNA here is from genome assembly GCF_003668045.3 of Cricetulus griseus. Lineage (NCBI taxonomy): Eukaryota > Metazoa > Chordata > Mammalia > Rodentia > Cricetidae > Cricetulus > Cricetulus griseus. The sequence goes on from NW_023276806.1 coordinate 235,627,925, forward strand.
ATGACAGATGTTAAAAGTCCAGCTACCATGAGGGCAGGCTGGTTGCTTACACTGGCCATAGAAAAAGTGGTGAAAGGATATGGGCAAGACTCAGTATGTGTCATTCAGCATCGCTTGGTTTCTTTTGGCTCTATGTTCATCTTGCCTTTGGTACTTCCCTCCTTCACCAGGCTGTATTTTATTTTAAGATTCAGCCTGCTTTTTCTCGAAATCCCACACTAAGCCTCAGGGGTGTATCATTTCTCAAGCAGAGTTGCTTGAGGGTCATGGAATATATCGTTTCCCTTTGTTCCCACCACAGTTTAGTGCCAGATGCAGACTAGGTGTTCATCACATGCTTGCTGAATATGATTTAGCTCAGAGTTCAAATAAATGGCTTCAGCTCTGTTATCATCAGCATCTGAGGGAAGTGCTTTTTCTGAGCCTTGGTTTTCTCGTGTGTAAAATGGGGACTGACAACAGCCCCTAACACAATGAAGAATAAATGACAACTGAGAGCAGAAGTCTTCTTAACTGATGAATGATGTATGTATGACATTACAATGACTGCAGACCCATATTTCCTATGTGTATATACATCATCATACAATGTACACATTATTTACGTGTGTGTGTGTGTGTGTGTGTGTGTGTGTGTGTGTGTGTGTTTCTGCATGGTACAATGGAATGAAAAAAAACTTGCAACAACTTTCTCTGAACTCAATCACTTAAAAAGCAGGCTAAAAAAGATCCATAATAATTACTTTCCCTACCTTCTTTCAGTGGCAAGGGTTGATCCCAGGGCCCAAGGCATGGACAAGCACTCTGCCAACTGAACTTTATATAATAATTACTTTTTGAGACCTAGTCAACATCATAGACAAAGCAGTCTCTACCATCATCAGCCGTCATTCTGTGGAACTGTTACATCCATCTGCTCAAGAACAAACTTCTAATTTATAAGGCACTAGGTGACTAACAAAGATCAGTTGCCATTACACTATGGCTTATTAAACCGTCCTGCTATAATTAGTAGAAGGAGAGGGGTCTAGCTTTTCATTTAACTAACTCATTAGTCTCTTGCAACAATTAGAGAAGGCATTATTCCCATAATGTCCGTGAAGTAATGAGGCATGAGGTTGGAGGTCAGGGAAAGTGGGCATTCCTTTAGCCTGATTCCTTTCCACAGAGTGGAAAGTCGAGTAGGGATCATAACCCTGGATGTCCTTTCTTTCTGTCTCCGTTTGGCTCCGCAGAATGGTGAAGTCCATACCTGTTAGTGGCGCTTTATTTATAATGCATTAAGTAACAGTTACTTCCGCACTTTGGACTTGGCTGGAAAGCGGGACTCCCCATTCAGCCATCAATGGAGTGTGAGTGTGTGGCGTGGGGGTGGTGGTGGTGGTGGTGGTGGTGGATCATCTCCAGCAGGGTGACTGCTTCTTGGCACAGATCGGGGTTCCTGGCTTGCAACCCCGCTGCCCGTGGCTTTGGTGGCAGAGGAGGGGATGGGGGAGGGGAGCGCCCTGGAGGGGAGCGCCCTAGCTACTCCTTCATCGGACTGCTGGAGCTGGTACTGAGAATCAGGCGCCGCCGGCCCTCTTCCACCTCCCCTACCTCCCGCCTCGTGTTCTTCTTTAAAAAGCCAGATGGCGCCAACTCTCAAGTCGTTCGAGAGCGGAGGGCTCCAGGGCTGGCTCCTAGAGAGAGCCAGGGGTCGGGTGGACCCTCACGTCTGGGGCCGGCATTTCTCTCCGCCTCTGCAAACACCGGTTTGCTTTTCTCTTTTTTCTTCTCCCACACCCCTCGCAAGATGCCGACAAGCCCAAAGGAAAGCGGAGTGTCCTGTGTGCCACATGGAGCTCGGGGAAAGGAAATGATTAAAGCCGTGAGGTTTCCTGGCTCTTCGTGGTGTTTACGGTGGGTTTTGATTTGGGAAGAGAGCGAGGAGAGGTTAGAGTCGGTTCCCATCTGCCCGCGCCCTGAGTCTGTCTGGGTTGCAGATGACACGGGGGCGGGTGGGCACGCGCGCTCCGTGTACACATTCAGAGTGGGTGCAGGAGCATATCTCCTAGTGTCTCTTGTGGTGGCCTACGTGGCAATACACGCGTGTTCATAAAGAAGAAATCTTCCAGCAACCAAGAGGAGGGGTTTCGGGTTCTTTCCCACGACATCCGAGGGGCTGCATCTTTCTAAAGTGCAAGTGTTTCTTTTCAAACGCCATTTAAAACACTTTGTAATGTTTCCAGTCTTTGTATATTGTATATTAGGATAGGGGAGAAACCCCATCATTAGACACTTACATTGAATAATTTGCTTGAAATCAAATTCCAGTGAATGAAAATACTTGTTGAAATCTGGCAAATAATTACTAATGTCGTCATGACATTTGGCCATTTTGGCTATAGACAATCATCAAATCCGAGGTTAAGATAAATTCAATAAAAATAATTTTTGAATTCATTGGAATGTTGTGGGAATAGAGTTGGCATATGGTCTATAGCAATCTTAGGATTTTAATTCAAGTGACAGAAAAACACACACTAACACATAAAGCACTCAGCAACATTAGTAAGGACATGTGTTGTTGATTTTTTAAAAAAATAATGCTAGTCATATATTTATTGCAATGTGCATTTTGGAACAGCATCTTTCTTCCTTTCTCTCTTTCTTTTTTAGAGCAGTGTGTTTCAAACCACAGGTTGTCAACTATTAGTTCATCTTGGAGTCAATACTGTGAGGGAGGGGGGAAGTAGCTGGAGTCAGAAATTTTGAAAAAAGGTCCTGGTATCTTAACAGTTGCTGGTAGAATGATTCTTGATGATAGTGACACTTCAGAGGCTCAGTGGCTGATGTAGGGGTGAGAAAGGCTTCCACCTCTCTTTCTACTCCTCCACTCTAATGTTGAAGAGAAGAAGCAGGTTCCCATTGCTCAGATTTCAGGACACTGATTAAATCACATTTACTCTTTTCTGGGAAGTTGACCTTGTGGACCTGACCTTGAGAATGACAGCCATCCCCGTTTATTACATCCCAGATGCCGAGGTTGTCTGGCTAGGCTAAGACTCAACTTGGGTGTGGCCTTCACTGGCTCTTTTATCCTGCAAGTATACAGAGCAAATGGCTTTGGGTCTCTGTGCCATCTGCTCAGCCAGGGTGAAAGGAGATTTGCATATGATCTTGGTCAAGAGGGGTCTGCCTACTAATTCCATTTTAGGTTTCCTAGAACTCTGAAATCAGGGATATGCCAATTTCCCCCTGCTACCAACCTAGAAGGCATTGCTGCTCTTTTTTCTAGAATTCTAGAGGTGTATTTTCCCTTGTAGCATATGCTTTTAAGCTTTAGAAGGTAACGGAATTACCAAAATGACTGGGGGCTGGTGAGTGGGCTCAGTAGATAGAGGAGTTTGCCATCTAGTCTAATGGCCTGAGTTCAATCACTGCAGTCCACATCATGACAAGGCACACACATACTCCACAAACTAAATAAATGTTTTCAAAAAATACCTGAGCCCTCATTTCTAATTCAGTAAGTCTGAGGCAGAGCTTAAGAACCTGCATTTCTTGTAACTTCTCAAGTGGTCCAAGGAACAGACCTTGAGAACCATGGCTATATATTCTCTTGAAAAGGTGTGAAATGGAAGGTGCCTGGTAGGACGGGGTGAAAGTGTTCCTGAATCCTCAAAGTCACCTCATGTTAACAGCAAGTCCTGTCCACTGAAAACGTCAGTGGAGGGGCAGGGAGGCTTCCAGAGGGAGTTTGGCACAGTAGAATTTTATCACCCTGTGCATCTAAAAGAACTTGCCAGAAATATAAATCTTAACACATCATAAACTGTTGATTTTTGTTTCACATTTAGTCTTGCATATTTTAAAGCCTAAGGGTAGGATCCAATCAAGACAGTGAAATGAAAGCTTAAACAATGGTAATTCTACTGTTATATAAAGGTAATATTTACCACCATAGTGCAATGGGACAGCTACTCTATATTAAATGGGAACAGTGGGCTGCACATGAATGTCACTGACTTTCTGCCAAGACATCCCTGGCTTCCACAGCCTGGCTCCTGTGGCTTTCCAGTGTTGGCCTCTGCTCTGGCTGCTGAGTCTCAGAGGCAAATGGGTTTGTTGTGAAATTGGTGTTCTTAATGAAGCAGTTCTTAAACCTGAAGTGTGTGAGGAAATTACCTCAAAGTGAGATGAGAAATTGGTCCATTGAAAAGTTGTCGACCTTTCCAGGATTACTTTTAAAAGAATAGATTTGTTTTATTTGACAATCTGGGAATTATTTAATGAAATGCAACAGCCTCAAAAATTATCATTTGTTTCATGTTCAGCAGCCTGGACTATCTAAACTAAGTCCCTGAAATGAACATCATTATTGGTGAAATTTTGTTGCAAAATTTGGCATGGACTATTTTGGAGTGTCAGACTTCCAGGCGCTATTTCAGAGTTGGCAAGAGTCAAGGGCTTTTTATTGATTTAATGGCATTTTTTCTTATTGTCCCCATAATCACCTGCTTTATGAACTGTGGCTAGAGTTGATGTTGCAACTGGTAATTTTCTTAGAACCCAAATTCATTTATATTTTTCTGTCTTTTGATTTCCATCATTTCTTGGAATTGTTAGTGGATGGAACAAAAAGAGACTACATTATAAACAATTCAAAAAACCAAAAACAAAATTCCTTGGACCTTTTACAGATACCACACATGCAAATAACTGTGGTTCTGCATTCCAATGGCATCAAGTAGGGATTGCATTTTCCTCATTAACCTCTTTCTTTACCAAACAGTATTGTTTCTCAAGCATGTTTTTATCTAAATACAGGTTGTCATTTTAAATGAATTCACATAGATTCAATTTAGATGAGGAGGTAGAGTATCTTCTCCTTTGACCCCAGCAATTGTACAACCCTGGCTGGATTGGTCCCAAGTAGGAATGCCTATATTTTAGGATGAAATTTGGAGATTGATTGCATGCCTTGGGAAACCATAACCCAAGCCAACCATTCGACGTGCTAAGTATGTTTTCTCTTTTTTCCTGCATTGCTGAGGGAAGAGGCAAAAAGGACAATGTGTGATGTACATCTCAGAGCTGAACATGATCTTTCTTCTTATGGCAAACTTTATAGAATAGATTTTCCCCCCAGTGATAATGACTCTGAACACAGGATAGCATTCTGTCTATGCAGGAACTCTACCGCCCAGACCTGATCCTTATTTCTAAGTGATGAAAGGCTTAATCTATTTTCAATCAGTCATAACTAATATTATAGTTCCTCTGCTAAAATGTGGACCTCACTCTGAAGCGATGGGAATTTTCTCATTTCTCCAGAAAGTCAACAAGTCTCTTTAACAAGATATCGCAATGTTAGTTCAGTGTACACTTTGCATGCACCGAGGACTTGGGTTCAAATCTCAGCATAATAAAAGAGACAAAGGAAGGCCTGAAAAGAAAAGAAAAGAAAAGAAAAGAAAAGAAAAGAAAAGAAAAGAAAAGAAAAAAGGAAGCAAGATGGGAAGGAAGGAGATAATTTTGATAGGAGAAGAAATGTAACCTGGTTTTTAAAAAATTATTCAAGAACACATACATGAATCTATGATTGTTACTCTAATACAGAGAAAAATGTTTGTTGTTTTTGGTACTAATGTCTGAGAAAAATGAAATATTTTTGTTCAGTTAGGTAATGTCTGTCTAAGTGAAAGTCATCAAGGCATTAAAATAACACTCAGTCTGGGTTAAACCTATCCATTTAGGAAACCCTATATCAAACGTCTTTACTCTGTTGTTAGGCTCTGTTTTGTTTTGTCTTTTTTTTTTTTCATTCCATCATCTTCTTATGCAATGTTTTCAAACTTCTGTAATCCTAGCTCAAGATGGCATGAGTTAGAGTTGGAGAGAGAATGAACACTCATTTTCTTAGTGTACACAATTTTACAACACACCCTTTAATGTTATTTGACACCATTTTTCTACATGTGCTTTCTACTGAGAATTTGTCAGATGAAACCATATTGCAAAACTGAATTATTGACAAATGCTTGTGATTCCAAGAGGGCTTGCCTGATTGAAAGCAGTTGCTGTTTTTCAACATGAGAATGTTGCTTACTCTTTCTGTTGGTGTTTGTAGATTCCTACAGACAATACCTCTGGACTTCTGCTGTCCCCAAATAGACATTTTTCCATAGCTAACTCGGAGCAGTTTAGAGAGTGGGTTTTAGAACACTCTACTGCCAGATTTTTGTCCCCTGTTAGCATCCAGGAAAATCCCACATTCGTGCGTGGTCATCTCTAATCCAATTTCTTCCTGCATGCTCACCATGTCCAACAACATAGACAAAAAACCTCCTGAATCATACTTGACTATCCCCCAAATGTCCTGATTGTCAAAGTCAGCAATCCTTTCTTCAAGATCTCTTGCAAGATGCTCATTTCAAGTCATGTGACTTTAGGGTGGACATTTGTTCCTAAATGTCTGTTTAGTCAACACTTAACCTGCCTTTGAGAATGATATCAAAAGCGGTTTTGCCCTGACCAGAAACACAGCCATTTCCTCTGAGAAAAGAGAAAAGCAGCCTTAGGGGAAGCTGAATTTGCTTACTCAATGGTCTCCCTAGTCTGCTTTAACTTGCTGTAGATGCATACTATAGATTGGATAATTTATTTAAAAAAAAAGACTTGGCTTATGGTATCAGAGGCTAGGAAGTCTAAGAGTATGGTGTTGGCATCCCAATAGGGCTCTTTTTTGTTTTTTGTTTTTAAAGATTTTATTTATTTATTATGTATACAACATTCTGCTTCCGTGTATATCTGCACACCAGAAGAGGGCACCAGGTCTCATAACAGATGGTTGTGAGCCACCATGTGGTTGCTGGGAATTGAAGTCAGGACCTCTGGAAGAGCAGTCGGTGCTCTTAACCTCTGAGCCATCTCTCCAGCCCCCAAAATAGGGCTCTTATGCTGTGTCATCTCACAGTAAAAGGCAGAAGAAGAAGAGGGGCCAAACACCCTTTTCTGACAAGCCCACTATATTTATAACTAACTCACTTACATGGATTCATGCTCTAATCTACTCATGACCTATAGAATAACTTTCAAACCCATGAACATGGAAGGACACATTTACAACGTAATAATGGCAACAATAAGAATGCAAAAGTTTTAACTGTTCCTGTTTCAAGTGTGATAAGTGGTAAGAAATAACTCTTTTATATTTAATACATTTAGCATATCAATCGCCTCTTGACCAATACAGAGCTAGTGACCTGAAAACTCCTTAAGAAAGAGAAAATTATCTTCTTAAATTTACTTCCTGTGTCAAATCTTTGTCCTAATTAATCAGAAAAGTCTCAAGAGAAACATGGCTCATCATTATTTAGAATTTCAAAATAGTGAATGTCCTGAACCATGTTTTATGAGCATTTCCAAGGGCTTTTGCTGTTTAGTCTCATCTTGTTTAAGGATGTTAGAGTTGTGTTGAGATTCATATCAACAATCAGAAAGTAATATCATGGTTCTGGTTGCCATTATCCTGTTTAGACATGCTAGAACGAGATTGCTTGTGTTAAAGTTTAATGGACTGGAGAAGAGAAGTTTTCAAAAATCTTAATGATGGAGGCTTTGACTCTTCAGGCATCTGGCAGATGTCTTATTTTCTAAATTCAGAACATCTGATAAATTCATGCTTTCCTCAATTAGTGTTCTCAGCTTTGACTGCACGTTAGGATATCTGCAGATTTTTTAAAAGAGGGGTGAGGGTGCATTTTGGTGGTAGAGAACGTTCCTGGCATGCACACAGTTCTGGGTTTGAGTCCAGCAATGCAAAAAGAATCAGATAAACTGAGTTGTTTAAAAAGACACTTGCAAATAACTTCAGCATTTGGGAAGTCGAGGTAAGAGGGTGGAGAGTTGAGATCAGCCTGGGCCACATACTGTCTCAACAAATCAAAAGCAAACTACAGGGGGAAAAATGACAGGAAGCCTTGATCCTTTACTAACTAAAGCAGAATCTCTCTGGGTTGGACTCCAGATGTCGTTGTTATTGTTGCTAAGTGCCCCCAAGTGATTCAAGTCTGTAGCCAGGCCGACAGTCACTAACCTACATGGAAATGTCATCTTACAGTGATGAGGAGAGCTAACACCATGCTTCTAATTCTGGCCAACTGAGAGGCTTTGAATGGAAAAATCAGAAGTGACAGCAACCTGGAAGAAGGCCACCTGGCCATCAGAAAATTCCAGAGGGATGTCGTCACTGCCAGACACACTGTTAGCAGGAGCTTAAGAAAATTTCAGGAAACCGTAAAAGCCTGACTTTCACACCCTTCTCTGGAATTCCAAAAAGACAAGGAGACATCCTGCCAGATAAAATTCTGATGCTACCATTTCAAATGGCAAAAAATCAAAGTGCACTGAGGTGGTGGTGAGGGGTGGTGGTGCTCTAAAGAGGTAGCCAGAAAGATTAGTGTCTTCATTCATGAAACAGTCCACTGAGATAAGATATGTAGGAAAATGGTGTGTCTCAAGTATGAATAACAATTTAGGGGGAAGAAAAGCATGAGTACAGAAGAGATCTGCCACGAATACGTAAGGGAAGACTCTGAAAGGCCACGTCCAGAAGGCAGCTGCATCCACATAGCTCTGCTGACATGATGTCTAAGGTGAAAGAAACGAAGTGAACACTGTAGGCTGTAGCCTCTCTGCAGACTAGACAAGTGGTGGTTGGGCAGTGTTTGCTAAATAACTGAAGGGGAACAGCAGTATGAGCCAATGGCAGCTGTCCTAAGGAAGTTCAAACATTGGTCTGGAAATAACAAACTAGAGTGTTAATAGAATCTGCAGATGCAATTGCTTTAATCTTTGAAAAAAATATGGAGAATGAGAGAGGTTCCCAGACATTGGCCCACATTTTTGTTTTTTAAGGGCAAAGTAGGAAAATTTTGAACTATAAACTCGAAGGTCTGCTATTCAAAAGTTCCAAGATTTACTTTAAAATGCCATTTGAATTTAAGATTTGCTAATTAAATCATGACTATGACATAGTTCATGAACAAAGAAGAGGCACACAACCATATTTTAAATCAGTTTATTTAAATCCAGTAGTTCATAAGCTTTAAGGATCATATAAAAGCAAAGAGACCTTTTTGAAATAGTTAGCTAGTGCTATACCAAACATCCCCTAACCCAACAGGCCAAGCTCTAAAATTTTTGAGTACTAACATTTGTTGTTGTAAGTGAAAAAAAAATGCATTTGACCTCATTTGATAAAAGACAGACAAATGTAGACACATTAAACAGTAAATAAAATTACCTCCAGGCTCTATGTATAAGATGTATATGAAACACAAATGAGAATTGTATTCAGGTTTGGGTCCTATCTACAAGGTACCTCCTTGTGCATATATGTAACACGAATAATAAAAACTCAGAGACAGATATTGGGGTTCAAGCTGAGGGTCAGATAAGCAAAGCAGCCAGCCACTAGCTCTTACCTCTACCTCAAACCAAAATAGCTGAGCCTGTCTCCACAAATCCTTAGAGGTAAAAGCTCTGAGTTCCTGTCTCCTCCTTATATTCATCTCTCCACCCATCCACATCACTCCTATCTCCTTCTCCTTATAATCCTTTCTCCACCCAGCCATATCACTCCTGTCTCCACCTCCCTAGAGCTGGGATTAAAGGCATGTGATGCCAAGTGCTAGGATCCAAAGCATGACCTCTGTTACTCCTCACTCTGTGTAGGCCAGGGTGGCTTTGAACTCAGAGAGATCCATCTGCCTGTCTCCTGAGTCCTGGGACTAAAGGTGTATGCCACCACTGCCTGGCTCTATGACTTGTTAGTAAGGGTGCTGAGATTAAAGGTGTGTATCACCATTGTCTGAACTCTATGGCTTGTGGCTAACTTTGCTTTCTGAACGCTCAGGCAAGCTTTAATAAATCATAAATAACATATCACATGTGCAAATATTTCAAAATAAGAAACAAATCTGAAGTTGGAAACACTTCTAATCCCAAGAGGTTTGGATAACACATATACAATTTGTTTCATTACTTTGCTCACAGTTCTACACCCATGGACCAACCTGGCTGGTTCCTGTCTTTTCCTGGGATTCTTTAGCCATCTTAAATTATTCAATGCCTTAAGTGAGGTTGAATGATCCAGGTAGCCACATAGTATATTTGGTGGTGCTTTCTGGATGGAAGATGGGCCATGAGTCACCAGCCAGAAAACTGGAGATAATTCACTTGATGGCAGCAGCATTCCAAGAGAATGAGAATGAGAATGAGAAGCTTCAAGGATGCTTAAGGTTAATGCTTGGAAGTCCACTTTCATCTCTCTCTCTCGGTGGAAGAAAGTCACAGAGTCAGCCCAGAACACTGAAAGGGGAACAAATGGTACCTTAGCGGGGGAGTTACTGTGAATATTTATGATAATCTGGAGTTTATTACACCTCTTCTGGCAAAAATGCTTGCATACTATCACAAATTAATTTCAGGAGATTCAAGGATCCTTCCAACTCAGTCAGAGAGCCTTCAGTCTATTTAAATCAAGGATGGATACGGTGTGCATCACCACTGCCCGACAGAACTAAGGATCCTAAAGCTTATCAAGACTAGAGACTTGCTTCAAATCAAGTAGATGTCCATGTTTTGTCTCTCACCCAGGTTTCATAATTTACAGTTTATGCCATTTCCATTATGCCCAACTGATATTTGCCTTGTTACTGTAGGAAATGAGTCTCAATACAATATGAATCATCACTATGTCACATCAGGACAAGTTACTCCAAATGTATACAAATAAACATATAAATGTTTATTTGGTTGACACAGTCTGCACATACATACAAAAAGGAAAGTAGGATGGATAAAAATAGGTGAGAAAAGAAAATTATTTTGCTAACCTGAAAATTGCCACAGTTGTGGGCAGGTCCCTAAGTATATTTCACTTTTATTTGGACACATACTCTTTATCTTTCAACCAACACAAAAGGAAAAGTTATTTGTAACAAATGATTTGTGATAGCAGGATTGTTTTCACAGTTAAATCATCTGTTTTTAAAAGACATACACTGGGGCTAGGATTATAGCTCTGTTGGTATAGTTCTTGCCTAAACATGCATTAAGTCCTAGATTTGATCCCTAACACACACAAAAAAATGTTGTTATTGTTTAAGCCAGGCATCCTGGTGCATGCCTCTAATCCCAGGACTCAGGAGGCAGAAGCAGCCAGATCTCTGAGTTTGAGGCCAGTCTGGTCTACAGAACAAGTTCCAGGACAGCTAGGGCTACACAGAGAAACCCTGTCTTGAACTCTGTCTCCCCAAATTGTCGCTGATCCCCAGCACTATGAATGTGTGCTCTCTCTCTCTCTCTTTCTCTCTCTCTCTCTAATAAGAAATTGTAGTCAGACCCTTTCATCAAGACTGATATCTCCCCAATAATGATGGGGACTTATTAATTATGAAAGTTCAGCCAATAGCTTAGGTTTGTTTCTAAGTAGCTCTTATAACTTAAATTAACCCGTTTCTTTTAATATACATTGTTTTACATGGCCCAGTTACCTTTACCATGTAATGCCCATGCCACTTGCTCCGAATCCTGGCATCTCTTGAAACTCTGCCCTCCTTCTTCCCAGGGTTCTCCCTGCCCTAAAAATCCAGCCTAGCTATTGGCCATTCAGCTTTTTATTTTCAATCCAAGTGACATGTATTTACAGTGTACAAAAAGGTTATTCCACAACAAGAAATTAATCTATATTCACTTTAAGTTATGTCAAAACCTGGTACTGCCACCACTTCAAATTTTTGTCTCCATGATAAAACATGTATGTGGTATAGCTTAAATGATCATTTTTGCTACCAGTGAATGGGAAGGCTTTCATGAGAGGGCTACACTTTCTGCTTTACTGTTGTTCTGTGTTGTTTGTTAACACAGGCTCTTGGACTTGTGATTCTCCTACTTTAGCCTTCCAAGTGCTGGCACTAAAGGCATGCACCACCACAGCAGGCTTAGATTTTACTTATTAAAATTTTTAAAAATAGCATTTATATTTTCTTTGTTATGTATATGCATGCACATGCTTGCCATAGCATGCCTGTGGGCATCAGAGGGCAACTTATAGAGTTGATTCTCTCCTTCCACTATGCTGGCCCTAGGGATTGAACTCTGGTCATCACACTTGGTGGCAGAGGTGACTTTACCTACTGGGCCATTGAGATAGTCATTGAGATGGCACAATGTGGTGGTTTGACGGAGAATGGCCCCCATAAGCTCATATGTGTAAATGCTTGATCCCCAGTTATTGGAACTGTTTGGGAAGGTTTAGAGGGCATAGCCTTGTTGGAGGAGGTATGTCACCAGCCCAGCCTCAGTCTCTCTGCCTGCAACTTGTGGATCAGATGTGAGTTCTCAGCTACTGCTCCAGTGCCATGCCTGCCTGCCTGCCTGCCTGCCTGCCTGCCTGCCTGTCTGCCTGCCTGCTGCCACTCTCTGCCATGATGATCATGGACTCACTCTCTAAAACTGTAATCAAGCCCCCAGTTAAATGCTTCCTTGGCCACAGTGTCTCCTCCCAGTAGTAGAACAGTAACTAAGATACCCAGGTTCTCCTTATCATTTAAGAAAGTATTACTGTCTTATTTTTAATTTCAGGGATGAGTTGTGCAGGCTAATTTGACCCAAATGAATGGGAGTAACATTGATTTTGAAATTTCTGATTTTCAGACATTATTCACTCAGTTAGTAATGATGTGTATTGTGGTTTGCATATAAAATATTCCCCAAAGCTTATGTTGGAGTAGCTGGTGGTTCCTGGCCAGAGATGCTGCTTTGGATGGTTATGGAACCTTAGGAAGTAGATCATTGCTGGAGAAAGTGGGTCACTGGGAACAGGGAGCAGGCCCTGAGTTTTGATAGTATGGTCCCACTCTTTGAGTCCTGACTGCAGATGTAATTCCACCAGTTACTTCACATACCTGCTGTCATGTCTTTCCTGCTGTGATGGATTGTACCCCTTCAACTGTAAGCCTCCCCACCCCTGCTTAATTGCTTCTTGTCAGGTGTTTAGTCCCAGCAACAGGAAAAGAAACTGATATAGTGGGTTTTGTTTGAATGGTTTGGTTTTTGTATTGTTTCTGTTTACAGTGCTAAGGGATAGAGCCCATGGCCTTATTCATACTACACTCTGCAAATGTTCTAACGGTAAACTCTTTAGACAGTCCATCATAAAAGCACATGTACAAGAAGGAAAACATGCAGAGAAATGGAAAATTAGTAAATGAACATCATAACCCCAAACCCTTACTCAAAAATTGTTATCAGTTTGCCGTCTTCATTCATCTCTCTGTTTTTGTTTGTTTGCTTGCTTTTAACAGGGTCTCAATATGCAGCCCTACTGCCTGGAACTCACTATGTAGACCAGGATTAATTCAAATTCACAGAGAGTTTGCCTCTGCCTCCCAAGTGATGGGAGAAAAGTTGTGCACCACTACCCCCAGCCATGTATTTTTTCTGTAAGACCATTTTCAAGTCAGTCACATGTATTCGGCATGTGTCTCCAAAATGTGGAACCCTCTCATGTACCCAAATTCCAATATGCCCCACTTAATAAATTAATATCATTAATATAATATAAAACTATGCCCAAATTCAAATTATTGCCTCCATTTTATAGATTATTTTCCCAGTTTCCAATTCCAGTCAAAAAGCACATATAACAGCCGTTTATCTATCTCCAGTCTGTTTCAATCTATGACCATGCAGGCCCCTACTCACACTCTCCCAGGCTACAGACATTTTAAGGGGGCCAGCCCACTTGTCTTATGGGGTATCCTAATTAGTCTTTTTTATCTTTTATTGCATTATGTTTTATTTTGTTTTTATAAAAAGCTAACAGCAAGCATTTCCTGATTATACAAGCAATGAATATTAGATTTTATTTTTGAAATTGTATTTTAATTACATTTTCCCTTCCCTTCCCTCATAAACCCTCTCAAATACCCCTCCCTGCTCTCCTTCAAATTCATGACTTCTTCTTTTGTCTACTGTTATTCTATGCACATATGTGTTTGTATATACCTTTTTATTCTTTCTTCATTGTGGTTTAACATGTTCATCCTTATATACTCTATTTTTCTGAAGTCTTCCTAGGTTCAGGTTTCATATTCTGAAGAATGCCTTATGAAGCTACCAACTTCATAGTATCCTATGTTGGGATTTGATGAGCTCAGTGGCCCCACTACCAGAGATGTCAAATTTAATCCATGAGTTAAGGTGAAAACATCCACACTCACCTTCACTGGCAAGACAAAAAGAGGTAACAAATTTGAAGGAGGCCAGGGAGGGGTATATGGGAGGGTTTGGGGTGAGGGAAATGGAAGGGAGAAAAGTTGTAATTAAAGTACAGTATCAAAACTAAACAAAAACTAATATTAATTGCTTGTATAATCAGGAAATGTTTGCTAAGAATTTTTATATATTACTTTATGTATATGAGTGCACTGTCTTCACACACACACCAGAAGAGAAATCAGATCCCACTACAGATGGTTGTGAGCCACTAGGTGGTTGTTGGGACTTGAACTCAGAGCCTCTGGAAGAGCATCCAGTGCTCTTAACTGCTGAGCCATTTCTCTAGCCCTTGATGTTAGTTTTTTGTAAAAACAAAATAAAACATAATGCAAAAAAGAAAAAAGGACTATAGTTAGGACATTCCGTTAGACAAGTGAGACTTTTTCCCCTTGCCAATTTATTGGTCATCGATAGGGTGATAATTGATGCCATAAAAATTTTCAGTTCCCTAAAGTGAGTTCCTTTGCTAGATTCTTTATAATATAATGTTATACTTTTGATTATTGTCATCAACATCATTATGCTGTTCTAGAGACTGAATTCAAGGCCTCATACATGCCAGGTACATGATTTACCATGGAAATACCCTCGATCCCATGATTTTTCATCAAAGAACTATATTCTGATTTTTCCAAGTTCCTTCAGGGTGACGTACAATCTAAAGCTACAAAAGCAAACAAATATCTGCTTTAAAGTTTAAGGTAATTTTTAATTTCCTACTCAAATCTTTGTGGATTTCGTGTGTGTGTGTGTGTGTGTGTGTGTGTGTGTGTGACATTCTGGTTATCAGTAGTCATGTCTACCTTGACCGGTGATTTAGGCATTAGGGAATTCCTTATCCATTCTCTTTATTTTATGATTATTACATGCTAAGTTCATAGATGGAGGAAGAATGTTGTAGAAATGAATCCATGTTCAACAAAGAGAGATCAAGGAAGCACTCTCCATGTCATGAACACAAGTTTTACTGCAGGTCGGATGGCTAGTCAACTCTGAGTGTGGGGTAATTGTACCACACACTGGAGTTGGGCTGTAGCTTCCTTGAAGTGACTTCTTTGTTTCTTTTGTTAAAGCAGGCCAAAAGATGTAAGTGAGCACATACCAATAACCAAGCATGGTGGTTATCATGCCTAATTAGGAATAGAAGATCATTTCTAAAATCCATTTGTGTTCACTTTCTTTACGTCAGTTGTTTTTGTTTCACCCTCATCTGTGATTCATTTGCCTTTCGCCATCTTCCACAATTGCTTCTACAGGAATATCAGTCTTGAAATGTACAGCGGGGCTCACGCCCACTTCAAACATTGTTTAAAATCTCATTTATTATTTCATACTGTGGACTCACTTAAGAGCTAGCATTACTGAGGCTGCAGAGTGCATACCTTTTAGGGAGGGGAGGAGGAGAGAGGGGAGAAGAGCACCATGAGGCAAACCCACAACAGAAATATGAGGAAAATAAGAACATTCAGAAGTCGTATGGGTAGATGAAGTCTCTAGACACCAGAAAACTGGAAACCACCCAAGCTTAGGCTTAGCACTGTACAGGAATGTGATGAAGACCAGGGCTGGTATGTTTTTTTCCCAACAAGGGGTTACTTACTTAAGGAGCGCATTCCCAGGATTACAAGGATTTGCCTGAATATCCAAGGGAACTTTAATCTACAGAAAAATGGGGAAAAAGGAAGAGGTGAGATTCCATGGGAACCACCTATTCCATGAGACTCTGGTTAGAGCCTGTAATCAGCATGGACATAATCATATTACATTGGTATCGGCAGATGAAAACTGTATTAAGTAGGGATTATGTTTTCCCAGTTAGCTTACATTTTAGACACTAAAATCCAAGTGTTTGTGCAAGTCAAACCCAATTAAAACTCAGTTTGGTTCAGCATTATTCTTTTAAAGAAAAGCAGACATAAGGCCATGTGCTGAAAAGGTTTCATGCCAGTAGCTTAACCGTTCATTCAACTCACTTTCTGTCCTCCACTCCCGAGCAGAAGATACTCACCTACTGTGAAACTGCTTGCATGTGACAGGCTGAGTTGTCCCAGCTCTCTATAGGATATGTTCTATGTTGGTTAACCCGTGCTCCAATGCATTTTGGGAATGACAGGAGTGGGAGGTAGGAAAGTATCCATGTAACCGAGGACAAATGGAAAGAAATTTCCCTATTTTTCATGCAGTGGATACTTTCTCTTCCTCCCTCCGTCCCTCCTTCTCTCCCTTTCTTCCTTGATCTTTTTTGAGACAAAGTCTCCATATAGTCCTGGCTGTCATGGGACCCTATATAGACCAGGCTGGCAGTAAATTTACAGAGATCCATCGCCTCTGCCTCCTAAGTGATGGGATTAAAGGCCTGCACTGCTTTGCCCAGCTTCCCCTGCCTCCATTTCTGAGCTCCAAGTC